>NW_026623306.1:601565-937858 GCF_030028575.1 Malurus melanocephalus
TGGCCGCTGCT
This sequence comes from Malurus melanocephalus, assembly GCF_030028575.1. NCBI lineage: Eukaryota > Metazoa > Chordata > Aves > Passeriformes > Maluridae > Malurus > Malurus melanocephalus. Next base: position 601,577 of record NW_026623306.1, read on the forward strand.
GTGACCTGGTCCGTGCTGCTGCTGCCCATTTGCACTGCTGCCTTCATCATCCTCAGCGGCCTCGACCCGTTCCACCCGGTGCGCTGGATCTCGAGTAGGTGCCCGGCCGTGTTTTCCTGTTTTTTTTTTTTACCCTCACATGTTTGCATTTCTGTTTTTCTCCACTGTGTTGTTTTGGGCTCTGTCCCAGATAACGGGAACTGGCCTTGGCATCRTGTTACACTTGTTTTCTCAATGGTCTTTGGCCCTTTGAAATGTTTCTGTGTTACAACCACAGCAGCCACAGTCCACCCTAGTTAGGAATAAGTGTTGCATATCCCTCACAAAAGCAAAAAAACCCCAGGTTAAGTGTTTTAGTTGTCTTTTCTGAGTGCTTGGAYACCCTTCCCCTTCCACCCTSTGCAGCTGCTGTTTCCAWAAACRGCTTCAGTTTTCTCTATGGTGCACWGAATCCCAAGAGAAATTCCTGAAGCATTCACTCTGCATGGTGAGAATAACTTTCCCCTGCGTGCCTACAACAAAAATTGAGAGATGTTTAGCTGGAAGCTCRATGCCTGTGATCATTGAGCTGCTCCAGGCAGAGAGAATTGACTTCTTTCCTCCTTTTAAAAATAGAAAAACCCAAAAGAACCACTCTGTAAGAAATTTCCTCTTTTCTTGGTGTGGTTGGATGGCTGCAGCTTTTCTTAAAGGAAGGGAAATGTGATATTTGAGCCGTAGTTTAATTCACTTTAAAAGATTTTTTTTTTTCTAAACAAACTTCTTAGTGTTCACTTGTAAGAAAACCTTACATATAAAATAAGGGTGTAAAATTGTTTTTATGAAGTTTAAAAATACTTTTTGTGCAGAAACGTTGTGTAGCTGGGCAGATCACATGTGGGATTAGAGTCCATTGACCATTACTCCCCTTTAAGCACTTAGAGAATTATTGTCAGTTGCTTAAGTGCACTTTTTTGTTGCTTAATATGTCACTGTGGTCTTTTGAACTGTAATATTTATTTTTTGTTTAGATTCTTTCAGTGATTTGTATACTTCCTACGTCATCTTTTGTATCTTCCTGATGTCTGTGGTGATAATAGTAATAAGCATCTTCAACGTTGAATTTTATGCAGGTGGGTTTTGTAAATTCTTGAACTGTCTTTGATACCTGAATTAAATAAGATGATMATTTATAATTTAGTGATTGATCCTGACTGTGAAAAGTTCTTTGGTGACAATGGTAGGGATCTTATTTAGTTGGGGTTTTTTTTAAATGAAATTAAAAGTTCTGTTAGTAAGAAATGAAAATGAATGATCTTCTTTTGTTTACAGTTGTGCCATCAATACCATGCTCTCGATTAGCACTGATAGGAAAAATTATCCACCCTCAGCAAGTCATCCATTCCTTTGTTCATGCTGTCATGGGAATGCTGGTTGCTTGGTGTGCTACAGTGATGACAAAAGGGAGGTTCCAGTTCCTTGCTGTGTCCTGCACACCTCCAGAAAGGTAATTGTGTGTGTCAAAGATAAACAAAATCTTCTATTGCAAAGTGTATTTACTGATCRTTTCTTTCAAAAAGAATCCCTAGAATTCGGGTATTTTCAAAAAATGAGCAATTACTTGTTGATTTCTTTTATTGAAGGAGAGAAARCAGCAATGCACAGAGAAATAACTGAACCAGAAAAGCTAAATTGCCAGGATTCTTAATGGAAAGTTGATGAAAAGTTGGTTGTCACTTGAACTAAGTCTTGGTCTTGTGGTTAATGGGACATATTTCGTAAATACTGGAAGCATCCTCGTTCATAAATTACAAAAACAGGTGGTGGGATTCCTACTTTAACAAAAACTTACTGAGATAGCATCACATGTAGTGATCATGGAAGTAAAATCAAACTTCTGATTTGAGCTTCCTAAGGCTTGAGCATCTTTTTGTTTTGAACTCAGAATTGATTCTAAGTTTTCTATTTTAGCCTAGAAGTTGCTGTTCCTCAGATGTGCCTAAAYGAGTATCACCTCTTCTTTCTACTCTCTGGAGCTTTCTTGGGATACAGTTACAGCCTTTTCTATCTTATTAACAACATGAATTATTTGCCATTTCCAATCATACAGGTAAGAGGTTTACGAACCTTGTAGAATGACATATTGAAGTAAAATAGTGATCAAAAAAGCCTGGATAATTTATGAGTATGGCAGTACTCAGCTGCTTTCACTGATAGATGAAGTCTAAATGCCAGCAGTGTTCATCCTCCTCCTTCCTGCTCAGCTTCTTTTAAATGAATACAGAAATRGGGATGCTGTGACTCTGTAACCTTTGGACTCCACTCCTCTGATGCGTGTTAAAAACTGTCTGAGGTGGCGGGTGAACTACAGGCACACAAACCAGGCATCAATTTGTGGAACTGACAACAAGATTTTCACCTAAAAGCTGAAAATCTTGACAATTTAAAAAAAGAAAAAAAATAAAAGAGGCGCATATTATCAATTGTAAATGGGTTACAGCTCAGCTCAGGTCTAAATAGCACATTGAATCTTGCTTAAAGCTCAACATCCAAAGTCTTTTTCTGTGTATAGCACTATGGAAACTGAAATTCCATTAATTCCTCTGGAGGAGTCCTGCAGAAATCTGTACCAATGTGAAACATCTTAAAAATACTTCTGTTGCTGCAGCCTCACAGGAGCCATTAACTTTGCCTGATTCCCAGATTTACACAGTCTAACCAATTTAGCAGGAGGTGCCTAATACAAGGTTGGTTGTATTAGTGAAAAACGTGTCCTGCATTATGCTGACCATTCAGTTTTATCAGCAAACSAAGCAGAATTTTGGCAATGCTGAAGCTGAAATGTTTTTTTAAGAAATCTATTCCACTATTGCTAATTCTGTTTGGTTTTTTTTTTTTCCCCCTAATGCAACTTAGTCAAATAAAAAATTTAATCACTTTGGTTTCATTTGCATAGTTTCATTTTCATGGTTTCATATGTCAGCTGGGTGGCTTCAGTCATTTGGAAACATTTGGAGGAAGACATCAGTGTTACATTAGTTTTGTGGCTTGGAGGACTACTGACTCTGGAACTTAGACTTGTCTAAATTTTCACTATATTTTAATTGAACATTTAGAATCTAAATGAAATCTAGTAGATTAAAGATGCCTTTATTTTCTTTATTTTGCATTAGATAGGGTTATTCTAGTGTTTTCCCTTGTGTATTGAGTCAGTCTATCCCATCCTCAATTTTCACTGCTACAAGTAGGAAAAAGGATAAGAACTAGAAATGATTATGAAACGTCAGGAAAGACTGGGAACATAAATACATGCAACACCTAGAATTACCTTAAACTAAATTTTTAATTCATCTAGACTTCAAGTATCTTAGCAGATTTTTTTRTAATTTTGTTTTTMTTAACCATTTCATTGATTTATTCTGAATATGGAATACTAAACTATTTATTTTGTTTGGTTTTAGCAATACAAGTATTTACGTTTCAGAAGATCTTTGCCTCTCCTGATAAARCACAGTTGTGTGGAATCACTGTATTTTGTTAGAAATTTCTGTGTCACATACTACTTTTTTGGTAAGGGTTCCTGAAATTCTCTATTTTTTTTTTTTTTATTTTTAATTCCTGTATTTTGAAAACTTTGATCRGTCAGGCTTTGGAGTGCTCCTTGCATTGCCTGATATTTGAAATGTGGTGTCCCAGAGCTGAACCTGACACACCAGCAGTGGGCAGGACCTCACTGTGTGTAGTGTTGCTGGATCTTCACTATTTTTTTAGGCAAAGATTAGCACTTCAGCTTTATTTTCAAGTGCAGTGTGTATTATTTGGAGGGAGCTTAGGAAGCAGAGGTARGATGGTTCCCTCCCATATGAATATAGAGTTTGGTCTGTGGTAAAAAAAAAAGTTTGTGCTGATGAAGATGATTGTACTGGACTTTCTAAAAGTCAGGAATTCTTCGTTTGGGTTGTAAATATCCTCCTAAATGATGTCAGAACATGCAGGAGTTATTTCCACTTTATTTACATCAGGGAATAAATTAGAAGTATGGTGCTTCTATATCAGATTCCATTAAATTTTTAAAAGCACTTTGCTGCTGCCTGTGCTGTAGTGAAAATTAATATWAAATTACAATTAACCCTCTTTTGTTAGTGAAGAAACACAATTAACTCACTGCTGAGAAACAGCAGTAAAAGTGATCTCCATCCCTCAGTGTATAGCTGCTGTCCTGAAGCCTTTTTTTCATTCTCTTTTTTCTATTTCTTGAAACAAAAAAACCCCAACGGCAGATTGTTTCCTTGTCCACGTGAATCACAAGACCAGTCTCTTGTCTCTGCATGAATTCTATTTTTGTCTTCTTTTTGTCCCAGTGTGTGTGTGTGTGTGTTTTGTAGTGTTTGTATTTGTTTCATGTTTCTTTTTGATCCCTAGGTTATATCCCAAAGGTGTGGATATGTACCACGATGGATCTTCATACAGACAGGTAGGTAGGTAGGTAGGTGCTGGAAATTTGGAATATTGGCTGACAGCTCCCTTTGYTGAGGAATTCCAGCTTAGCAGCTTGGTAGCAGGACTCAGTTCTTTGCCTCCCCATGCAGAATGTGGTGAATTCTGGTCACTTCTGAAACGAATCCTGAAGGACCCAGCATCCCCTTGTAAGGAACCATCTTGTCATTAACATAAATATAGTAATTAAGAAATCACCTGGGTTTTTTGTCTCTGTAAGTCTTTAAAATACTAGAAAGGGTAAACACTCCAARTTGCATCTATGAGTTTTATCTGCTTTTCTATGTTTTTTTTTTGGGGGGGAGGACATCTTTATTTTTATATGGCTGTTTGTGTTAAAATAGGGAAGCTGTAGTCTTAATACCTTAATYGACTAAAACTGTAACCATTATTACTTATTTCATATTTATTTTCCTTAATTTCATAATTTTTTCTGAACTTTATTTCATCAGTTGCTGAATAATCAGAGAACTGGTATCTCAAACATACTTAAACTTTTTTTTGTAAAAAAAGATCAGCTTTATTCCTGCAGTTGTTCCTACTGTAACAGCTTGCTGCAGACARCTACCATAATAAAAATACTAAAATACTTATATCCTCTTGGTTCTTTTATCTGCAGTAAATTACATCCTCTTGACACTCTGAGTGGCTTATTGGATCTCTCCTTGTTTTACCATACGTGGCTGAGTGGTGTGTTCCTTCTGATGACCTGGTACATTGCATGGCTGCTCTTCAAAATCTATGCTACAGAGGTCAGTACTTGTGACAGTGCTCAAGTTAGAACATCAGTGTTGCATAGATAATTCTTTCATTTCCATAGCAGTTTAACTAGGAAATAACTCATTGTGAGTTCTTGAATTTTCACAACACGCACTGCAGATAGTAATTGATAACTGAAAAGTCAAGAGAGCCCTGGCATTAMCTGACTTTCCCTTTCTCCTTACAGCAAGACCTTACAAAATTAATGTTTTATTACTGCCACCTCCTCCTCTTACTCCTCTGCTTCTGCTTCCAGATATTTCCTTGTAAGAATAGAGAGGAAAAAATCGTTCATCTAACTTCTTATTTTTTTTTATTAAAACACTACTAGACTGTAGATAAAACAGAAAAAAAAAAGTGAGGTTTAAATTCTCGGTCAATGTCTTTGTGCAAAGCACCCATGGAACAAAATGGCAAATACAGTGCTGTTGGAGTGTTTAATTAGCTTTAATTAGARAGATGTAGTTGTTGTGACTATATGGAGGAAAGATCAACAATGAGTCAAGCATGACAGCAGCTCTGAGGTTTGAGCAACCTGTCTCAAAGGATAATATCAAGCACCAGTGAACACTGTGTCAACATTTGTAATTACTGTATTGCTTAAAAACTACAGAAGGCAAAAGAAACATCTGTTTATGAAACTATAAAATGGACTTTGCCCTTTGGACTGATGAAAAATTTGTTTATCCACGTGATTTTCCTTTTCTTTATGAGCTAAAAAACTTCCARTGTTGCTTTTAAATATTTGCATAGTGTTAACAGACAAGTCAGGAAAGAAACTGTAAGATTAGCCTCTTAGTTCATTTATTAACACCTTGAAAACAATTGCTACTTCAAATTTCAGTGTTGCAGTTGGAAACAGAGGAGAATAAGGTGATAGGTGTACATGATACGTGATGTGTGAAATGAGTGTAGTAACACAAAACTAACAGGTAATCTGTGCACAAATTGAACCATGTTAAATAGCATTAAAATTATGTGATGCTTGATATAATTCAAGCACTGCTATTTACATTTTAATGTTGCAGCCACAGGAATTCTATTAAAACACAGAATATGATTATGATGATAAAAATAAAAATTCTTCAGTTTATCAGTGGAACAGCACAAAAGAAGAATTTCAAAAATCTTTTCTTATTTGGTAAAAGAACCCTCAATTCTTCATTAGAGTGTAAAGGCAGATACTGCAGTTTAGGTTTCAGTCTTATTTTGGAATATGGTGTTACTAGTTTTTCCCCAGTATGTGGGAATAAGATTTTCTTGTGCTTTCCCCTGTATAACACAACTTTTGATGTTTGTATTTAGACTCATCATTTTCCTGTCCAGCCAACATTTGCTCAGGAAACAGACCAGTGCCTGCCTAAAATCTTAAACAGCAATCCTCCGCTCCTTATAAAGGTAATTTTACTCCTCCCTCTTCCCTGATAGGGGTGTGCTGAAAAGGTCTTTTTCAGAGCATTCAGTCACATCTCCCAGGTACCAGTTCTGTTCACTGAGGTGTTAATCCTTTGAAAAGCTGCCTCAAAGCACTCACRGGCTGTTACACTTAATGATGAAAATTTGTTCAGTAGTGACATCTGCTGGTGCTCACTATGCTGTTACTGTAAGCTGAAGATTCATTTAGTTGGAGGTAAGATCTGTGTGCAGCAGAAGTGTAATTGTGTGTACAGATGCAAAAGCAGCAGCTTAACAGTATTCAGGTTTTTGTAACTCAACTTTGAGTCTTGTCACATAAGCAGGTGTTTTGTCACCTTGTACTCTTAGTATCTTGTCCCTGCTACATATATTTGAGCTCTTAACATGTGTGCTCGCTTGAAATTGAAAATACATCTGTATTTATGTTGGAAAGTGAGTTTCTTTTTTTATAAAGAGTAATAGTAAAAAATTGCTTAAAACCTGCGAGTAAAGAAGAGGAATTTTGGTCTGTGGTAATCATTAATAGGACTTAGTGATTACAATACTYAGAAATGGGAGACCTCATCTAAGAGGTATTGTGTAAATAAAGATAAGAATATTCTGCACATGCAAAATCTACATTTAYTGACTTTACAGATTTCGGATAAGACTCGAGTTATAATAAAAAAATAGGCTGCAATATCTTTTTAAGCTTTGCTGGGGAAGAATTGAGCACAAACAGTTAAAGGAACAGGAAATCTAATTTATGATCTCAAATGTCATTAAAATGTCCAATTTATAAAAGGGTTGTGAAAAATCYGGTTATTTTTAGTTTGGCACATGAATTGCTTAATCACATTAAAAAATGGTAAGTTGGTCCTACAAGGCACTGACTCTAAAGCTTTAGTTGAGCTCTGGTTTGCAAAAACATCTCTTTTTAGTGTCTTAATATCTTTCTGCCTGAGCTATTAGAATAAAAAAACAGTGTTAGATCTTCTTGAACTCCAAACAACTGACATATCAGTAAAACTCTTAACAGCTCAGTAGCCCCATCCAGAATGGTTCTAAGGATCTGCCTCCATTACCTTTCATAGCTGGTTTTAGCCTGTGTGTACTCATTCTTTGGCAGGGATTGATTTTGTATGGATAACTACAGATCTTCATTTAAGAAAATACATTGGACTTTGCATGCACTAAAACATTTTCTTTTCTTTGTAGTTTTTAGCCTTACAAGACTTGATGTTACTTTCCCAGTATTCTCCTGTTCGACGACAGGAAGTCTTTAGCCTTAGTCAGCCAGGTAATTATAAAAACGATGGATTTCTTTTTTAAAATCATTAGTCAAATGCTTTTAGAAGTTCTGTTATACTGTTGAGGCATGTTGTAGAAGCCAGGAGCCTTATCCATATAGTGCCCTGTAGGGTTGCTTTAATATCTATGTTCATATTGTTTCACTTACTAAAATCAAGCAGACCTGGTGTCTGTTGTTTTTAAATGACAGCCACAAGAAAGTACAGGTTCAGGATTTTGAAAGCAGGGCCTCTTCACACCACCAGTCAAGTAGTCCAGACTGGATAATCTAACAGATGTGCACAAAAGTTGAATGTTGAGGTGTGAGTGAGGGGAAATGAGGCACAAATACCGACTCATCCCTGCAGCTATGAGGGCAAACACTGCCTGTTACTTCAATTAGTGCACAGTCCTTTTCTGWACTCAGATATGGCAGGGGAGGTCAATTAAAACTGCTTAGAAGCCTTCAGGAACTTTTTGTAGCACCTTATCAGGAATTCTAGTGTTTGTACTGCTTCAAAACTGTTTGCYATCACCACTGATATTTGTTCATTTTAGCTGCTCAGTGATGTCAGATCTGACAGGCTGAACTGCCTGTGCTGCCTGCTTGCTTAGCAGGTTTTATTGAAGTCTTTTTAGAGTTATCCATTGGATCTGCCCGTGTTTTCATCTTCCTCTCACTACAAACAAGCTGTCACAGTGGAAATGCCCTGTGGCGCTTTAGAAGTGGCACTGTCACTGTGAAGCTCCTGCTGGGAGCACATGGGCACTGTCAGAACAGATACAGGGAGGAGCAGCTGGGTTAAACTGTGCTTTTGTGTGCCCTGCATGCCAGGTGGGCACCCACACAACTGGACTGCGATATCCCGCGAGTGTTTGAGTCTCCTGAGTGACCTGACCCAGAGGCTGATCGCACAGCAGGAAGCAGCAGCAGCAAATGGGAGAGCAAAGCAGCCAGTGGGAGAGATGAAAGTACCTTCACAGACTCCAGGTATGTGAGGAAATGCTCATAAAGATTTGTAAAGCATGAAAGTACCAATAGATACTTTAGTCTCATTTAAATTTTATGAGGAATTTCTGCAAATAAATGCAAGCAGATAAGATCCTTCCCCAATTAATCTTAGGTGTTCTTGTTGAAATAATCAGGAAATAACTAGAAAACTTGGAAATGTCATGTTTACTCAGTTTGTTTACTTTGCATGATATTATGTTTATTACTGTATTTTTCTCATACATGCATGAATAAAAAAAGTCTGATTATCACAGTTTCAGTAAGTGGTTCGAGATAGCACAGGGAGAATTTAAGTCTTGCCAAGAGATGCTCTGTAATTTRCATAACTGCTCTTATGATTAGTTTAAGATGGTAAAATTAGGTTTTGTTTATGTTTGTGTGATTCACTAATATCACTGTAGAGTGAGGAAAGCCCAGGCTGACTCCTGAGCTGTGTGCAGCCTCCAAGCATTTTGAGTGTTTTGCATGCCAGACCTGGGCATCGTTCCTGGCAGCACAGCTGTGTTAGCACAAGRCTGCCAGGTGATGGAATTCCTTAGCAGGCAGTGCCCTGGCAGCAGCAGGGACTGTTGGTATGTCACAGGTGAATTTCTTCTTGTGCTGCTGATCCTTGGATTTAGAGATGGACATGCCTTTTCTTACATGCCAGTCAGAATCAGAACGACGTGTCATCGTTCCACAGGCAGCCTTTTTTCTAGTACTGAATCTTAAAAGCCCACTTCATGTACATATATAGCAGGGTGTTGTAATGTTGGCTAGCAAAAGGAGTAAAACAAATAAATCCACAAGGATTCCTCTCATCACTTGCTGCTTTTAAGCTGATAAGCTTTGAAAATGCTCCATACTTATGCTGATGTGCAAGACCACAATGGTAGCCATGTCCTTTAATAAAAGCTCTGATTATACAGAAGTTGTTGAAATAGCAACCAAGTAACACACCCACCTCTTACTTCATTGTGCCAGCCTGTTGATTTCATTCAATGTGTTCTTTGTCACAAGGATCTGGTGGGATAGAAGACATGTCATTCCAGTCACCGAGGTCCAACATTGTTCTCAGAGGCTCCATGTCTCCACTGGTTAAGCCATCCCTGATGCCTGTGAAGACGTCGCCTGGCTCTGATGTTGGTTCACCTTTCAGCTCACCTGCTTTAAGTTACAAGATGGGAGCTGTGGATGCAAAGTCCCCTTGGCATGGACCGGTCCCTATCATGAGAAGGGGACCAAAGCTTTGGACATTGGTTTCAGGTAGAGACTCTTCCACTGTCCTGAGCCTCACAGCTGTAAGTGTAGTAGCCTTGTCAATGGAGAGCTGCATTGTGAGGATTAAAGTGGCAGCAGATAGTTTTTCTGAAGATGGTTTATTTTTTTTCTTGCAGATCATCAAATGAATGGTTCCCACCATGAATCCTTCCCGGTACCCTCTGCTGCAAGAGCTGGAAGCGAGGCAGTGCAGCCAAGATTTATTTACACGTGGCTTCAGAACAAGCAAGAACAGGTGGAGTAAAATTCCAGTGTATAGGGGATGCAGCTTAGGTGATATCTGTCTGGAAGAATTTTCCATTTTATGGGATGAATACTTCCTTTTCCGCCTAGCTTATATAATCCAAGTCCTTCCCTTGACTCACTGTAGGGATGCCTTAAAAAATACAGRTTATATGTTTAACCTTCTGTTTCTTTTCAGATAAAAACTTACTTGTCCAAACGGGCACTGATAATGTAYTTCTTCAGCAAGGTAAGGGTGGTCTGGGACATGAGGAATAATTCTAAAACCTGTATTTTCATCTATGGTTTTCCAAAAGTACAACTTTGTGAAAGCTTGCTGTGAGTTTCACAGCAGGGTTGTCCCATGCCTGCAGAAAATAAGAATAGCAATGCTTGTTTAAAGTCATCTGATTAGAAACTGCATTTTGCTTAAAGCATTCTTAGCTCTTGAAAACTAGTTAGTGTATATCCTTTTCTTCCTCTATTTTTTCCTTTCTAATTACAGCTGTGGGCATAATTATTGTGGCCATAAAATAATCATGGGCAGCTCCTGTCCAAACAGAATTACTTCTTTAGATCAGATTTTTCTGGCTATCTGGCTATCCAAGATCCATTAGCCTTGCAGGTCTGTTCTGCAAGGAGGGACATGACCCTGTGAATGTATAATACTTTAATGAAACCTGCAAGTTTGTGGTATTCTTTATAAAGTATACTCACCACACTTTGGTTTCTTCCCAGCACCCAGAAGCCTCCATCCAGGCTGTCTTCTCTGATGCCCARATGCACATCTGGGCTTTGGAAGGTGAGTGCTTTCCAGATGATCCACTCTGTTGGTTCATTGAAAACTCTCTGGGCTGTATGTTTTATAAATGTAACAGAATAAAAATMTTTGAAATCTTTTGACAAAAACCCAACTACATTTCAGACACCAATGCGGTTGAAGTCTAATTCACTTGTTAGTTTTGAAATACCATGTGAGATCTCTTATGTTCTGTAGAGATTTCTAAACTTGATTTCTGGTGGTTCTCTCTTAAGAGAACCCATGTATCACTTTCACATTTTATTTTAGTAACAGATTTATGATGCCTTTTTACAGCARCCTTTTTGACTAAAGGCTCTGGGTCTTTATAAGGGAACTGAGGGAGACATTCAGGTAGTAACTTCTCAAACAAAAAGATAATTCTGCAGAGAATTAGCAGAACAATACAGTATGTGATTGCATTTTGGGTTTTGTTTGTTTATTTCAAAGTCATGTACAAATACCAGTATTGATTGGATTTGACTGTGCAGAGTTGATCAGAGTTCCCTGGTGATGTGTTTTATGGGCAGATGTGCCATCTATGTTGGATTGAAGGTGATGGCTTGGGATTTTTAAGAGTCTGGAGATGGGAATCACACATAATTATATATAATCTCTCTTGCTTTACCAATCTCAAGCTATTAAACACCTGACAAAACTGACTGGCTTAGTGCTTGAGCCAGAGCTGAGGTGACTGTCATAACTTTTGACGCATTAACTAGAACAAATTTTTTTTTTTTTTTTTCTTTTTTAGGTCTGTCTCACTTGGTAGCAGCCTCCTTTACTGAAGACCAGTTTGGGGTTGTCCAAACTACACTGCCAGCTATCCTGAACACTTTACTTACTCTTCAGGAGGTAAAAACTCTTAAMTTTTCCTCACTGCAAGGCAAGTTTAGAAGAAAAGGAGTCTTGTTGATTTTGCATAATGACCTTGCTGACTAGTCACAACATTGAAGTTGTTGCCACTGAAACAGCTCTTCTGCAGTTCATCTAACTAAAACAGCTGTTGCCACTATGTATACTATGAAACAGCTGAATAAAAGCTTTGTTGGTTTTTTTAAATGTAGAAGGAGAAAGCATGGAATGTTTAATCTTATAGAAATGGTACTGTGTACTCAGTTGAAGAGTTTATTTCAGGGATGCAGYGATTCTAATACTATGTCTTTTACAGGTTAGAACTTAATCTTTRTTTGGTTGCACACAATTCCTCATGYARCAYGGAGCACTTGGAGACATTGCAAATCACAAGAGATAAAAAAAAATTGTCTCTGCTAATAAATACTAAGACACTACAATCAAATTACTGATGTTTGTGTAATGCGTGTTTTAAAAAATCCAGATTTATTTCCAAGGCTATGCGTGTCCTATTAACATAATCATTTTACACTGCCCTAATGGAGATTCTTGGAAGGAATTTACAGGCAATTAAAGTTCTTCAGTGTAAGTCATCTATTCCAAGAACAGGCACCAGGGGGGAAAAAAGCWGATACCCTTGTTTGTGAAAGAAACAAATCATAATACAGGACAGAATCATGTTTCTCCTGCAGCATGTSCTGTGCTTAGCAGTTAAGACTCAGTAACAGAGAATCTTATTTCTGTATTCCTGTTGGTGGCTGGGWAATGCTCAGTCTCCAAACCATGTTTGTGTGTCTTGGTGGAATTTCTGAACTTGCATTTTGTTTTTGCTTTACTTGACACAAACATGTCAYTATTTCAATTATAAAATAATTGAACAGTTGACATGAAATGGTTTGTTTTTCTCAACAGGTCGTAGACAGACATTTCAAACTGCCACATGTTTCTAGCAAACCTCCCCGGATTTCAGGGAGTCTGGTGGACACATCTTACAAAACACTAMGATTTGCACTTAGAGCATCTCTGAAAACAGCCCTATACCGGATAACTACTGTCTTTGGAGAACACTTGAAGTAAGAACTTCCTCATGATTGCTTGCTTGTTGACTTTAGTGTAATTAATGCTATTGTAGGATCTGTGAACATGGAAATTTGGGGGGGGGAAATCCATTTTGATCATTATTATAGTATTTTTTGATTTGTGGAACTTTAAAAAGTTCCTGTATAGATATATGGTTCCCCTTAGAAATTAATTATTTGTAGATTTCTGGGCAATTTTTCTTAGCAACTTTTCATGAGCTCTTTAGAAGCAGTTCATGAATTCTACTTGTTTAATAAATCTGAGCTGCTGAGAAGAAAAAAAAAATCAACTAGAGACAATTGTTCTGCAAAGAGAGAATCCTATGAAGGGTCCAAATAATGGAATTCCATTGCTGCCTGGCTGTCCAACAGCTCTTCCTCAGCCACTCTCCCAGCAGGCAAACTTCCATATTTGGCCTCTGAATATGTGGGACTGAAACTTCCCATCTCTCACTCTGGGGATGAAATGTCCCTCAGTTTAGAAGTGCTCAATATACAGGAGGGATCATTTTTAAGAGATTCTCTCTCACCTAAATCATTCTTGCAAATTAATCGGTTGCTGTTTAAAGGTAAGGAGATGGGCAAGTTTTCTTGGGACAGGTGTCTTTTAGAAGCTGTTGAGGATAAGAATTGACAGTTTTAAGGGTTAATATACTTCTTTATCGTGGAATATAGATGGTTTTTCATAAAATGCAGTGTTTTCTAAAATTTGGCTTCAGTGTAATTAACTTCAATGTACACTCAGTTTTAGCATGAGRCTATTTTTGTGCTATATTACTTTTAATATAAAATGTTTTGCTTTTGTTTCTAGTGCTGTACAAGTGTCTACAGAACATAAGAAAAGACTTCAGCAATTCCTGGAGTACAAAGAATAAATTTTGATGCAACTATGGTTGGTTTTTTCAAGACTCTTGCTAAGAAGAAAGTGGGGCTAATGAGGCTTTTTACTTTGGCTTTTTGGAAAAGCATATAGAAGTGCAAGTTGCAGAACAAAACTTTTAGAACTGTAGAAGAGTTCTTAGGGGTTTGGATCATATTTTGTGTAATAAAACTTGTAAAATTCATCTTGCCTACTTTTAATGCCATAAATGAGAAAGTGCCAGTTCTGGGTAAGACTATGACATTTAAGATTGTCAGAGTTATTTTGATACTCAGATCTTTCATTATTTTTCACAGTGTGTTCTTTCCCTACCCTGTTCTGTTAAAGGGCTGAGAAGAGATTCACGTAGATACTTAGTGCTTAAGTGCTTCATAAATTTGGTGGATAACACTTTTAGAGCATGTCAAGTGTGTAGTTTAAGAGTGGGAAACAGATGTGCCCAGGAATGAAAGATGCTGCTTCTCTGTAAGCTGGAAATAGTCCTTCAGAGTAAAATGGGTGTGTAGAAAGCATTATTAACACACAAATACTGCCTGGAAAGATTTTATCAGATTTTATCTTTAAGGTGACTTAGGAAACCAAGTTCTGATCTATAGAGAAACATACAGGAAACATTTAGTAAAACTCCCAAGTAATTATACTGGGAATTAAAGTTCAGATAAACAGCTCTCTGTTCAGGGGTAGGAAGGATGTGTGCAGCATGTCCAAATTTTTCAAAATTGGTAGTTTCTGGTAAAAAATACTACATTTTTAAAGCTCTTTATCTGAAAACCTGTCTAAATTTGAAAAATAACGACTTAGKTTTTAAACAGACTCCAGTTACTATACCTATACTGGCAAATGTGTGGAGTATGAAGAGGAGAACAGTAAACTATATGGTCTTGCAAAGGAATTTCGTTTGATAAGGGGAAACAAAACTATCCTTTTCCTTCGGTACTGTCAGTCCTATGGTTTTTGTTGTTGTTATTTTGTTGTTTGGGTTTTTTTTTAAGCAGGACCCAAGAGTTGAGGATGGCCATGGTGTCAGTTATTTTGATGTGATGTGGCTGTGTAGTAATAGGGGATCTGTCAGGTTYGGGTAAAAGAAAGCCCTGAATTTCCAGTGAGACCTGGATATTGCTTCAGTACAGAGAGAGGTAATTTTTTTTAATGCAGACACTGCAGATGTTAGATTTGGGAGTGGAAATGAGAATTGTATTGTTCCTTTTGCGTTGAGATGGCCCAYAGCAAACACGGTAAGGTGACAGATAACCTTTCACCATGTTTAAAGGTTAAGTTAAAGTTTTCCCAAGTTTGACTTGTACCACAGGTAGAAGCCTCTTGCCTACCTGACTTATTAAATAATTTAATTTGCTTATTTTCTGGCACTGCAATGTGCACCTGGAGTTACATAGTGCTTTAGCTGGTACCTCAGGTGTAACTGGTGACCCAAATACTGCAGATGAAAGTTTCAAATAAGTTTTTCACACTTTTAAACAGGCACAGTTGGTTTTTTTATTGCTGTGGTATTTTTTACAACACTCCCATTGCTATAAACTGCGAGTTATAATTAAGTGTTACAGTTGTGAACAGCAGACTTAAACTGTAGATGACTTTTTGATGGCAGAGAGAGATCTGTCCTTGTGTTGCAGCAGATTTGCACAAATCTGCCAATGTGTGTGTGATTCATGGCATTCTCCCTATGACAAAAGGGCTTTTAAAAGCTGATGCTTTGTGGTTTCTTTAACAGCTCCAATATTTAAAGAGCTGAAGTTGTTTTTTTTTTTTTAAAGCCTTTACTTAAAAGTGTATCTTCAACAGTATCTCAGGTTTGTGAATCTAAGTGTACAAGAACATCAGGTCTATGTTGGGTACCCTTAGAAGTTGCAGTAGCTGTCTCACGCAACACAAACAGGGATAACATATTACTCTAGTTTTGGCTTTGGAAAGAATTCTATTGCCCTGGCAAACAGTGCTGGTGTTTCAAGTCCTTTTGTATACTTTTGTCTTGAAATAAAAAGAATCAGTCTGTGAAGACTCTGTGAGGTAGGGGAAGAGTCTCTTGAGTTAATTTCTACATTCTGGGTAATGAGGAAAAAAATAAAGCCTTTTTATAGTTGGTTTCTATGTAGTTGCACTTACACTGGATCCCTCAAACCTGATAATATTTCTCATCTGCTTAATCAGCTCAAAGCTGAGCTGCATCCTCTTGCTGCATACACAAGTGGAACAGCACTCTAGTAACCTTGTGAACAACCTGCCTCTCCTACAGGTGAGCTGCAGTCAAAGAGTACCTGAAATTATATCCGCTGCAGCTTTGGAGAGGTACATGGCTGGTGGTTCAGATCTGTGTTCCTGTGACGGTGGAGTAATGAAATAGACGCTTAAGTTTTTAAGCAATCTGTTATAAATCTGAAAAAACCTCTCCTGCTTCATTTTCTGAGATACAGCTTTGACAATTCAGAATGTGGGTGGACAAATGCAGTGGCTGGGGTTCTTGAAGCTGCTGCACACTGCTGYATCCACGGGAGCAGGACTCATTCCCTCAACAGGAGCACTGCCACTTTGGAGTTGTCCCGGTGCCAGTCGCGGCTCCAGGCCTGAATGCTCCTTGAAATGAAGTGGTTTCGATTCTGTTGCTGCGTGCTTTGAACAGAGGCTGCATTGTGTGTGCTGTGCTCGGTGTCCTGAGGCCCGCGGCAGCCATCTTCCCACCTCCAGCCACGCTCCTCCGGCTCCCAGGACATCCAGCTGCAGCCAGGGAAGTGCCAGTCTCTTGCTGATGGATGTTCTGGTACCTGTTCAGTCGCAGGCAAGTGRTGCAGTCTGTGGGCTCTGTGCTTGCCAGGCCTCCCGCATCTCCTGCATGTGGCCACCTGTGGGATGGGTGCTCTGCCTGGGGAGGGCCTGATATACTGGGAGGGTGGGTCTATGGAATCCATAGGAGCAGCCTTGGCTGTGGAAGTGCTTGCCACACACAGTGTTGGTCCCCTTTCCCCATGGGATAAATGGTGGCAGCTTGCAGTGTGTTGTAGCTGCAGGGCTTCACACACCRATGGCAGCCACGCTCCCACCATTCCCATCACCGCCTCTCCACAAAGATGCAATAAAACAGTGAAGGTCTGTGGGGAATCATCACAGACACTGCAAGCTGAGAATCCTCCCCACTACCCACACACCCTCCTCCTGCTGTGGTCTTTGATATTTTCCATCACCAGAACTGTGTTAATGTGTRGATCAAATGCATTTGGGTGCTGGGGACGTGCCTGAATTGTGGCTTGCCAAGCTCTTGTATTGTAAGAGGATATAGACTGTTGCTTTCCCTTGCTACAGACTTGTGGTAGAGATTTGCATTTGGCAGATTGGCTTTGGACAAACCTGTAGAATAAACAAATGGTGCAGCTCCCTCATGTTTGAGAGAGCAAAACCTGCACCATGCTTTGATTTCAGGATGGTACAAAGTTTTGGGTTGAGCAGGGCTGCATCTCAAGAGTTGGGTACTGAGGAGCTTTTGTCCTTTGCAGACACTGGCAGTCAGTTCTGGGAAAGCTTTATCAGCAACCACAGTGTGTTTTAGGAAGAGAAAGTCTATTTTAATAATCAGTGCAAGCTGAACACTGCAGGGAAAAATGGATTTGTCCTCTCTGTGCTTTGCATAGAGATTCTGTGCAGCTCTTCAGCTTTTTGCAGGTGGTCCCCTTGCAAGACTCCCAGATTCTGCATGCTCTGTTTGGGACACCAAGAGTTGAATTTAACTGGTGGAACCATAGACAATGATGGGAATTGCTAAATAACCTGGAGCAAAGGGTGAGGGAACAGTCCATCCTTGTCACAAGTTTAGCCTGAAGATTTTGGCTGTTGGACCACTGTTGTAAAATGGGGATTAGCCTAACCCCACCCTCCCTCACCTCCAGTGATGATAATGAAATGTTTGAGTCCAAATCAGTAGGCTGCTGCAGTGATGGACACCAAAAAAATGCCTTGGAGTAAATGAATAATTCTGTATTCTGCACAGACCTTGGCTAGAGTTCAGTAAATACATTCAGTGTGTGGCCTAGACACTGTGCCAATGAAGAGAAAATAGAAGAGTGACTAGCTGCTCATTCAGCAATCACTGTCTKCAGTACATTGAATATATAGAGCCTCAGGCAAAATAACTGGGGGACATGTTATAACTCCAGTTCTGTAACTCATTTARAATAGGCATGAGTCGAGTTTATACCACCAATTCTAATCCTAGTACATGCCAGTACCAAGGATTGGATTAAAAAAGCTGAACATTCTTAAGTTGTGCTGTTCTGTAGGGGTTTTGTTTGTTAATGACTGAAGTTTATTTTACTACCTGTCTTGTGTATGCATGGTGTGAGAGATGGATCTATTTGTGGACTGATGCAGAGAAATAGTGCAGCTGGATGTTTGAGGAAACTAACTGCAGGTGTAAACAACCACATCCTGAATGGAGGTTGGTTGGACCCTTTTTTAGAGGTGTTTTTTTCAAAGTTCACTGGAATGATCTGCCAATTAATTGGGGAGGCAGGAGGAATCTGTGGTGTTACAGTGACTTTTGGAGATGATGGTTGTTTCTTTCACTCTGCAAGACAAAGGTGCATTCAACATTACCATGTGGTTTTCCCAAAATATGCTATTGAAAAGAGGTTTGTTTTTAAAAGATAAGTCAGCATGATCTGAGAAATTTCTTTTTTCTAACTACAAGAACTATAAACAAATCTGTAAGTTATGAGGCAATAGTTGAGTACATCATTAGATAATACGTGGTCAGTTTGACCCTGCTGCCTTAATTTAGGAGGTAGTTTTCAAACCACTATAAARAAGGGCTTTGTGCTGCCTTAAAGGGGTATGGGCAATCTCTAAGAAATGGGCATACTCGCAGAGACAATCCCTTTGGCTCAGTTTTTGTTTGRTTGTTTCTCTTTTGCTATCTGTGGTACAGTAAATTAAAACAAAAACAAGTCTGGACCTGGCATGCCTTTGTAAATAAACTGCTGTGTGTGAATTGACAACTCCTTTTCGACCAGGTTATTAATATTAAAGTTGGTTATTCTCCCACAAGAGAACTTTTTGCCCAGTATTAACAAATGCTTATGGTAACACCTCCCACCTCTGTCTGCACTAACACTGTTACACAAAGTTCTCACAGTTTCAATATTGTCCTTCTAAAATCTCATTTTGTTGCCGGCTGGAGTAGAATATTTCAATATGTGAACTAGAGATTAATACTTCACCTCTGCTTGTTTGCTCTGTGCGGCTCACCTTACCTGTATCCGTTCTGCTTCATTCCTCTCCTCCCGCAGAACTGCTTGGGGAACAGGAGGTTTCAGCTGCTCTGAGTTTCTCGAAGATCCGGTTTGTGACAGCAGCCTGTTACAGCTGTCRCTTCCTGACAAAGGTGAAGAGCTTTGAAAGCAGCTTTTGGTTGAACTGGACTGTC
This sequence comes from Malurus melanocephalus, assembly GCF_030028575.1. Classification (NCBI taxonomy): domain Eukaryota; kingdom Metazoa; phylum Chordata; class Aves; order Passeriformes; family Maluridae; genus Malurus; species Malurus melanocephalus. The sequence goes on from NW_026623306.1 coordinate 621,032, forward strand.
CTTCATGCAATGTCCTTTCCCCCCTCCTGTTACAGATGAGCTCCCACTGTCCTCCTGTGTGTTCAGCTCTCAACTGGGCCTCTGCCTGTGCAGCCGTGAGCACAGGGGCTGTTCAGAGCAAAGAAGGGTGAGTGTCTGCAAAAGCACCTGTAGGCCCTGAAAAAACTYTCATGGCCATGATCTGATCGTGGCTGGTGTCACTTGGGAAAAGCTGATGTATGAAACTTTTTAAAACTTGTTCTCCTTACTGGTACAATTTCACCGTGGCCCAAGCTAGCCCTAGACTGCTGTCTTTTCTCTTTATTTGGTTACCAGTTAGGAGTGAATGGGCAGATGGGCAAGTCTCTGGTTACGTAGCACTTGTGTCTTACTCCCTTGACCTAGGGAGGGGATAATCAGGAAAGCAGTTTCATTCCCCTGGATKTTTTTATATCAAATTGCAACCCCACCTTTCATATGTGACTCAAAATGAAGCAAGGACTAGCTTCAGGGGCTGAAGATGGTCTGTTTGTCTCAATTGAAAGGACTGCTTTGGTGATGGTGACTTCATTAACAGAGAGAAGAACAAACGGACCTAACAATGGGCCATGCCATGACCACAGCCCTTGACAACCAGGAATGTTGAACAAGAAGGCTAATATAGAGAAATCTTCCCTCATTCTCCTAAGAGTAGACTGTTGCTATCATAGGGGAGAGAGGTCAGTGATTGGTGTTTTCAGAAGGTCACAAGGAGGGAGACACCCATTTAGCTCATGGATGTAGTGACAACATTGGGTGAATCAGTGTGTGCTCTACAGCTCGTGCATGCAGCAAAGTCATGGTGACCTAGGGCATTGAATAGTCTTAGCAGCACTTGCTTGGCCTTTGTTCCAGAACCAAAACATATGAAGTGTCTTCTGATTCAACAGGGAGAAAAAAAGGCACTACTTAACTCTTGCATTAGTTATTCAAGGAGCACTTGTTTCTCCCAGCACTTGTTCTTTCCACATCTGTGGAATGGGCAGAGGAGCCAAGTTGTTTGGAACTTTGGCTTTGGAGCAGCGCTAGGAGTTAAGTCTCTATCAGACACATCCAGGTGTGAGAATGTCCGTCCACTACCTGTTTCTCTTGCTCAGGCCCAGGGCTGGGCATCTGCTGCATATTCCCAGCAAAGACAGGGCAGCTGGCGAGTGCCTTGCTTGAACCTGAGGAAACAGTGCTGTGAGAGCAGGTTTGAGTCCATGGGGCCTCATTTTTCATGGGAGGAATATGGGGACCTGCAGCTTGAGCTATGAGGTCTGTATTTCTGTGAGATGATCTGCCAYGGAGAAATTAATCTCTCTGTGAAAGGCCTTTGCCCTCTGTGSTGTTGGAACTTGGAGCTGTGATGTGCTTCAGTGCAAAGCTTTACTGGCTTGTAGAGGGTGCCCAGCACATGGAGGAAGCTCCATGCCTGCTCCTGCCCGTGGAACCCAGCCCTGGGCGATTGCTGAGCCAGTGGCGGCACCTGCCGGTATTTTGCAGAATGTTCTGGATATTGATGATTGTGATAAAAAGAAATAAGCAGCGGTTCAGAGCAGGACATGTAAGGCCTCAGGTACAGAATGCAGTGATGTGGATTAACGAGCTTCCCCCTGCTCGTTGTAGAAGATTCCTAACCACAAAAAAAAACCCTCCAGGAAGGTACACAATATATCCAAAACTACCCATTTTCTAGGAAGCAGCGGTATTTCTCTGGTTACACTGCATTCTGGAATAATATTTCCCTCAGCAAATTTTACTACCTCTTCATGTCAACTGAGGTTTAGACCATCACCACAGTGTATTGTGTTTTAAATAATTACYGCTTCTGGTGGCACTGCCAGGTGCCTTTAGCATTTCCAAATCAAAGGAAAAAACAGCTTGGTTCTGAGTGCCCCACARATGGACGGGACTGGGGGTGGGTGTGTAGGTTAGCAGAGCACTGAGAGGTGGTGTAAGAATGTACACTGAAATTTTCACTTTGTTGTCATAAATCCCTAGGATATCACCATTCCAATTCAGTATTTGTGCCAGGTAGTTTGTATTTAGTTTTGTTTCCCACAGAGGTGAGGAGGGGATTTGTTCCTTTTCGTAGCTTCTTGTTCCCACTAAGATATTTTGAGGATATTTACCAGTTTTCAACCCCTTTTGACAGACAGCTATTACTTTTTAGCAATTTAAGACATGGCCTTACAGAAGAAAAAGACCCTATTACTGCCATTATTGAGGGGTAAGGTTGGCAAGCTCCTTCCTTGGTAGACCTCAGGTCACCCACACTAGGAAGGAATGAGGAGAGGCACTGCAAATGAGAGTCATTAGTACTGCTTCTCCCAGAACTACTTGTTCCATTTCAAGATCTTGTATCTTTTATTGAGAGTTGCTTCCCTCCCACTAAATCCACAACATTCATAGCATTTGCCAAGAAAGTCATGCCCTCCTGTCCTGACCCGTACTCTGTACACTGCAGGGTGGCAGATGTTATGGAGGATTGGATAAAACCATGAGCGAGGCACTCTGTGTAGCATCTGTGCTACAAGATGAAGATCTTGTCTCGCTGCGGGACGCTCCTCAGGAGGGGTGTAGCAAGACGCCAGTTCAGTAGCTGTCCCTCCTCCTTGTGCTAAATCTCCCAAGCCTCTCCTTTAGGTTTGCTGTGAACAAGCAGGATTTCCAGCCAGATGTCTGTCTGATTTACACCCATGTAAATCAGGACTGATTCCAAGTCTCTCCTATCTTTGAGCTGCCCTGGTGTGTTACAGACCTGCTGTGCTGCACCTGTGCTGACAGCAGCATGTAGGGCAGCAGGGCACAGACATCCCTGAGCCAGAAAAGTGTGGGCTGGTACAGCTTGCTAGTGCAAAGCTGCACATCGTGGCTCAGCCTGCATTTGCTTGGAACCAGGCCCAAGCCAATAAACCCAAGTAGATTGCTTCCAGATCCGAGCTAGCCCAGGAGGAGCCAGCGCAAATGTCACTGCACTGTGGTGCTTGCTCTGAGCTAGCTTAATTGTCTGTGCAGGCACGGGCCAGCTYCTGCACCTGTAGGGCAGGCAAGGAACGATGCCTGTCCATAGACTGAAGCACTGAATGCAGCTGGAACTGCATCACCGGGGAGATGTCTTGGCCAGGTTGTACCCACCTCCAACACATCTCCTGCTTCTCAGCCCATGTCCTTGGCAAGGCTTTGCCTGTCTCCTGCTGCTCCTCCCGTGACATGCTGCAGTGCCTGTGGCTTTTGCACACAAGTTGTTTATAGGGCACTGCCAGCTCTTCAGTGGTGGCTTGGCTTATGGATGTGCTCACGGTTGTGTGCCTGGTGCCGGGGCAGCCGCACGCCTGAGCAGGTTGCCTGAGGACAGGCACAAGAATCCTCGAGGACTGCGGGCAAAGGGGAAGGGTCCAGGCCTCTGACAGCAGGGCCGCGGGAGGGAGTATCATGGATCTCTCGGGATGCAGGTGGGCAACTGCAGGGACTCCCCCGCCGGGGCGGGCACCGGGAACGAGCGCGCSCGGGTCGCACCTTTTCTCAGGCTGACCCTCCGCAAGCACGGTGTGCCCGCAAACCCCCTGCCGTGCTCCGTGAGGGGCGGCCGAACCGGGCCCGCGGGCGGACCCCGCTGTCAAACCCCGAGGGGCGGCCCCGGCGGCACAGCCCTCCCCCTGCCCGCCCCGACTGGCCCCGCCGCCGCGCCAGGGTAATGGCCCGGGCCGCCTGCGCTCTGGCAGCCGGCCCTGCGGCGGGGGAGCGGGGCTGAGCGGGGCTGCGCCCGGCGCGGCGGCGGGAGCCGGCGGGCGCGCGTCCCCCCGGGCGGCCCTTCCCAGGTAGGAGCGCGGGGGCGCGGCTGTCACCGCGCCCGGCCGGGCTCTCCCCCCTCCTTCCCTCCGGGACCGGTGGGTGACTCGGGGGCCGCGGCGAGCCTGGCGGTGGCGAGCCCGCTCTGCCACCGCGTCCGTGGTTGCCGGGGCGGCCGCTGTTCGGATGCCACAGCTGAAAGGCACCGGCTTCCAAACAATCCGCCCGTSTGCCGGGTCCTCTCCCCTCCCTTCCCGGCCGCGCTCGCCTTCCCGGGAGCGGCTACGAGCTGTCCGGCGGTGTTGCCTAGAGAGGGAGCGAAGCCGACGCGAGGCTCCGGCCGCCCCGTCCCTTACGGACGAGCCGCCGCCGAGGTTTGAGCGCCCCGGCTCTTCTCCCGTCCGGCCGGTGCGTGTGAGACAGCGGGCGGGGGCTGCGGCGTGAGGGCTGAGGGCTGCGGGCTTGAGGTCTGCGGGCTGGGACGCCTCACGCGCGGCGGTTACCGGCCGTTGGGGCGCGCGGCTGAGGCGGGGGCGGCGGGACGGAGCGCTGAGGGCTGAGGCGGGGGCTGAGGCGGCGGGTCCGGGGCGGCCGCCCGCGCTGACAGCCCGTGTGTGCCGCCCGGTGCAGGAGAGCGGCGAGGGCCCTGGCAGCGGCCGCAAGCGGACATGCACTGTGAGCTCGCCGCGGGTCAGAAAGGCAGCGCCCGCGTCGAGGTGACCGACAAATGCCAGGGAGCGCCTCAGAAGGATCTGCCGCGAGTGACTCGTCCCAGCGCTGGTAAAGCTCACTTGAATCCTCAGATGTCCTTTAAAGTATCTGTCAGCAACGGCAGTGACCACGCGGAGCCTCAGCAGAGCCCCCCTGAAATGTCAGCGCCTCTGCTAGATTTCATACCCAAACGACCCAGCATATTCGAGAGGATTCCGATTCTGCCCAGGGCACAGGAGGTGCGATGCGCTAGAGGCTCCAAAGATTATTTCCAGCAGCAGAAACATCAAAGCGTGAAGGGTGAGTTTAAAAATGCATGAGCTGAATACTACCACCACCAAAAACGTATTCACCAAACAAATAAAACGTAAAMAGCTTTTTCCCCCCCTCTCTCTTTTTGGTCTTCAGTCTGTTTTCTAACTTGTTTACTTAACTCCAAGCTTTAAAACTTTTTTCCTGTGCACCTTGGAGACACAGGATAAACCAGACTGTGCTTTGYCAGTGTGAAGCTGTGTCTCTCAATAGCATTTTAAAAAATCTTGAGACCAGCATCTTTAGTTGTCCTGAGCTGGTGCTGCTCGTGTGATCGCATCTCAGAGGTTGTTTTGGGGATGGTGCTGAAGACTGGGCTGGTCTGTCCTGCGCCAGAGCGTGCTTGTGGGGTGTTTGTTTGTGAGCATGCCTGGCTGACAATAAATGCCTGGTTCTTTTTCTGCAGTTTCACCACGGTTGCTTGGATTTATAGTTTGTATTTCAAGGAGGTATTACAAGTGCTGGATTCAGGCGGTGAGTCCTCAGACTTGGGAACTCCTGGTGCCAGAAAGGTCAAATTCTGCTAGTTAACAAATGGCTGATTTTCAGCAGTCCATTGTTAAAGAAGTGGCACTGAAGTAAGGTTAGGAATTGCCCACTAAAAACCTATTAATTACACTTTAAAACTAGAACTGTTAACTGAGCTGAAATTTGTTAAATCAAAATTCAGTTTTAAAATAATCCCTCTAAGGTATCACTGGATGGGCTGAGAGAGAATTGAAGTGTTCCTTTATGCCAGAAAGTCACTTGCAGAGACGTGTGCACCTAAGGTTGTTAACATTAAACCAGTGTTTTCTGTAATGTTAAAAAGGTGATTCTCTTTTTTTTTTCTTTTCATCAGTCCATTCTCATTCTCCCTTTTAAATATGTACATGCAGTTATCTTGTTGGTGTGATACTGTTCTCACTGGGATTTTTTACAGTTCTGTCTAGTCTTCTGAAAACTAAAAGTAGGCTGCATGCCCTTGGACTAGTGACATTTTCTTTTGKGAGCTTGTTACCTAGGGTGATGGCACCTTTCATTGCCATGAAGTTATGTTAATGAACACCTCAATCTGTGCTAGGTCTGTCCTGCAGACTCTAGGATGTGTTTGTTCATCAGCAGTGAATACAGACAGTGGAGCAGCAGGTTATAAATTACCTTTTTTATTTTTCTGTTTGTTAATGCTGCAATTCTTCTCTCCTGATTTAAAAAAAAAAAAACAAAACCCGGTTGTTAATGTTTGGCAGGAATGAAATGAAGGTCTGTTGCACAGACTCATGTTTGGAGGAGGGAGAAGGAAGATTCTTAGAGTATGAAAGGAGGGCTACAAGCTTAAAATCCTGCCTGTGCATTGCCCTGCCCAGGCAGACTGGTGAAACWTTTTTTTTCTTTTTTTCCTTTGAGCTATTTATCCTTCTTTTCATGCATATCCCTCCTGTTGTTGCAGAGGGCAGGGATGTAGGGAGGGAAAGTGGAAAAGCGTAATTTTTTGCATTTACTTGGGACTTCTACAGTAGATGTAGGTGGGCATGGGAAGAGGTTGCTAATTCATCTTTCCTGACTGATCAATTTCCCATTTTCACCACTGGGGGAAAACAAAAAGTGTTTTAATTTTTGTTGTGTTTTCTGTGCAGGGTGTTACCTTGTGGTTGCTTCAGAGTATGGGTGACTTGAGTCATGGGAGTAAGTAGGAAGTATTCATGGGCACAATAGGGTTCATTTAACTGAGCAGGATGATCTGATGGATAATGTTGGATTTTTCAGAAGATGGCAGCAMTGAATTTTTTGGGTGGCTTTCTGTTGTTTGTTKGTTKTTTTTTTTKKKKTKKTKKTKKTTTKKTTKGKTTTTTTGTTYGTTGGTTTGGTTTGCTTTTGCCTTTTCCTCTTCCCTTGAGAAGACATTTTCAGGAGGAGTTAGGGAAAGTAAAATTTAAAGTAAAATTTTGGGTCAGAGTCTGATTTAAAATGTGTGGGATGACCTGGTCAGCAAGTGCTTTAATTTCCACTGGGGTGTTCTGGAGTGCTCACTGTGCTCTTAACTTGAAAGTCAGAGTGTATCTAAGTGGGCTGTGCTCCAGACAGGAGAGCTGCTGATCTTTCAAGGAGCGGTGTAAACCATCTCCCACCAACCCTGATTCTCTCAGGGAGATAAAAGACTGGGATAGCTGCATGTGGATGCGATATAACATGATAAAGCTAAGAAGTGGGAATGAGGGAAATACTCAGAATTTCCCAGTGAAAGGTTTTGGGAAGGAAACTGATGACAGCTTGATTTCAGACTGTCGTGCCGTGTGTCTCCTGTTCTCCAGCTCCAGAGTGCCATGTACCCAGTAATTCCCTCTGCAGTCTGGGTTCGATTACAGAATGTGCCTCCTGGTTTTGGTTTATCCACAGTTGAAAGCTGCAAATAGGGAGGGTAAAAGACACCCTCTAACAAGAGGAAAACCGATTTTTATAGTTGCCTGTAAGGTTTTTTTTTTCCTAGACGAGTCTTACTTTTTAATTCTTTTTTTCCCCAAAAGAATGAATCAAAATGATACACTGCTCTGCTAATAAAATGGGCAGCTTTGAAGTAATCACAATGGGGAAGAAGTATCCTGCTGTTGTAATGTCTCTGTGGTGCTACTCTACTGCTTCACAGTGTTTAAGTTATGATCCTGCAAAATGCTTCCGTGCCTGAGCAAGTCTTTTGGACTTTATGAACAGTCAAACAGAAACTTGAGGGGTGGTGGTGAGGATTATTTCTGGGAATTGGATCTTTTGGGTCTAGACTTTGCAGGATGGAGCTGTTGTTTTATTGCCGAAAATACCAGTATTTTGGAATTGMGCTTAGTGTTTTGTTCTGTTTGGGAGCTGTTTAAAATAAACGCCCAGTTTTCACCCAGTCAATCCTTCCTGGTATGGCTGGCTGTTGTAGGCACCAGGCTTCTCTTGGTCATTGATTTCCCTGTGTGTCACAAGGCAGAGTATTTGCATACAGACACTGCTTTTTAGAGGCATTTGGTGTAGAATAACTGCACCATAAGGTATGAAGTCCATTTTACAATGCTTTAGTGGGATTCTGTGGCTTTGGGTTCTGTATTGTTGAATTTCATGCCAYAGTATTCAAGTTTTGAAAGTAACACAGGGCAGAATACTATCTACAGGAAAGAAGCTTTTGGGAAGGCTTTAATGGTGACAAAAGAGTAATCTATAAGATGCGAAATATCTCAGTTTCTAAATGACATTGATTATGGTTGTTACCAGGAARCACTTCTCCTTTTCATTCTTTTCCAGTTTTGTTCAGTGTACCTAATTCATGACTCAGTAGAAATGACGAGATTTATCCTGTTAGCTGTGCCACTGGGAAATCATCCAAATGGCCCGGACCTTTGCAGTAACCACTTCAGATATTAACTTACAGTGGGCAAAACAATAAGCTGGTCGAGTTGCAGTGGTTGGATGTTTCCTTGTTGAGAGTATGTTTTATTCAGGCAAGGAGAAAATGGGGTGGATTTTTTTTTGTTTGTTGTTAACTGTAGCTGCTTTCAGCAAACATACAACCAACGTATTGAAATGTATTAATTTCCTTTGCCGTTGAGAAGGAGGGCTAAATCTTGCCATTTAATCCCCCTGTGACTATTTCCTTGGTTATCAGGACTGTCCTTGTGAAAGTAACAGCTTACACTGTTGTGATCTTAAGCAAAAGCATATGCTTTGGTTGAATGACTTATTAGGTGAATTGATTGGTCTTAGGCCTGATCCTGCCATTTTTTTTCTTGCACCTTATCTATGTTCACCTGAATTATCCCCCCTGGAGCAAGTGTGACTGCCTAGAGCTGATAAATACAATATGAGCTGATAAAGAGACAGGGAATGGGTTCACTGGTATGGTAATCTCTGAGCTTTCAGTTTTATATAGAGCTGTAGTAGTATTTTTTTCTTATTTTCACTCTAGTTTCCTTGCTTGCTGCACTTGAACTCCGGTACAAAAAGGGATTTAAAGATTGATTTGAACAGAATGTGCAGTTACAGAACTGCAAACTGTAAACTGTATTTTTATTTCATGGTCTTTTTTTTTGCCTAATTTTATTTTGTACGGGGAGAAAGGAGAAGAAACTGCAAATTGGAAAATGTGTTCATAAATTCATTTGGAATAAATTGTGACTGTCCTCTCCTCCATTAAGCTGGCTATAATGCTTACTTGTCTTGAATAGGCAAATAACTTTCAGTTACTTGCTGCTGAAGGAAGTTCTTCTAATGATTTGTGTTGCAAAATCAGAGCCGCTGAATTGAAGATGGGCCTTTCATGGCTTTAATTTAAAAGAGATTTAATTGTATCTAATCATTAAATCCAGTGTAATTTAGGAATTGTTAGTGGAGAATATTTAGCAAATACRAACCAGGAGATCTAATGATCAACCTGTCAAATAAAGGCGTTCAGTACTTGTAAAGTAAAAGCCAAAAAAACCTCCTTCTGTTTCATGAATAAACTATAGCTGTTGGMAAAGCTGAAAAGAATAAAGGTTTTATCTATCTCAATATTATGTATGTAGAATTACACAGAATAACAGATAATGTCAGATTACAGGAAATAAGTCTAATCATTGGAAGAAATTTGTGTTGAGTTTCGTATGAAGGAATAGAAGTTAAAAGTAAGAAATTACTTGTTCTATCTTTAAAATATTACAGTAATGGAGATCATTATTTACTAGGGTAAGTAAGAAGAAAAATATCCTTTCTTTTCTAGTAAGAAAAAAAATTAGAGTCTACATCTTGCAAGTGGTTAACTATGTACATTACTGTTCTTYAAGCAGTCTCATCAAGTAGAAACTTCTGGACAAGGATCATTCAAAATTATCATTTAGATATAACTGAATACATTATTAGTATTTCAGACTTCAACCCTGTATACACATAAACAGTTCATGAATGCTGAGGATTTTTAATGTATTTGAGTTTATGTTCTGGGAGTGCTTGAACATTCTTTTTAATGAATCTGCTAAATTTAAAGTGAGTATCTTCTAGGAGWTTGTACTACTTCATTACAATAAAGTGGTTTGTTTTGTGTTGAACAAGGACAAAATTTTACCSTAAATTGTTACTATCAGTAGGGGTCTCGCCACTAACTTTAGCTGAGTCGCTATTATAATCCTAATATTACAGAAGTTCTTTTTCCTGTGCACAAATAACAAGTTTCTATTAAATCCATCTGTAATCTAGGAAGTGGAATAACWTATGGACTATGAAGAGAAATCTATGGTATTACGAATGTAATTTCCATGCTCAATACCATAATCATCATTATTCTAGAAATTCTGTTGTTTAGTAATTTTTTTGCTGTTGAAGATGTTGATGGCAGGGTAATTGGAGAGGGAAAATAGATGTAAACCATTCCATTTTGCACTCCAGATTTCTATCATTGTATGTCAACAAGCTTGAACCAGCCGTGCAATCTAGTAATCATTTCACAGTGCCTGAAACGGCTTTTAATAGACTGGGGTTTGTTTGCTCTGTTTTTTCCTCAGCCACCCAACGTTGTTTCCCAGCACTCTGCTGTAACTCAGAATACAGGGTTCCAAAGCAAGGGCACTGCTCACTGACTATGGTACAGCGTAATCTTGCCCTACAAACATGCAAACAATAGCAAAAGTATGTGTTTGGGAATATGGCACAGCTGTTATCTTTTGCCGGGAGCAGGGAGCGTTACAATGACATAGAACGACCAGTTAAAACCACTCCGGCCGTTTTATTGCCTTTCAATGGGGCGTGTAAAGAAAAGCAAGGGCCGGTCCCTGCATTCAGATAACCATCAGCGCAGACTACCGCGGCACTACCTTTCTGCACAGGCTTTGAAGAATAGAGGCAAAGAGTTCCCCTTTTTCCTTCCCCTCCTATTACRTTTCTGGCACTCTGTATGTGAAATCTCTGTTGGAACCTGAACTTTCTGTTCTGAGAATCTGTGCTTCACTAGTTACCTGGAACAAGGACTTCTTTTTTTTTATTACAGTCATCAGCTTGACTATATGAAATAATTGTTAATGATTATTTGTAGACAGAGGACTGCTTGTAAAACAGATGAGACATTGCCAGAGCTGCAGTAGGAAATAGATCCAAATTCTGTTTTTTAGGTTATTTTAAGGTTTGGAGCATTACAAGATTGATCTCAYTCAGCTCAACTCAAAGTGCTTGAGCTCTTTTTGTTTAAAACAACTGTTTTGTTTCAACTCTAATAATTATGYCTGACTTTCCTGTCATGATGTTTGAATGTATATGTGATTATTTTACAGAATGAATTGGTAAGGAGCTCTGTGATTGCATCTATGGCATCTGATTTAATCTAAGATTAAATGAATGCAAAACAGTATAAACTACATTTAATTCTGGCATTTATGTGTGTGATAAGAGGGCTTTGTGAGAGCTATAGARTTGTTAGTTATTTTACAATGAGGGGAAAGCAAATACATTCTTACATGTTGTTTGCATATTAGCCAGAGGGAAAAATGACACTAAGGCGACATCATCAAATACAGTMAAACTAACTTTTTAATACAGATGTCCATTGTTGTTTTAAGTGCTTAGGGGGTTGGTGGTTTGGTTTATTTTGGAACTTGCTGAACTATATGAAGTGTGTCTCCAGGGGCCTGGTATTTTAATACCTTGTAGAAGGTTGTATAACAGTAGATGATGTATTTCGCCTGCCTTCCAGTGCTGTAAATAAATTACATGTGCTGGCTTGGGAGAACGTATGTGAGGTGTAAATCAAAGGCTAATATAAGAAGAAAAATACCAATTAATGATGTCTTGTAACAGGTTAGAGTTTCTTTATTCATTTATCTTTAATCGAGAGATATAAGAGCAGTAATATGTATAAAACTGTTAACATGAGGCACTTCCCAAGAAGGGGTAGAGTCTAGGATTATTGAAAATAAGTGCTGTGATTCACTGCTTTTTCACAATTTGCTATGGTTAAGTCACTTAAATACTGAAGTCAACAATCCCCTAGGCAAAGAAAGATAATATAATTTTAAGTGTATTGTTAAAATTGAAATTTGATAGCTTCCACTCTATAATCCTATCTAAGTCTTGGTTGTATTAAAAGGAAAATAGATACATGTGTCAGTTTTGGAGCATAATCTTTCTTTTGAGTTTAAAGAATGATAAATGTGCTWCAGACAAGCAACACAGCAGTTTATTAGTATGAATGTTTTGCTAAATACTACAAGCTTAACGCAATCCCCATTCCTTTATAATAAGTTTAAATATTAATTCTTTGGAATGCTAGATGCCTAAAGCTAGATAGAAATGCTGTGCAGTTTCAGATATCTAGGAGTGGGCTTGTGAAACAGGATATTTAACTGGGAGAGATGAGTAGCACATTTCAGAGTTATTAGGGCAGAACAACAATGCAAGASGATGACTTAAAAAAAAAGTTACAAAATTGTTTTCTGTGCATGAGGCTTAAATACCTWRRAGTTATTTATTTRAAACACARGSSTAGATTTCCTATCTATGTAGGTTCTAGATTGCATWTTTTGTTAYTATTTTGTTTAACTTCTTTTTAACTGCCTGCCCCTCTCTAARGCAGCTGGCTTTGATTTAACCTGAATCCTTCACTGGAGGGAGTGATCAGTCACGATGACTGCGAGTTGTGCTCTTTGATGGAACATCCCTGTAGTGGCTGAAGAGAGAGGASTAAATAGAACAGGCAGGGTGCTCAAGGAAAGCAACAGTTTGTATTCAGAAGGACTTCACTTTAAATCAGTGTTTACTGATCCTGATGTAAATCCTGTGTACCTCCTAACCCCCATCTGTGCTGGACAGAGAAGAGAGAGTTAAAGTGAGAACAGAGAAGAGAGGAAATTTCTGTTTTATTACCCAGTATTTTCTGGTAAAATCCCAGAAAGGGTTTAGCGTGAGGTTTCATAACTCCTGCTTTGCCCTGCTGCTCCTGCTGAAATTTTAGGGAGTTGACTTCAGGAGGAGGCCAGTATTGAATGCTTTTGAAAATTCCATCCATACTCCTTTGAGACACAGCAGAGAAGATCCAAGTGCTAACTTCTCWAGGGAGAGAAAAGTGTGCAAGCACTTGTAACCCAGGAGCTTGGATGCCAAGGTCAGCAYAGTGCATTCACCTTCAATTTTTTTCTGTTCAAAACCATGCATGGGCATCAAGCTGGTGTGATCAACTATTGAAAGTGAAACAGGCAAAAATGGTGAAGCATTGTGCCAGCAGCCAGCATGGCCAAGTATATAAAGATTTTGGATGAACAGAGCAAGGGTGTTTGAACACTGTTGTAGACTGTACCACTTGTATCATTTTGGGACAAATCTGTGTACTGGTCATGATGTTTCTCCAGTCAGAGCCCAGCAGAGTATGGTATAGAGAAGGACAAGCATGTTTTAGAACCAGAAACAGGGCAGTTGTTGGAGCACACCGTCAGGGCCAGCTTAATTTTCTCTGCTGAGAGACAGAGTTTGTTAGTTCAGGTGCAGTGTTGGGATGATGTGGCTGTTTTCTGTCTGAGAACTGATCTGGTGGTGGTGCAGGATGTGACATTGCAGCTYGTGTCTGTGTCAGCCCAGGGTGGCACTTGCTTGAGGGCACTTCACTCTGCCCAGTTTGAGCATAGTTTGGGTTTCTCTCTTGGCTACACAAGGGTGGTGGTGCTTGCCCTTGTTGGTATCTCCATGAGTGTGGATAGTGAAAAGTGCAAAATGCATCTTTATCATCTTTGCAACAGTAAGGCTTTTAATGGAGCATTTCAGTTGGACTCAACTGCTGCTTGGCATCTGGATTATGCTGTCAGCTGCAGAATTGTTGTAGAGGAGCAAATTTTCCCATTTATTTCAGCGCCTGATGTGCTGCAGTGAGGGAAAGGAGGGTATATTAAGGAAGCTGTGTTGGAAAGAGCCAAGTACCTGTTGGGAGGAAAATTCCCACCCCCACTCCCATATTTTTGGGTTGCTCTTGCCTCCCATCAGATGGCARAGTCTTAGGGTGTGTTGTTCTTGAGGCAAAAATCACCCAATGGACTCTGTCCCTGGCCTTGAGGTGCAAGTGGCTCCTACAAGGTCCCAAGATCCTCCTCAYTCTGGCAGAACAGATTTTGCACACTGCTGAGACTGTCTCCAGGACTTGAACAAGAAAAAGCAACACTAAATTCCTCCTTTCTGGATATCTGATTGTTGTAATGTTCAGTTTCCTTGAAGTTTTAAGAGCTGGTTTATGTTCAACTGAAACTGAAGTGGCCTGATCCCATTGTTTCTAACTCTGGTCCAAATCTGAATTGATGCCATTTTAAATCCAAGAGGGGATAAAAAAGAGGCAGACTTGAGTTCTGCAGGGCTAATGCATAAAAATTTGTCCTCTRAGTGTGGACTCAGTTCACTTGGCARAAGGAAAAGACATCTCACGTTTTWAAGCTGAACAGTTTGCTTCTTATTTTTCCTCTTGCCAACTCACCACAGATTGGCTTTTATTCCTTTTCTTTGAGTTCTTGAACTATTCAAGGTCTRCTGACTTGTCATGTTTTTGTGGGGATAAGCTACAGACAATATGTGGWTGGTTCTCCTTTCAGAACAAAGATTCTCATGTATTTCAGCATCTTTCTGATTGGAATGGATATACAGGAAATTTTAAGGGGTTATTTACCCTAGAGTCCGCTTGCTCTTTCTCTGCCTTTGAATTTGTGGTGACTTTTTCTTTCTACTCTCTTGGCCTCCTTACTCTGCCACTGTGCTGTTAGTTTATTTTTAAATATCTACATAAAGGGTTATAACTTACTTGAATTGTGGGCTAAATGAGTAGATGCATGGCAACTGGTGTAAATAACTTTTGGTCTGCTGAATGTGTAAATACTCAAAATCTGTCAGGGTGATTTGGCTGGCTTTTATTGGAATCATTATTCATATGRGATCTCCTTTCTCTTACTGCACCCYGTCAGAAGCTGTTAGGCAGAGATTGCTGGCATGARTACTCAGACTGCTCTATCAAAATGCACTTCTATACTTCTTGCTTTTACATTTGCCAGTTCCAAAGATACTTTYACAAKYKKAYAWGTTCTGTAAGATTAAGTCACAGAAMGTTAATATAAAGGGATYAAAACCTAGAAGGTGAGAGCAAACCACTGGGGTGATTAATTTAATAATCAGTAGTGTTTTGAACCTGAATGTATCATGGCACTGGCTCCAAGTGCAGCTCTTTGACAAGTTGGATAAAAACACTGGTGTGTTTACTGGAATTGCTGCTTCAGTGGTACCCAGGTTGAGTTTCTCAAAATGAGACTAACCTGCTTGGGGAACTTTGCTTGCTAAGGACTAGTTAATGCSAACAATAGACTTTTTATTAGCTGCTGGAGAAGTTGCTGGAAGACTTGAAAATTACGAGCAGTAAACATTAGAGGTGATAAAGAAGTTTTATGCGTGGCATACATGTTTCGGCCACAAGCAGTCACTCTGAAGGACAGGGAGGTAGTTTTGGAGCCTAGATAATAAAAGCCTTGAGAGAAAACTTGGTGAAAAATAGCCTCATACCCAGCTAGCATTTAGATAAAAATGAATTATGACTCTAACTACCACTAGAGAAAATAATCTGAGAGATTAAATACAGGTTCAGTGTGAAGGCTGCTGACTGCAGCATTTGCCAGATGAGGAACCTGATTCAGAATGTTATRTATGGGAACAAGCTTCTAAACATGGAATTGAGTGATCTGTAGATCAGTTACAATTGGTGTGCATGGTGCCTACACATCTGTCAGAGGCACTGGCCTTGTTCTGCAGGTAGAGAAGGAAATCTCCTGTTGCATCCTTTCTGAAGCTGGGTGTAACTGAATACYTTGTGAAAGGGACTTGATCTTCATCACCTTCTGTCTCTTCTAGATTGGTTTATTCTTCCACAGGGATTATGTGGGYTTGCCACTAGGAAAGATACTCTCTAGGACTATGCAAAACCTGTAACATACGGTGCCCAAGAAAACTGTGAGTTGTTTATCACTGGAGTGTTTTAAAATAGGCTGGATGGAAGTCCTACTGTGGAATGTAATTCTTCTGGGCCAGCTGTCTTTCCTGTGACATTTTTAAWTCCCAACTCAACTGCTTAGGCACTAGAGAGTTAGAAGAAGTCTCTCAAGCTGTAATAGTCCAGGCTTCTATCCTCTTTGACTTGCTGAACAAAGTTCACATCCCTCCTTGTCTAACATTGGTGTTTCTGACCACTCATTTGTTTGTCAAGAAAATACTGGAAAGGCATACAATAAAAACCAGRCTGAGTGAAGGGCTCGAAGAGCATCAGTTGGGAGAGCCAGTGGTGGGACAACTGGGCATGGAAAATGATTGATTTTATACACAGAACAGTTGTGAAATGTTCTGTGGTGTTCTGGGGACATGCCATTGCTAACAAATGATTGCCTGTTGGGGATAGAAGATGCCAGCCATTGTTCTGAAGAAGGAAATAGCCTTATTGATACTGAATTAGGCTCACATTGAATTATTATTCATTTGCAGTACATCCTGTTTTCCAAATACAAAAATTAACTGAAGGCCTGCAGCACTATTGCCCTTCAGCTGATGGTCATATCTACATCCTTATAGTSCAGGTGGAGTTTAGACTGTTTATATCTAGGGAAGACAGTGGCAGAAATAGGCATTAACGGAGCAGCTGAAGGAAGCTGTTCTGCTGTTTAAGAGTTCATCAAACTATTTCTTGTTTTATAACAAGCCTGAGAGTGAGGCTGGCAGAGGTAAGTGTGTTGGTAGATAAGACCTAACTTCTGGGATGCATTTTGAATTGTCACATTCAGTGTTGATGGCAGAAAAATAGTGGTATAGAAAACAATATTGTTGCCTTTTGAAAGAGATAGAAACTGGCTGATCTATAGAAATTGAGATGCACACCAGATCGAAATATTTTGTACAGTGACAGTGTTTTGTATACAGCTCTGAAAGCTTTAGTTTTGTTCTCAGCGTTATTGAATAGTCTCTGCTGAAATCCTAACAGAATGCAGAAAGCCATTACCAGCAAAGTTTGTTCCTTCAGATTAAGGGAATATTTTTACTTAATGAAAAAATCAGGAAGTGACTGGCATTTGACATGGATTTCTTGAGCAGTCATCAGGAACTGGACAACAGGTATTTTCTTGTGTCATTCATATGAAGCAGTACATTGGCATGGAGGATACAAACTGTTTTTAAAAGTGGAAGGCTGTATGTCCTGGAAAGCAGCAACATTGAAAATGGTTGGGATGTCACTAATTGGTATGAGATCCTATCGGTATGAGAAACATTTCTAATAGGGTATGAGGTGATATGATACATTATTAAAAAGCTTAGGGAAGTGATGTTATCCTTCTGTTAATTAGCATTCTAGTTGCAGGAAGATAGATTAATGCTCAGATCTTCTTAAACTGCTTTGAAAAATCAAAGTATTTGAAGGAAGAACTGAAAGATACTGACTCATGTGTGGTGCCCATTTACTAATGGAAGAGTACAGCAAATCTGGTCTGTACCAGAGATGCACTGGAGGAGAAAATAAATAATACTTGAAGATCCTTTTGAGTGCAGAATGGTATCTCGTGGCTGGAAACTGAGGAAGAATAGAAAAAAGACTGATGAGTTTGACTGCAAGGATAATTAAAACTAGCATAGCTGAGTAAAGGATGTGATAAACCTTCTGGTATTTGAAGTGTCTGAGCCAAGTTCGAATGTTCTCATAGCAGAAATTATTAATTTAAACCACAGTCAGTTGCATTCAGTGACAGAATCACTAGATGGACAAGCTCGACCACCCCAAGGGTTTCCACCTGCAGTCTGTAAAAGGTTGATTTCCAGRCCATCTCCTTCTTCCAGATGTGGTGCTGCTGTTCCTTCATGTGCCCTCTGCATTGTAGTCCATGGGCCTGGCATCCAGATGAGGCCAAATTTATGCCCTCATTCTGGGTTTCATGACAAAGAGTAGGGGATAGGCAGGGAAKGAGGAGCATTCCCACACCACAGTCACACAGCTGGGACCATATTTATAGCAAGAGAATCACTAGCAACTAATGTTTCCTCCAAAGACACCCTTTCTTTCCTCTTGTTATGTCTCTCCCTTCAGCAAACAGCGCCACTCCTCCTGGACTAGACAAGTCTGTTCAGAGATGCGTGATGGAACCTGCTGTCCCCCAGGGTGTGGGCTGAGACCAACTAAAACCCAGTGCTGGCTTTAAAACCKGGACATGTGGGGAAAGGATAAGGGTCGTGATAGTCTCTTACCAGGCACCGATGATTTTCAGCATTAATGTCTTCCCTTTCTTTGTTTTCTGAAATGAAAACAAAGGCTCAGCCTCCTTCCTAGCCCAGCAATAGTGACATACTAACACAGTTATTACAGCAAACATTTTGGCCCTCTCTGGTCATGATGTTTTCTTTCTGTGGGGAGACTGAAATACTAACTCACAAATAATGTCTTTAGAAGTCATATTAGTCACACATTTTTAAGACATTCCAAAATCATACCAACCTCCTTCTGAGCTTGTCTGTTGCTACCAATGATTCAAAGTTTTGAAAACTCTCCTTTAGTTTTGATTTACATTTTGGTCTTGGGCACTTGTTATTTCTGGCAAATGCCAGCTCAGTTTCATTAAAGAAAAATCTGTTTTACAGCCACGCGGCTCAGATCTRCTGCGCTTCTAATAATTGATGGCTGGTTTCCTTATTTCCTGCATTGTAGAAAAATAAGGACCTTGTTAGATCCAAACAAGCCTGCATAAAGTCACAGTGTGAAACATCAGGTTGGGGGTTAGCAGAGCAGCTGTGGGCAGGTTTTACAACTTTGGGCTACAGYTGATTGAGGCAGCCAAGGGAAACTGAGAGATACCCATGTGAGTGAAATTCAGTTAAGTTCTTTGGCTCCCTGGCCTGAGATTTATATTTCTGACACCTTCCCCTCTGTCAGTCCCGGGCCAGACACAAGTCTGTCTGTCTGTCTGTGTACCTACAGCTCCACACACCCCGTGGAGTGGCTGCTGTGCCTGTTCCTTGCCATGCCACTGCGGGATGCGTCTGTTCCCAGTGTTGGCCATCTTTCTCCAACAGCCCACAACAGTGTGAGTGCGTGCCCTGGGAGACAGCAGCTGCCATGTGGTGGAGATGAAAAATCAAGAGCAAACACTTTCTGAATTTCAGCAAGTGGGCAAATTAATTTCAATCTGAACTGTCATCACAAGGGCTGTTTATCGTTTCCTTTGGGTGGTATCTTTGATTTATATTTCTGAATGAGGCAAGTGATCGCCTTTYGGTTCTAAGTTCAGTTTCTATATAGATGTTCAGTTGCCGGATCGTAGCAGTTTTTTAGTTAATTTTAATGTAGRCAGATTTTTTGGRTTTGCTTGGGTTTTTTGTTTTGTGTTGTTTTAAGAACCAGGGAAATTCARTGTTAATTGAAAACAATCTCTGARTTTTAAGGAGGAGCTAATGTCTCTCAGGTATTCTGAGATACGCAGTAGCTGTCGGATGCCTCCTTGCCAGTCTGTAAGTCAGAAATAGAGACAGGATCCTGCTTCAGAGATTCATGGAGTTGAATGGAGAGACAGGATCCTGCTTTGCAGATCTGTGATGTTAAATGGCTSCTAGGAATCCAAGCAGTGACTCCTGACCAGTGTCATAAAAGGTGGTGTTTCATTTATCCTTTCCAGCCTGTTTCCTTTGAGAACTGGATGGTTACTTTCAGGCAAGGCAAATGTGTGATGACTCTCCTAGACATTCCTTTGACAGRACTTGCCCCTCAGAGGTGAAGAAAAATTTGTAGAAATTGTAGAACTGCTGGAAAATTAAGCCTTAAAGTTTGCTTTACTAAAGGTCTGATGCAGAGGGGTATTCAGGCACATAACTCCTATTGGCATCCGTGTAAATTTAGTTCCTAAACAGTTCTCTGGATCTAGTACTTCATCTTCTGGCATTTAATRTTACACAGTTCTTGCTTTCTGTGGGTCTCCTTTTAAGGCATCTTCTGTGAGTGGTGCAATAGTTTTAATTTTGAATTCTTCTCATCGTGAGCTCCAGCATGTGATGCAGACAGCTGCCTAGAAAGCTGTGCCATGTGATAATCCATTGTTTCACCAAGGAGTTGAGGCCTAGTAGACAAGCAGTGGGGTAGAAGTGTKAGTCAGAGAAAATACACTGCACTTTATTTGAGGGAGGATGGGGCCAGCCTTCAGGCACTGAGATTTYATTGAGTGGGGAACTAAAATGACATACTCATTTGAGTGAAAATCCAGGRAAAAATGGGAAATTTTTGTTGGCATTTCATCTACTCAGCACTGATCTTATCATGCTGGTTTAGTAGCAGAGCTCCTTTGGCTCCTTGCCAGGTGATACCATTGGAGTCCATCTGAGATGTGCGAGATAAAAGATCTCAGGGAATTACAAGTATTATGACTTTCCTATCAAACTTTTCTAATGTGTAGACTCATAGAGTCTTCTGACCCAGAAAAGTGTCTTTCTTTTAAAAATCCTGTTATTGAAGGGAAAGGAAACACAAGAGCTGGGAAGTGGGACTTGATGTTTATAAGGGCCCTGAGAGCAGCTGTAATTAGAGCAGATTTTTGGAAGAGACTTGTTCCTCTGCCAGCAAAGGGCCTTGGTGTGCAGCCAGGTTAGATGTAGCCTGAGAGTAAGCACTTGGGAACTGCCTACCATACACTAGTTCTGTGTCTGGCACTGAGAACACGAAGTGTCCTCTCACTTAAAATACTTTGTGTACTCCCAGAGTGCCCTGTGAGAAGCTGCCGAGGGCTGAGTCACTGCCCAGCCTTTTGGGCTGGTTCTCTAAACCCTGACTTGTGAAGGGCTGCACCAGGCTGCTGTMATGGTGATCACTCCTCTGGGTCCTGTCTTACTCTTGTGTCAGGTTCAATATGGGCCCACAGGTCTGGTAGTAGGGCCARCTGAGTGATAGGAGATTGAGGAAGTTCTGGAATCCCTTTGTCAGCCTCTTCCTTGCATTCACAGATTCACAGCTGCTTTGGACAGGAGTGCGGCCCATCTTCACAACGAGGTAAATGGAACTTGCAGGAAATAAGTGTGCGTGTGATCAAAGTAGTCATTAAGGAAAAAACTCTAGTTATTCTTTATTTTCTTTCTAAAGCTTCAAAATTGAATTCTTGGGTTGTGAACTTGTTCTCAGATTTCACAATGCATAAGGGGAAAACATTTGACTTCCTATCCCAAGGCCTCTAGAGCTGTCATCAGTCCAGTTTCCCTGGTTTTAGAAAGGGATCAAAACTCTCCACCATATTCCAGATCCTCCAGAAGTCAGGAAAATAATAYTGCTTCTGGCAGTGCTAAACTTGAGTGACTCTAGGAACTCACCTAGGACACAATGGACAGAAAGGTGCTGGGGCATGGACAGGGACTCCAGTGACATCTTTGGCTCTTATTTGTGCTGCTGGAGAGTAGAATGCCTGGCAGCGAGGGTGTCCAATGCAAGTCCAAATGGTTGCTAGGAGCAAGAGACTGGGAAGTATCATATGGAGGATTAAATCCAGTTTGTGGCTGTTGCAGGTAATCAGTGCTCAGTGCAGGGAGCATCTGTCCCACACCACCCACAAAGCACTCCTCAAAGCGTGTAGCAAGCTGAGATCAGTAGTGGAAAACACCATGTATTGTTGTGTGCCATAAAGGATAGGAGAGATTGAAAGCATTGGCCGCAGCCTGCAGTCCTGGAAAGGTGGGGAATTTCCTTAAATAAAAAATCCCAGATGACCCAAGCATCAAGTTTGATCATTGCTGTAAGTACCAAAATTGAGTATCTCATGTTATTTTTATGCTTGGACAATTGGAGAAYTGGTGACAAACTGGTGCCTGCCAACGCTGCAGTGGAGGGGCTGGGGAGAGCTCCCAGGGATCCTTYGGACTCCCATGCAGTGCATAGGAGAAGGTGCTGCTTTTTTTCTTTTCTCTCCCCGTTTTTTTCCCCCTTTCTTCCCCTCTCTCTATTAATAACTGAAGCCAATGGCTGCTCTGAGTTACGAGGGGGTTTTATTGCACAGTTGCATGGTGGAGAGGCCTGGTTTTCATTGTGCAGTGCGGGATATCAGTTTTAACCCAGAGGCAGTGATGTTATTTAACAGGTGCCTTAAAGGCATAGTGCTTATTTAATCACCGTCTCCAGATCAACATTATGTAAATTGAAATTGCTTAGGTACGCAATTAATWGTGAATGCTTTAGACATTTTTAAAGGCATAAGACAATACCTGAAGTTCCATTTTAAGAATATCCAGGTCAAAGGACACACATGTTTTTATTTTCTTATTTGAGGTATAATGTGTTCAAGGCAGATTTATGGCACAACCTTTGTTTATTGACTTGTACTTTTCCACATGAAACTAATGGAACATGACAGATGATATTTATGAGGCATGTGTTCTTGATTAAATCATGTTAGACATTAAAACCTGATAAAAGAACGTATTTTAAAGGGTGGATTAATAGAAAAGGAGGCWGTACTGATTGGGGAGTTTACACGGAACAAGACACGTTGGTTTTAGGCTAAGTATTTATAGGTGAGATACGTAGTTATAAAACTTTAGAAGCTGAGCAGAAAGAGATTAATAAGCTTTTTGCTGTTGGAAAGTTGGAGTTTTTTGTTTCTCTCCCTTTGTAAGTCACTGCCCACCTTGTATTTCTGGTCTTTCAAGTGAATTTATTCAGTTCTGCATAAGAACTTGTGACCCTTWGTGGCCTGCTGCTTGTAATGTTGGCCCTACATGCGTTTGGTATTCTTCAGGATTTCCAGTCAGCAGATCTGTGCAAACAGCCTGTTCCACTGCTAAAAACTGCTCTGTAAACATGCTCTAAATTCTGCTCAGATGGGTGCAAATGGGGTAAATCAGCAAGAGTCAGATGGARCCGCTTGTCCTCACCTTGATACCTGGGGCTTTGCACAGAATTCTGAGTAACAGGTTGGTAGGGAATTCCCCTGTGCAGTATTTTGCGTGTCAGCATAAGAGTATCCTCTTAAGTATTTCCTGTGGAGAGCAGTTGGAGTATTTTGGTAAATGTAACAAGTGGGAACAGATTGAATTTGTTTTCRTGGCTTAACTGAATATTAAGACTAAAGGGAAAGCAGATACCTGCATTTTGCTTTCAGTTACACAGGTGCAAATGTGGAATATTTCCTGTTTTCAGCTACACAGATGTAKCTGAGGATGTATTCTGGCTTGGTGCAGCATTTTCCCTCCTGAGTTTTAACTTTCTGTGGCTGAATTTGTGCTAACCTGGATCCTCAAAGCTGCATTTTGTCTGGAGCAGATAAACTGCTGCATGAGAAGATASCTTTGGGTTCTTAAAGCTCCTATCAGCTTGGATTTRTAGAACTAATGTTCACTGCAAATAYAAGAAAACTTCAACTTCTGTAWGTTTTTATTACAGCAGTTTCATGCTGTGGTGCAGTATTTACCTCCTCCTTGTAGCCTCTTCATCATAACTGAAAGATTTGTGCCAGATTAATAGCTCTTCACTTCTCATCTGAAARCATTATCTTTGCTTGAAGAGATATGGTAAAATGTGTTAAAATGATAGGATTCAAGTATTTAAATGAATAAATTGCTTCAATATATTCCCCAGGGAAGGAATGCAAATCATAGGCACRTTTATGGTTTGCATTTGTTTGGGCTTGTCAGAGTAGAAACTTAAAATACTTCCARAATGAGAAAACTGCATAAGAAATACAGTTTTCTGTGAATGGAGATGCTTTTCTCAAGTGTTGTGTGGCTTTAATTGAGTTAAAGCATGAGCTCGCATCTCATATCATCAGAGTGAGTTGTGTTTGAAAAGCTGTTAACTAAAGTACACTTCTACTTTCCACAAACCCAGTGGTAATTTAAAAATGTTTTTTGAAAAATTTTGGTTTGATTTGGTTTCTTGGTTTTTGTTTTTCCCAGCCTGTTCACTAAAACATTTCTACCTACCCAAGATTTTAGAATAAGCATTCTCTCCCATTAGGAAGTGAAAATCTTCATAATGCAGATGTTTCCCTACAAAGATTTCAGCCCTCCTTCCCCATCCATATGGTGTAAGCCATAACAACAGATGTTAGAGAATAAAAAGAAAAGAATAGAATAGAAAATAACCCTGGAAGTAATACAATGTTGTTAYATTAGTATTGTGCCTCCTAAAGGATTTAGCAGAATTTAAAAGGCTTCAAAGATGGATTGAATAATAGATCAGAGACTTAAAAGAAAGAAGTGTATTCAAGCTAAAAAAGGGTAGTGATTTTGTTAAGAATTGATATAGATCAAAACAGCACAGTGTTTGTACAAATAAGAGAAAAAGAAAGGCGGAGAAAATGCATGATTGAAAAGAAAAAAGCAGCTCTCAGACCTACAAGAATTGGAAAAACTTCACTTTTAGAAAGATGAAATCTTCAAGTGGCAAAAAGGATACTGAAGGGAAGTTAGAAAAGTATTTATTGTCTTTTGTCTTATGCTGGCAATGGCACCCCTAAGCTTTGTGAGGGCATCACAACTCTGCCCTCAAAGCTGGTTTCAAAATTGCACTTYTAGTCATCAGTGAAAATGGCTGGGGATGATGGCCATCACTTAAGAGATGATAGGCAGAGATTAAGAAGAAATTCTTCCTTGTGATGGGGGTGAGGTACTGGCASAGGCTGCCCAAAGCAGCTGTGGCTGCCCCATCCCTGGAAATGTTCAAGGCCAGGCTGGGCAGGTCTTGGAGCRACCTGGGATAGTGAAAGGTGTCCSTGCAGGGGTTGTAACTRGGTGACCTTTAAGATCCCTTCCAGCCTAAGACACTCTRTGTTTCTGTGATTCTTTTCCCACCTGGATCAATACTTCCCATTTTTGGTAGTTCTTTGCCAAGTCTATTCTTACAACAACAAAGAACAGAGATTCTGTGTCCTTCCATCCTCGTGCTCAAGTTTCACAGCCCTCTCCTTGATGTTCAAACTGTGTCTCATTTGCTAACCTTTACTTCCCAKTAAAATCCATTCAGAGTTTCATGTTGTCAGCTAGTGATAGGACTGGATCCAGAAATCCACCTATTGACTTAGATTTTTCTAAGTCTGGGTAAGTTGAAGGAAAACAGGATTCCTTCAACTCTAACAGAGAATTGCTTCACTAGGAAAACTAATAGTACTCTTAATGTCAAAGTGTTGGTACCAGGCCACGAGGGAGGAAGTCCTGAAATTGAAACTTCCCTCTGAACATGCTTCCTACTGAAAAGGTTGAGAAAGGACAATGTCTTTAACCTTAWAGAGCTAAACAGGATTGTTTCTATTTTGTTGAGTGTTTATTCCATTCATGAAGCTTTTATTTGCCTTGTTTTCTGCTGGGGCTCAGAGTAGTATCACTCTTACCATGAAAACTGTCTACAAAATGTTCTGTGCTGGGGCATTGCTGGAGGAAAGTAAAGGCATTTAGGGTGCAGGGGGGCTTTAGGAGATGCTTGTAGTGGTCAAATCATGCATTAGGATCTCCCTGCCCACTGCTTGGGAAGCAGGGCTGACCTATTGGCTGTGGTGTTGCCTYGGAAAGACAGCTCTGGTGCTGCTGGGAGGCAGCAAATCCCCATTTCCCACCATTAGAGCTCACAGGGAGAATCCAAGAAGTTTGTGTTTAATCTGCATTTYTAATACAAATAGAAAGAAAAACACGTATCAGTGATACTGATTAATTATATCCCTGTACTGGTGGCCAAGGGAGGGGGATGTCATGCCATATAGATTATATRCAACATGGTCTTTTTATGAATCAGCCAGGGAAGGCATCCAAACTCTTTCAGTAGGTAGGTAAAGGGTTTGGCCAGTTTTCAGGGTTTGAAGCCATCTGGAAAAATTTAACCAAAATTATCTGCTTCACAGTCCCAAGATAAATCATTTTCCCACTCACACAATTGTTCCTCGTTAAGCTGGTGGGGTTAGGGCTGATTAAACCCTGATATTATAACTCAGGCTTGTACAGAACATTTTGTAGATAGAGTTTTCGTGGTGACARTGATACCACTCTGAGCCCCAGTTGAGAACAAGAGAAATAATAGTTTCATGGAATGGAATAAACACTCCATGAAACAGAAATAATTCTGTTTAGCTCTGTGTGGTTTAAGACATTGTCTTTTCTGACAAATGTTTTATCTAAATAGTTCCATGTGTACTGTAGTACTTACATTTATATACTTACATATTAAGTATATGCTAAATATGTATTATGTATAGTATGAATAACCTTTTTTTGTGAATCAAAGATAGAGATGTGTCCTACTTATTACTGCAACAAGAACAACTTGCAGCAGCAAAGAATTCTCTCTTAAAAAGCAGCTTTATTATATTCTTCATGTCTTCTCTGCATTCTTACTCTGAATTTTAGAAAATACTATGGTAGGTAATCAGCTATTTCAGTTTTTGAAAGATCAGTCTCATCCTCCAGTACATAGTCCTTGTGCACTTGAGTAGACTTGTTGATTAAGAGTTCTACTTGCATGAGCGTGTTACTAGCTTGGACTTACAGACCTGCCTGTGAAGTGTTTGAAGTACATTTGATCAAGATCTGGGGTTGGATAARGGCTAAATCATTTGCTCTGCACTGATGTTGTGGCTTGACTGAATGTGTAAGAATTGCAGCCAGTTGACAGTACCACTGCCTCTCCCAGCTGTGGATAAGGGAGTGTTTACAAGATTGAATCCATAATTCAGCATTTTCATTTTGCGAACAAAGGTGATAGGCTCTGCCTCCTAGTCCAGTAAGGTTTGTTATGGACGTGTGGTGCATAACCCAGCTGAGTGGCATCTGTCTCTGGGTGCAGTGCTGAGGTCTGGTGATGTGGCCATGGGTCAGATCTGAGTTCAGGGCCTGACTCTGCCTTGGCTCATCGTTACAGTCTCCARTGAGCCAGAAACTGCCTGGGTGCCTTGGGCTTGCTGCTGCTGAATGGGCTGGTGATACTGCTGCTTTTCTAGAGTGCCTCTTGACTGGGGGGAGAACATGTGGTCCAAGAGCACTGCATATAAGTAATTGCTGCAACCCAGAGGTTCTTAGTGGAAGAGTGGTCAGGAGTAAGATTTCACTTACTGTGGAACTGGTGAAGCTTTTGAATGCAACAGCCTGTTCGTGCAACTAAAACTATGTGTCGGGAGAAAGAAAGAAACTTCTGGTGCCCAGTTCTGTTCATGCCAACTGCTACCCGTCCTTTCTTTTTTTTTTTTTTTTTTTTTTTTTTTTTTTTTTCTATTTTCTTTTTTTTTTTTTTTTTTTTACATTTTTTTTTTTCGATCATTTTTTTTTTTTTTTTTTTTTTTTTTTGTTATTCTTCTTCTTTGGAATGAGGTTTTTGAATGCTAAGAATTACTCAAAGCTCATAAAATGCAGGGCTTAGAGCTACAATAACTAGTATTTCCAAGACACACATCGTTATTACTGAAGATGGTAAGTGGTGTGTGTGGGTGTTGGGGCACGTGTGTCATTGTGAAATACCAGGGAGTTTTACCAGACAGAGGATGTCTGCAGCAAAGCTGAGCTGGTTAACACACACTCAGTTCAGGCATGTACTTTAAACATCTGCCAACACTGAAAAGCTTCATTTTTTCATTAAGTTGGTGCATTAGGATCTGTACCCTAATGCAGTTCCTCTGAAATGAGGTCGACTCTTTCTCCTCAGTGCTGTTTAGGCTTTCACAAGTGTGTGGTTGTAACATGGTCCAGCAAAGGTACTGTGTCAGGTTAAAAAAGAAGCTGGGCCAAAGCCCTTCTCTTCCCATCCCATTTTGACCTRGGATACTGGATTTTTACAGTATTGAAGAGTTAATACTTTTATACTTAAATGCCTGTTGAGCCCTCCCTTTCTTCTAACATAATCCATTTCTTGTCTGCTGCYAGTACTTCTTTGTTAAGGTGAGCTGGGAAGTTATTTGCATTTGGAAGGGAATATATAAAAACAAACAAACATCAAGGTGTTGCTGCAAAATGTTGCAAGCTCTATGGATGTTGGMTGCCTGCTTATTTTGGAGTGTTTGCTGGGCTAAACGTAATATGGATTTGTCTGTGATGTGTCATAGATTTATCAAAGCCAAATTACTCATTAAAATAATGCTGAATTGGAAATATAAAGCAGTAAACTAGTGGATAAATAAAAGGTTAGCTGAAAGGTAACTTGATATATGAAACCATAAAAGAGATTTCAGAATTAATGAGGGAGACAATATTTCTCCTGTAGAGACTTTAAGACTTGGTTGAAGTAGTGTAACAGCRACACATTATTTATTTCTTGTGTTGCCTTATTCTTAGGCCCATGGGACCAGACAGGAAGGAATTAGAGAGCCCTATATTACAATTTAATTGCTTRAAGAAAAAATATTATTTTTTATTGTTAACCATTAGCTGCTTCTATTTTTATTAAAGTCATAATGTCCGTGCTGTAGCACCGATGTTTACAGCATGCAGTTGGGGCTAGGAAAATTGTTCAATTGCTATAAAATCAGCTTAATGTGGAAAAAAAAAAAAAAAAAAAGGAAAAGATGTAGAGCTGCAACTGCACCAGTGGCTGTTCAGCTGTTGCAGATGTCTAAGAGCTGCGTTTTCTTCCATTTAGAGCTGTGAAGAAGTGTCCTGATCTTTCACTGAAGAAGTGTTCACATACGTTTTCACTGAGTTGGGCCACTGGGAGTAGCTTCTTGTTTGTTGGAGCAGCACGTAGTTTGTTGTTTTCTCATCTTCATTTGGCTTGGAATTTCTATAGGATGTACTGGKCTTGGTCACTAAAATTGTGTTGGTTTTTGTTTTTTGGGGTTTTGTTTTTGTTTTTTTTTTTAAACCACAGGTTAAAATTGTAACTTTATTTAATGTCCCTGTTTAATGTACAAGTTTGGTTTTTAGACAGGTTTGGGGTTGGCATGGTTTGTATTTTTTTGTTTTGTTTTTATTTGTTTAAGGGTTTTTTTTTTTCAGTGAGTGGACAATGAAGTTCTTCTGCTTTTCTAACTTGTTCATTTCTCAAAATCAAGATTCTCATGTGGCAGCTACATTGTGATGACTGTCCCCTGCTGTGTTCTTGGCCTGTGGGAAAGGAAAGACAATATAAATTAGTTTGGCTCACTATGGCAAAAATATTTGGAGGAGTGATCTCACACCTGCTTCAGGCTAAAAATGCCTCCTCCAAGAGCAGCMAGGATGGCTCAGCTGTTGAGCTGTGGTGATCTGACTACATGGACAGATGAGCAAAGCTGAGACACATCTGTAATGCGCAGAGCACTTTGGTAATGGCAGTACAGCAATTCAGCCTTGCATGGATTCCCATGGAAGGGTTCACASATCAGTACAATAATCCATTGCAGTTCTGCACAGACTCAGAACATTTGCTCTCCCTCTGAACCAGGCCGGAAGATTTTTTTTCCCCAAGAATCTCTCAATCCTTGATCCTYTGCTTCAGTTCCCAAGAGCAACTTCGTATGATGCAGGGAACGAAGTCCTTTCACAGAGGCTYCAACTAGGGAGGGCCTGTAGTATTTCACCACCTGATTATTCTTCAGTCAGCCCTGTCTGAGGTGGGTTTAGCTCCTCTGATGAATGGGAAATGAATGACTTTCCTACCCACAGGTAATACACTTGCAGCAGTACCTGCAGAAGTGTTCTGCCTTCCTGTAAATTCAGAACATTGTGATTGTCTTTCTTCCCTTTCCTTGGTAAATTCATCCCAATTGAGTGGTATTTTTAGTGTCTGTGGTTAAACTGCAGTGYGAAAGGAGCTGGCTGGATTACTGAGGTGATGGAGCTGTTGCAACTCAGTGCTGGGGACTCTTCTAAACCAGGAGAGTCTTCCAGCCCAAGAGATTCTTGTGTGTATTGAAGCACAAATAATTTCCTTGTTAACACAARGACAGCAACATGATAGAAGAAACTCTCAAGAGGTTTCAGGGATTTGTAGATCCCCAGGGCASTTGTGAGACAAGCTGTTATCTACTGCTCTAGCAGTGGCCCAGGGCTGTAGTATATACTCTTTCTCAGGGTTAGGGTTTGTGGGCTTCGGCTCACGTTGGCAGCACTTTGTCTGTATGCAGGTTTCCTCAAAGCCTTGGAAATCTGCACTAGGGATGTCTGTGTATGCATGGATACATGTGAAACTCTCAGGTGCTCGCTGTGAAAGAGCTGCCTCGGAAGCCTGTGAGCTGACTCTGAGTTGTTCAGGAAACATGATCTGCCTGRTTTGATGAAGGAGGGCTGAAATTTGAAATGCATTGTGGCCACTGTGACTGACTCTGGACTTTAGTTCTTTTCTAAGACAGGTTTAGTTCTTTTCTAAGTTCTTTTCTATCCAGTTGATACCAGGGCCAGCTCTGCTTTTCTACGTTCTTACAAACATTGAACGGTGAAGGTGCTCTACTTCTAATGAATACTTCCATTGTTTGCCATGGACCCTGGGCAGTAACTTTGGCCTTACTGGGAAAGATTCCCATTCTTTGATGCTCTAATTCTTCAGCCAACTCCATTCTGTTTGATAYAATTTTTAATCAAGTTTTCCTTTTAACTTGTAATGTAACAAGTCCCTAAATGTGTTACTATCCACCAAAGAGGGTTTCTTGGCAGAATTTCCGAACAAAAACAAAACAAAAAACCTCTGTTCAGCCAAAATACTCTTTAATGGATGAARCAACAATTACTTTGTGGCTTTGTGAAAATAGGCTATATATTGTATATACTGCRGAGCAAGAGACCACGATGTGTGCAGTGACGATTTGAGGTATTGGGAAATTAAGTGATCCATCAGTATTGATGCTTGGTGCCAAGTATTAGTTCAGTGCTCCAATTTCCTATGCAATTGAAAGTGGGAGTAGGCTTTCACAAAAGAGGGTCTAGTGGTTAATGCACTGAGCTGGGCTCTGGGAGGTCTGGCTTTAATTCCCAACTCTCTCCAGGCTTGCTGTTCAACTGCGAACATGTTAAATGAACTCTCAGTGCCTCAGTTCTCCTCTTTCCCTCCCTCACCCACTTTTTTTTTAAAATTCCTTTGGGAGGAACTTAAGCTTGTGTGTATTATCTAAACAAAGGGTTCTGCATCTCAGTAGGGGCCTGGAGATACTTTGACTATAGAAAGATTTGTAAGTGTTCTGGCAAATACAAAACTGTCATGTACACACGCATGTCAGGCAGGCTGAGTTATGAATGCAGTAACAGGGGAAAAATTAGCAGGCAGAAATGGCAACCGTTACAACTCTGTGTTTTCATTTGGATATCTTGATTATGTGAATATATGGAGCAGCTGCTCCCATCCCCATCCTGGTCCCTAGCAGTACTGYTCCACTTTTGCACAAGTTGGGATGAAGACATACTTGCTTAAGAACAAAGTTATCCTTTCTYCTGTACATTCTGAGGCATAACATAAGGAGAGGCAGCTAGAGAGAACTGTGAACRTGATGGAGAGCAGTATTCTGAACACAGTCGTGCAGCCTGCCGTGGATGGATTTTCAAAGCCTCTCCTCTTCTATTCCACCACCTGTAAAAGGCAGGCAGTAACAGCCACCATGATACTTCCCTAGAGTGCAGATACATCGATGTCTCTGGAGATCTCTGGAGATGGTGTTTGCCTTGAAGTCTGACTTAATATTAACTGTTGTGTTGAGTGGAAGTTGGGAGCTTGAATAATTAAGGCSTCTGGGTGGGTCAGTACTGAAACACATTTACAGAAGTTACTTCAACGGAGTTATTCCAGCCCAGAGCTCGGGTTCCTCTGCAAAGCCTGCAGCCTGGCAAGGTGCTCCCTGAGGGCCCTGCCTGCTCTGCTTCCTCAAAGGTTTTGGTTTGAGGACAGTACAAAGCAGCTGTGTTGACCTGAGAAAAAGAGGATGAATGTCCTTCCTGCCACCTTATGTGCATTTAAAAGTAGAAAATGTTCTGTAATTCKGTAATTGCTGTTCCTGAGGATTAGCCTTAGAACATTGCCCAGTATGAGAGCACCATTTCTGTGTCTATGCTGATTTTGGCTGTTGGAATAGATAAGGAAGCTTTTCCAATGAGTGTCTGATTTAACRTTGCAGCCTAATAAAGACAAATCTCYTCTATGAACATGAGTGACACAACAAACAGATTAACTAATTTYATTCAAACCAAGGATTAGTTTTTGGAATCAATCTCTCATTTTGTCATGACTAAATGGTGGCAATGACTACTTCTTTGCAAAGCAGTATTTCACGCTCAGCCTGTGGGAAGGCAGGATTGAGTGTCATGTTTTGTTTTCATTAGCAGAATATTTTGTCATTGGACCTAGGCCTAACCAAGGCAGTGACAGGAGAGCTGTTTATGTGTAAGTTGGTTGGGCACGTTTTGCTGGTTGTGTGYGTTCTACAAGCTGGTTTTTATAGAGAGATTTGGCTGCTGGGGTCTGGCCCAAGTGGGTCTGGCAGCTATTTAGGATCACACCAGCAGACACCTGTGGGGCTAAGATCATTAAATTGCCTGTGTATGGTTCCTTCCACTGTAGAAGAGAGAGTTTTGCTTTCTTTTGTTTGCAACACTGGGTAATAAGATCGCTTGTTGCGATTCCTGTTTCTGGAAATCTAAGGTAGCACAGCAGTGACTATTCRTGAAGATCATATGAAATTATTTAAAAAATAACTTGACAATCTTAAACCAGGCGTGCTGTGTCAATAAATGATACTGTGATGAAGTGAGCTTTACAAGAAGAAACTATCTGTCCTACTGATGGACTTTTACTATAGATTATCAGCTCAATCCTTGTCTSTGAAGTATAAAGAAATGTTCTGGTTAGATGCTCTAAATGTTTGTTCTCTCTCCCACCACTCATGGTAGAGTTAAATGAAGTTTTGGCCCACAGATGTAATGAAATAGCACAAAGAAAGGAAGGTATGTAAATCAGTATTTTTTTTACTTCTACTTCTTGATAATTACAGGAATTCCTAGCTATCATCTTTGTATTTCATTCAAATGTGTAAGCAAGTAAATATGCAAGTCTCTTTTAAAAGAAATTTGATTCCAAGGTGTCCTCAGACTCTAAAGGTAGAGCCTGTGGTGAGTATAGAAGCCCTATTTTTCTAGAAGGCTATTGCATCAGCATCCCTAGTAATGCATGCAGCCTCCTACCTGTATTTAAAAGCAGTAACTTGTAAATAAATACTTTAAATTGTTGCTGACATACAGGAGTGGAAAGAGAAACGGATGTTTTGTAAAGTAAACACTTGCAAGATAATTTTTTCAGATGCAAACTCAGAATCTGCTTTTTATGTACGTATGCATTTTTTGCCAACAAATGTCTTTAAGATTTTAGAATAGAGTGAATTTACTTATTTTTTTAATCACTATGGGAGTTATCTTGATTTCCAGCCAGTAGGATCTGTCTGATCCGCAGATTCTTCCTGATGGACAAGAGTGCTACTGTTTGCTTATAGCTGTTGAAAGAATCATAGAATTGGAAAATATACTTAGTGATAGAACTTTCATCTGCTCTTGTTTGACACTGCAGTTAATGAATGTCTCATGTCTAGCCATCCAGAGAAGTGATATTTGRAAGTCTAACCCAAATGCTGTGTAGTTTTTCACAATTAAGCCAAAAGCATTGTTTTTACCTTGGAGGCCAAATATGATGAAGGACTGTAGCCAGTTTGCTCATGTAAACATCCAGGTAGACTGCTCCCTCCCCAAGTATTCAGTCTTTGTCCTCACCTGACACAGGGACAGGTGTGTGAATACAGTGACATATTTTGTGCCTGGTCCCCAGTTTTGTCCTTTGAAAGCCAAGCTTTAAATCCAACCTTGTATGACACAGACTCAAACTGAAGCATTTTGAATTGAAGATACCTTTTAGGAGAGGAGTGGTCCACCTCCAAAAAACCCTGGAGGGTTGATCGTACAGATGGGTCAGGTGTCACAAACCAGCTGATATGAAAATTTTCCATTGTACTGTAGTTGTGTAAAGCCAGCAGTATCCACACAGTTACACTCAGTACACACTTTTTCGGGTGGTTGGAAGCACCTGATCTGTGCCTTRGGTAATGCCTGATTTAAACACATTCCAAACTGCAGGTTATGGCACCAACTCAGTCTGCAGCTAGGGATGTATAGACTAGGTTTTTGGCAGGAACTGTCTAACTTTTGTCTGAAATATATAATAAGTCTTTATAGTGCTTAAGACACATAAATCTGATCTCCCCCCAAACTGTCTGTAGTTCATTTCCTCCAGGGTTGGGGAAAGGGGGAAATCCATGTAAATAGAAGGACAATTTGAAGAAGAGAGAGATCCTGTGAAATCATTTGAGCATGAAATGTTGGATTTAAACAATGAAGTAGCTTCCTTTCCTATTCTATTTATCATTTTAATTGCTTAAAGYATATTTCTTAGAAATAGTCAAAATACAGACTCAGACATATTTATATTTTATGCATCCCTGCTGTTACGTTTTTTTGGATGTAAAATGGATCGACAAAACCCATGGAGATGTTTATACAGAAAACACAGTATAATGAAAGTCTTACTGTGAATTTTGTGTTGATAGCATTTGTAATAAATCAGGAGAGTCAATTACTTTACCCTGCTATACACATAGTAACTACTGTCACATTGCATGAAAACATTACTTATCTACTCACTGTAAAGATGCCAACTATCTCTGGATCAAACTGTGCTGAACTATGAAGTCAGACTTCTTATAAGGAAGGAGCACTTGCAAATCATACAAATATATGTTCTGRTGATATAGCCAAAGGTTTCTGACAAACTACTTTATGGGGATTTTTCTTAYTTGTTTTTTTCTGTACTGAGAGGGAGGAGGAATGCAAATCAGTTCTTAAGATGTTAATGTTGAAGTAGTTCCTTGGGGACACAGAGGGATCAAGCATTGTGTATCTTAAGCATTTACAGTTTGGCAAAGAGAGTCAAGGCATCAGTCTAGGGGGATGTCTAACAGGGACAGAAGTACTGGGCASGTAATAGACACTGTTATTTCTGAAAGACTGGCTCTTGCTCAAGGTTTCCTCTGGTGAGCAGGGAATGAGGGACTCCAGACCAGTATTTTTAAACAAAAATACTTKGAAAGACATTTTTGTCTTAGCTTTGAGTAGTCATTGTCACTYTAAAAATAGTAATACATTACCTGTAGACCAAGTTGAGCATCTCAGTGTGAAATTTAGGCTGTTAGTAACTGCAGGTTTTGTATGAATTGAAGCAATGTCCATTTTAYGGTGTGTGTGAACTTTAAAGGCTTTAGCTCTTGAACCACTCAAGGCACAAGTAACTTGAGGTTCTGCGGCCTTTAATCCTTTTGAAAAAGGGAATATTATTATAACTATAACCTAAAAAAGTGCTGAGTTTGGGAAGGTCTCTCTCTGTAAGGGAGGGACTAGCTGTTTATGACTCAAGACAGTAGTTTGAGAGTCTGTTAATTTAGTGAGGACGTTTTCCCTGTCCCATTTATCCAGGGAATAAATAAGGTGAGATGAAGAAATACTTGAAGCTGTTGCTGGAAGTAGGGAAGGCATGAAAAATCCAGGGCCCTTTTCCTGTGAGGCTCTGGGATGAGGCAAGGCTGTCATCATGTCCCTGTTACATGATCAGAGGAATGGCATGTTTTTCATAAACAWGTAGCTGGTTGGGTCTGCTGATTATTTTGAGGCAGGAGTCTTGTTTCACAGATACATTTGTGGAATAGATTATTCCTGAAACCTGGAGGAAATGATGAAGCAACTGCTGATGGGGCTGCCTGAGCCTCTGAGGAGGTACATCAGCCTTGCTTTGTGCGGACAAAAGGCTATTTATAAAATGTGAGTAAAAGAAATAATGTGCCCCCCAAAGTTCTAGTCACCCATATTTGCCCCAATTTCTTGATATGAGTTCTTCAAAAATATTTGTAGGCTCTAAGTCMTGAGTTTTATTCTCATTTTTAAAACGAGCAACACTTGCACAACACTGGGGAAATAAGTCTCAGGCTGGACTGAAGCTCAGTTTTTAACATGATAGTGTTAAAACTGCTCTTGCTTACACCACTGATGGCTGGTAACGCCAAAATTACCGGCTGTGCTGTTCTGGACTCCAGCCTTGGCAGAGCCAGCTTAGGTATTGCTGAACGGACTAAAGGACCTTCCTGTGAGCTTACAGTTGGCTTGCAACAGAAGACTCTGAGTAATCAGGCAATTACAGCTGAAATCAGAATCAGCCACTTGAAGGCTTTTTGTTTTTGCATTTCTGTTTTGTTTGGAGTTGTTATGTGAGTTTAAAGATCTTGAATCATTTTCTAAGCCTCTGCATTCAAATTGATTGAACACTGGGTACTATAAAAACATTACTTCAGCACAGATACACTTAGACAACTCCCTTCTAATTTTCTGTAACTGCGTTTGGGCACTCCAGCAAACTTTGGTGAAAAGCCATTGGATACAAACAAGCTGTAACTTTTATCCCAACTGGATGACTGAAGGCATTCCATGKCTTTGTGTAAGAAAGTGGCCTTCTCTAATAATATATCCAGGCCGTGCAGGGCTGTGAAAAGGTTGCTTGTTGTCACAGCCAGGACTCCCTTAATTCAGTGCCAAAGGGGGTGTTAGGCTTTCCCATTTGAGCTGCTGTGCTGTTAATGCAGCRTCTTTCACTGCACCTTTTACATCTCCCCAAGTTTCACATGTGCCAMGTTCTCAGAATGTGATTCCTCTTGCAGAGGCAAGGTGATGTCTGCAACAAATCCTTGTTAAGATGCTTCACCCCTTTTGGGAATTTCCAAAAATCATAAATGTTTTCAGAAATGTCTGCTTAGATAAAGGAAGATCCTAAGCAGTGAGTATTAATGACTTCTAGTTCTTCCTTCTGTAGTCAGGCTCTTGCAAAGATTGACATTTTGACAGCACTCTTGCAGCATTATCCATCCCACTGGATATCCCTTAGATCCACACACAACATTCTAATTATTGATGAGATCTTCTCACAACTATAGCAGGATCTGTATGAATGTTCATGTTGTCATCCACATACTGCAGACATAAAACCACTAGCTGTCTTTTGGAGAAATCCATTGTTTCATCATGCATAATTGTACAGCACTTTCCAGAAATTTTCTGAGAAGCATCCCTTATGAGTTATAGAGCCATAATTTCCATTATCTCATGTTGAGTAACTGGATTTGTGAATTTGTCTTGAGTCATTTTCAGCTACTTTGAAATACGAGGATCAGATTCCGTTTGCAAACAAGACAGTTAAGATTGATTTCAACTTTATTCTTTGCTAAAGGGTATATTTTCAGTTTCTTTAGTGGTCTTGCAGTGCAAGCCTTTGTGAGGCAAGATAATATCTTCCACTTAGTGTTTTCATAAGGATCTTCCTGTTTTCTTTTTTCTTTAGAAAGCATTGAAAATTTAGCATTTCACCCACATGTTTGTGGTCTTCTGAATGGTATCAGCTGCTTTGCAGTGATCTCAGATAGATTTTAAGMTTGTTTTTTCTTCCAGCTGGAAAACATGGATGGCATAACAGCTTCATCTGTGCAGTTAGTCAAAAATGCAGCTTTTTGGTCCAGTCTACAACAGTAAAAGCCCTGTGTGCTTGACCACTTTGCAAACCAGAGAACTGTTAAAAATCCTTTAAGTAGGGATCTGAACACCCAGTAAAGAAATTAAATTTTTCTTGATGAGCTGTAGTTGGATTCTGCTCCGGACAGACAACATTGGATAGAASTTTAAACCAGCAAAAGTTGAATCACATATTGCTGAAAGTTTGGTGGGTTTTCTCTTTTTTTTGCCCCTCTTTTTCCCCCACAGTCAGAAAGGTTAAGTGATTTTCATTTTGGCATCTGGAAGTTACACTGTGTAATTTTGTGCTTGTTCAATCACTACTAACACAGTGATACAGCACAATAGTGGTTTGTTTATCCATTAGGTAATCTTGTCTGGAAAAATGAAAGTTTTATAGAACTACCGCAGCATTTGTAGAACAATGATACCTTCCAGCAGAAAACCAAAACATTTATGAGGGAAGCATGAAACCCTTTAACCCTTCACTTCATGAGTGTGGGGTTTCAAGCTGCAGAGTCATTTAAAAGATCATGGTCTCACCATTGGCTGGCTGGTCACTCCTCATGCAGAGGGCATTCTTGAGGCCTGGTGACAGAAGGGAAGAAATGGGAAGAGCRGAGGAAGTTGGCCAGACCTGCAGCAGACAGTGGGTGTCCTTGGGAACACAGAGAACACACTGAAAGCCATTTTTGAGAGAAGGGGGACAATAGTCTWGAGGCAGTGGGAGACATGGACAGGTAAACTTCAGCCAGGTTAAATGGAAAGGCCGTGTTGGGTTGTCCTAACAGCCAGGAAGCAAAGAGGCATGGAGACATGGTTGCAGAAAAAGCCCATCCACTCACAAGGGTTTTTCAAGAGTCCCTTGGCTCCATGGGAGAAGAAACAGCAGAGATTAAAAACTTACTCATTTTTTGARCTAAAGAAAACGGCAAACTGCATATCCAAGGGATTGATCCTGCTAGCTGTAATTCATAAGAGAAAATGGTTGATCATCTTTTGAACTCAAGCTGTCTCTTGCCACTGCCCTCCTTCACTATTTCACGTAGAAACAAGTGTCTGCACCCATGGCAAATCACATGCATCAGAGGAAAGACATGAGGACCTCTGCAGCACTGCTCACTCAGACAGATCCTGAGTCCAGCTGTAAGAAAAATGCTTAGGCACTCAACATGCCTTTTGTAGAATTTAGGAGCTKATGCTAGAACGCTTTGTTGGCTGAYTGCTTGAGTGTTCAGAGCTTGGAATTAGAGAAAAGCCAGGAAGAAATGTGCTTTTGGAGTGCTTTCAGTGCACTTTGACTCTCTTGAGGTGCATAGTATCAATAGTGCAAGCTGCAGAATTCTTGCTCAGAACTGACTGTTCTATTGTAGGAACTTTTTCATGCCTTGAAATGGCACATGCTGATCCCAGATGTTAGAAATAATCAAAGCAATGTGACAGCTAAAAAACTTRGTATCAAAAGACAGAATCTGATCTGCATTTTAAATACCTTTTGAAAATGMAGAATCAGAGAAAAAAGGGTTTAAAAAATTGAGGTATCTTTTCAAAGRTGTAGTTAAAAAAGTAGAACAGTAAAAATACAAACAGTTAAAAGAGTAATGAGAGATCGATTTGTTTTGTATGSTTAATGCAGAAAGTAGAATATGTTAGATTTTAATAACTGCGTGTTGGCTAAAACTGTTACCTTGATGATTGTGGAAAAATTCAGACTGTCTGAGAACCAAAGGAAAAGAGCACATCCTTTGAGCAAAGGGTTTGTTCTCTGCWGACACAACTCTGTCATGACTTCCATAACACCCATGGTCCTACAATGGTTTATCATATTAAGACATTGGTAAAGAGTGAAATAGACCCTACTGATTGCAAAAAGTAATATATTTTTCCCAGYTGTACTTAATAGGGTTATTTTCCAGCAGAAAATTTGAACTTGGCAGTTTATTTTTGCATTCCACCAYTCCATGATAGAGAGGCTTCAAATCTGTATTTGTGGTATATCTAGATAATACAGTAGTTTAGGCCTTTGTTTAAAAGGAGACTGTGAATGGATATCCTGTTCTTTTCCTCTTTGAGGTGTATGTCTCAGGAATACGTTTTTAAGAACAACTCTGGAATCTGGGTTCAGAACTTTGTTTTTCTTGCTGTAATAAAGGTAAAGATAAGCCTTAGCTAAAATTTTTCAGATGCTTTCAGGCTTCTGAAAAGTTGATGTTATATCCCAGATTGATTGGAGGTTGATGATGACCAAATCCCTCTGTTAGTYCTCCACAACACCAAGTGATTTGATAATGCTTTACTTCAAGGTGAAGGCTTGGGATTGTGGAAATGTGGTTTAGAACTTGGTGTGTCCTTGGCGTGAGTGGGTCATGAAATGGTCCCTGAAATGGCTGTGCCTGTTCTGTGTATATTACAGTACAGAATGAGATGGGGTCTGATTTACAGCCAGCACAGCCATTTAGTGCCACTCTGCTACAGTATTTCCCCCATCTGAAAGGTGAATTCAGGGGTGTCTCTGGTAGTAAAAATGACTGCCACTCCCAATGAATTTTAATAATAATAGTATTTTAAAATTAATTGGCGAGGGGGATTTTTCCTGATTCCTGTGTGCCAAAGGTACAAGGTGTGACTGCAGTTCTACTTGTTAGGAGTCAATGCTGAACTAAGTAAGAGAGGATAGACTTGCATTTACTTGGGAAGGGAGGACAGTAGAAAGCCYGGCTCTTAGCACTATGAGATAACAGGGTTGGGACTGTCTCACTCATACAACTAGATGAGCCCTTGTAGATCAGTGTGAGACCTCAGTGTATTGAAGGGCAGAGAGATTGTCAAATAATCACCTTTCCTACTATTTATAACAGTTTAGGAAGATTTCTGTTGGGGAAGAATTGGATGCAATTCATTTTGATTTGAGGCAGAGTTGTATAGATAACATCCTTCTAATCTCTCTTCCATGAGACAGATAAATTTGCTTGATGCTCTTTGATGTATAAACACCCATACTGGCTTAAAGTTCAGTATTCTCTGTATTAATGGAAGTGGCAGCAAATGCTGAAGGAAGAGCAGGAGTCAAGCATGTAGTCAAACCTCATGGCACTAATAGTGTGCAGCCGGGGACTTATTGAATTAGTTCTCTTGTTTTGTAGACCTTCACCTATCTTACTACCACAGTTTTTTTTCTTTTTTTTTGAACGGATTTACCATATTCACAATATCCTCTGATGAAGTTTCATAGCTTAACTGTATTTTAGTTAAACTCCCCACTAAAAAAGCTGACCCATTGTGATTGTACACAAACTGCCATGTGATGTTTGCATTTGGTGCCTCCTCTGCTTTGCACCTTACAGGAACGTGAGTGGYGTGGTCCACAATCCACGTGCAGCTTGGTAGTATTTTACTGCTTGGATTGCACAATGTTTAATGACATGTTGGGGAAGGAAGTTTGTCATTTCTTGTCCTGGAGAAAACTTGTCACAGGATCGAAYTCAGTTTGCTGGTATAAAATTCAAACTTGAGTTTTACAGCATGCCCTTTAGGGGTAGAATGAGATAATTTTMGGAGGCCATCATGCTCCGGGGAAGCCAAAAGGGAATGAGAAGTGGGGGGGAATCATTWAAAACATGAGTCCTAAATTGTTTTTGCACTGTGTTAGGTTCAGATATTTGTCCTAACATCTGGTTTCTCTAGCACTTTCATCTTAAATCTAAGCTGGATTTTCTTAGTAAACAAGCAGCA
This sequence comes from Malurus melanocephalus, assembly GCF_030028575.1. Taxonomy (NCBI): domain Eukaryota; kingdom Metazoa; phylum Chordata; class Aves; order Passeriformes; family Maluridae; genus Malurus; species Malurus melanocephalus. The sequence goes on from NW_026623306.1 coordinate 662,027, forward strand.
AATTCATCACTGTGAGCTTTCCAAAAAGCTTTRCAAGTTATTTTAAAGATCTTTTTGGATATTTTATTTTTATTACACAATAAGCTTCCATTCATGACTGAAGATGCCTGCTTGAGGTGTCAACAACCACTTTTCTTTTCTGCATTTCAGCYATATTCTGTGAAATTGGACCAAAAAATCTATTAAATTAGATACGCCAATAGAAATTGATTTTGAAATGGGAGAAAAAATAAATTATTTTTCTGTCTGATAGCCATACAGCTGTGAATACATCTTGATTCAATTTGTACCAAGCGGTGGGAAAGCACTTTTTGAACAGTTTGAAYGCATTTAATAGTCCTGTGATGCACAGTTGATTTACAGCTGAGCTGTACTGGATTTCAGTGCCATGTGTCTGAAAGTTTGAAGGTATGATATGGAAAATTATTACCTTCCCTGTTATTCTGAGTAATTGCTCTGTAATGGACTCTTCCACCTTTGAGACTGTTTTATTGCTTAAGGTAACTGTTAGCTGGTGCCAGTTAATGCAGCTGTGATTATTGACCAGCTCCTGGGAGGATATTGTCTGTTCCCTGGGTGACAGGAGCCCTGTGTGCTCTATYCCTCTTTGCTTCTAAACAACACAGGAATTTAAAAAAAAAAAAAAAAAAAAAAAAAAAAAAAAAAAAAAAAAAAAGCCTTTTCCCTTTAGGAGTGATAACTTAGGATAGCMGAAASAGGAGCCTTGTCAAAGTGATTGGWTCATTGATCCATCTAATTGAGAGTCCCATCTCAKCCAGCAGTGATCCTGGGTGTCTCGGAGGAGATACTGCAGCACTGTGCTTGTGGGGTGGTTAGGGTGAAAGAAAGTAGAATAAACTGTAAAGAGAGACCTGTAAAATCASACAAAAGCATTTGAAGAGGAGCTTGATTTCTTTGTAAGGTGCTGAGGTGGAGTTTAGGTGACAGTGAAAGTTTGTGGACATAGTAACAAGGTGAGCTCTAAAAATACTKTCATTATCTGTATTTCTTTCAATTTAAACAGTTTTGAACTTGGCAAAAAAGAATTCCAAGTGTCTCCAGCTGRGGTGTTTAGGCCCCTCTTTTTCCTTGTTCCTTTCCAGGACATTTTGCCTAGGTAGAAAAAGAGGGGGCATCTCTGAGGCTTTCTAAAATGCTGTTGGCTATTTAGGTGTGCAGACATGCTCAGAGAAGTATTACAGGATATACAGTCAGCTTGTCCCACTCTGGACATGCCAGACTTCTGTGAGTGAGTTTATGTTCATGTACTGTCTGCTGTGCAGGCACAGTCGGGATAATCACAGGTGGCCTTTCAGTGAAGAAATTAAAGAGGAGCCAATAATTCTTCTATAGAGGTACATAACTGCCCGGGGGCCTTTGTTGTAGGTTATTCATGTTCCATGCACACAACTTTGTCTCCTGGGTAACTTAATCTGCACCAGGGGAGTTCAGTGGCCTTCCTGAGGGGAGATACAAGGGATGTTCAGGTTGGGAGGCAGAGAAATGGGACTGCAGGGAGGGAGCTGCATCATGCTAAAGGACAAAAAGACACAAAATGATGTTTCAAAAACGGGGTGATTCACATCTAGAGACKGATGCTGAGAACAGAGAGAAGTTTAGGGGGAGGGCTGGGCTGTCACTGAATCATCCAAACCATAGGAGACCTGTCTAGTTAACAGAGCAGTAAATCTGAGCTTTCCTGTGTATATTTATTTTCACATCACAATCTGTTTAAGCAAGAAAAGCACATTCTAATTGCACTCTAAACAAGGATTTCTCCTTCAGCATTTTACAGCTGTTTCTAGTATGCAGTGCCAAGCTGATCTTGGTGAGATGTTCTAGCACAGAATGGACACGAGCCCAGTGGGCAGATGTTTCTTCTGCTGCATTTTCATTCACTGTTTCAAGGGGCAGTTGAGAGACTCTTACTCTTTCATAAAGGTTTATAATTCATGAAGCCCATTTCTGTGTACAGAGTTGCACATCTGGCATAAAGCACTCTGGTGGCCCAAAGAATGCGCTCAGCAAGAAATAAGATGCTTTTGTAGTAAATGCAGCAGTCTGACTGGAATTAACTTCATTTAAGACTAAAGAGCAAAGATAATAGATAAGATAATGGCTGGTGGAAAGGTGATACCGGGAGCTGAGTTGAGTTACAGTACCTGTGACATCTCAGAGCAGCGTGAAACGCTTTGGGCTGTAAAGCTCCTGCATGCAGTTATCAGATCATGTACCCAGCGACCTAATGATTTGATCCCGAGAGTTTGGATAATGAGGACAGCGTGAGCAGCAGAGCAGGAGCCGTMCGTTCCCTGTGGCAGAACGTGGGTGGAAAAGAAGCCTTTTATTCCTTTCACTGTCGGTGGCTCCGGGACGCGCGGGGCCGGCTCCTCCAGGGCGGCTCGACCACCACGGCACGGCGCTGCGCTCGGGCTGCTGCGCTTCCCCGGCACAGCCTCCGCCCGACAAATGACACTGCCGGCAGCACCGCCGCACCGAAACGCGCCCGGCTTCCTCTCCTCGCCTTCATTCATGCACTTACCAGCAAAAGCCAGCTTCGCTGAAAGCAAAATTCTTCCCGTGTAGATGCCTGCTGCAAAACGTGCGTTYGAAAGCTGTAGCCTGTGTTTATTAATTTAAAACAAACAAAACGAACCAGTGATTGTGGAGATAGAAATATTCTGGTTGAATACTCAAATGTACCATAGAGTCCCTCTGGACTAAGACATCTTACTAGTGGCATCCCAGCTAAATTTAAACTTTCAAATTGAAACCGTTTCTGCTGAGAGGCCAGATCGGTAAGCATGTTCTGCAGTTAATGAAAATACAAAGATACTTCATAAAGGTTTATTTAGCCACCTAAGATCTGAAGTTGTAGAAGGCTCTGATCCTGGCTTTGTAGAAGGCTCTGATCCTCCCAAAGCAGACAGAATGAACTCAGGACTGAATTTGAGTGTATGGTTTAGGGTAGGCTGTAGTGAATTGAGGCACAGATTTTGATTAACTTCCAAAGGAGGTGAAGCCAGGCTTGTACTTTTTGGCAAAAAGGCTGGACAAAGAGGTTTTATTGACATGGAGAATCTCTGTAAAGGTTGAGTAAGTACACATTAATCAAAACGGCTTCAAAATTTTTTTTTCTTAAATGGAACAGTATGAATCCTGCTGACTTTTAATAGATCAATGTTCTCTATTTCAGCCTAGTAAGTACTCATTTAGCTTTATTTAAATATTATAATTTTCTTCTCCTTCTCTGAAAAAAATGGAGAAAAAAACCTTCTTTTGGAATTTTGACTCACACCCAAGGGCTTTGTAAAATTGGAATGTGCAATTAACATAAAAACAGTTCTTTGGTATCCGAAATTGTGGGGGAAAAAGCAGAACTGATTCTTGATGCCTCTCTTGTGCAACTGAGCATTCCTTCAGAGTAGAAAGATTCCAGTATTAGTGGAAAGCATTTTTGTAAGACATCTCAGCCTGTGCCAGCACGGCATGTAATGCACACCAAGCAGGCCAGCTCATGAAGAAAAACATGTTTACAGAAACTGAAATGACTTCTTTGTTGTTTACTCGTGCAGAGGAGAATGGCGTCAGGAGTACTTCGAGAGAGAATTTTGCTTTTGAATTGCTACTGAACCAGCACCACGGTGTGACCAAGCAGAATTTCCCTGGMCTTGAGACCATTCCAGGGGCTGCTGAGCAAATGCCCCATCAAACAGTTGATGTGTGACACAGAGAGGGGCATTGCCATCAAAGACACAGCTGCAGGCTGGAGTCAGCGCTGTCCTGTCACCCAGGGAAAGTGGCTCAGTGCTCAGTCACAGCAGACCCTGCTCGTAACATCACCCACCTCCACAGCACCTCCAGACTCTGCCATCCTTTCATCAGCTCACTTGACCAGTTCTGTGCTCCAGCATGTGATTAAGATCAGCAGTAATRTGTCAAAGTTTACATGCAACTGTGCTGCATGTGCTGGTTCATGCTGCCCTTCTTACAGCGCATTGTAGAAATCTTCCTCCCGGTTACAGGATTTTGAAATTCCTCTGGTTATTTCCTGTTCACTCTTATCTGCTCCCCTCTAGGGATCTGTAATTGCCTCTGAATTTTTGTTACCTCTGATAGATATGCATCATCAGGACTTGTTAAAGGTGGGGTTTCTTTTGTRTTGTTTTGTTTTCCCTAAAGTGCAATTTGTAATTCATACAGTGAATGTGGCTTTTGGCTCCAGACTCGAGATCCTGGAGATCCTACCCTCTGTAGGCACAAGCACTGTTGCATCTCTGCACACCTGGGCATGGAAGGTGTTTTGAGTRTTGCTTCAAAGATAATAATATCAATTTAGATGTTTGTATACTTCTTTTTCCAGTAATAACTGAGTATTTACCAGGGTTACCAAGATCCGTGGGTGTGCTGACAGAACCTGAGCAAGAAGCAGCTCAAGGCAGAAGGAAAAAGCCTGGCAAAAATCAAACCCACTGTCTGTCGAGGAGGATTTTGYCTTCACCTTTCCTGATTAGCTGCCCAATAGGGCTTCCAGTTAGATGCCAAAGGAGTTGTCACCATGAGCAACAATAGTGGAAAGTATTTGYGTTGTGAATGTCCAGCCAGCACAGCTCTGAGCGAGTAATTTGTGTGACGAGCACTACARAAGTATGCACCTTTTTTTTTTCTTTTTCTTTTTTTTTTCCCTACAAAGAACAGGGAATGGGGAGGGGGGTGATTCACACACGAGTTAGACATCACTTACTGTAAGTGTGTTGCCCTTGAAGAGCTTACTAAGGCAATTCTGCAAACATAGAAGAGCTCTTGTAGGGCTTGTCATATGATTTTTAGGTCCTTATCCTTTCATTTTCTTTCTGCTTCTGGGTGGTACTCCTTGTCTTTGCYCCTCTAGATTTTCTCCCACTTTAACAATAGCATTCTCTACTTTTTGCAGCATCTTGTATTCCAGGCTCTCGTGGTTTCTCTTTAAAGTTTCACTACTCTTATGGCATGAAGTTATCACTGAGAGTGGGGAAACAGAGGCACTGAGTCCCCAGACCTCTTGTCCCTTCTTGTTGAGCCTTATTTACAGAAGTCTTGTGTGATGGGTTGTATCTTAAATTCTGCCAGAGAAGATTTATTTGACTATATGCTCTTTCTGCCACCGTGGGGTTTCTCTGTTCTGTAGATCTACTAGTGATTTCTCCATATGACCCAGGACTGTATTTTCTGGGGAAAGATCTGTGTAACTGAATAGAACTCCCTGATCAGGCTGTATTTTCCTGCTTTCTGTCCTTAATTTCATCTTTTGCTCTTGTGCTTCCCTTTTTAAACAACAAATAATAGTATGCTCTGTAAGATCATTGCTGTCCTATTGCCTTCTCCCCTCCAACYACCTTCCTAGGATGCATCTCCCATTCTTTCTCCTCAGATTAATGAAACTTTGCTTTTCCAGACCAGACGTCAGTTTTTCACCTATCTGGCCTTTCCTCCCCTTACTGATTGTTTCTTTGACTAGCTGGAGTGATCTCCTCCTTCTCCTGGTGTCTGCTCTGAGGGCAGGAGCTGTTCTGGTGCTTCTGCTTCAGCAKTGGGAGGTGAGTGACTGGACAACCATTGCCACATAGCTGCCTTGTGCTGCCCTCAGCACAGCCTGGAGACAGACTGGGAGAAAGAAATTGCAGGGATAAGATAGCTGGGTGCACAGGGAACGTGGGGGTGAGTCACATGGCATCAGAAGTGTGACACAAATCGGTGTTGCAGCAGTAGCAACTGCTTCATCCTCAAAAGCTGATGGCTCTGTGGGAAGCAGATTGCGTATGACTCAGTTGGCTTTGCTGACTCGTGCACAAGTTTGAATGAAGCCCAAGCTGACCCCAGAGGTTTGCAGTGAGTTCMTCCTCTTGATGCACACAGCTGGGAGATGTCTGATCCTGTCTCCAGTTGCAGTGCTGGCAGGAGTTAAGATTGCTACCCTATGCTCAGAGCTGAGCATGGGAGAAGGAGTCTTCCAAGGCTCTCTGTGAAGCGATGCTTCAGAGGAATAAATTAAAAGGTAATGGGGAACTCTCAGAGATCTCTTTATCTCTTAAAATTAATTATACTAATAATGACCAAAGGATGGCTTTCCCAAGGTATTTAATAGCCCTAATAGGTTCTGACAGCCCCAGCTGCTGCTGCAGTGTGTTTCTTGAATATAGAGCAGCTACTGACACTGACTRTTAGCAAGGCTCACATTCCACTGCATTTCCTTTCCACACCCTCACCCCATTTCACCTTTCTCTTTGATGATTGTGTACAAAAMCAGTGGGAATCTGTCCTGTTTCTGGCACAAAGGAGACATGACTCCTGTGACTGCTGTTAGACGCTGCTGCTAATATGTCACTTCTCTAGGGTGGCTCTTTCTCTTATGCCTCAGACTTTTACTGATGACATCACTGTGAAAAGTAGTGTGAAATGGATGGTGGACATATAAAAAATGAATACATAGGGTGGTGTTGAGCCAGTTAATGGGACTTAATATTTGGCAATATCATGGTTTGATGAAGTATTGTAGAACAGGCATGCAGTTAGTTTAGCGTGGTTGTAAGGAAAGTGCATCTTATCCAAGAAATCTGACGTCAGATTTCGTTGAGGTTATGAGGTTAATGGATTGAGGTTTTCTTAAAAAAACSCTCAATCAAAACCCATAAAACCCCCAACACACATTACGTGATGTTGCTGAAACATTTGCTAAACAGATAAAAGTGTTGGCTCAGATTAGTTGACAGTAGCAAGTCAAAAGTAGGTGAATCCAGTGGGTTTGCRTATGGGTGGTCAGGCCTTTTAACACTTGAGGCCAGAGCTTTTAAACAATTGCTGATGGAACTTCCTGCAGGATGGGAAGGTGGATCCTGTGCTGAATAATTATTAGAGCTGATCAGTGTAACAGGTACATTTTCAGTCATTTGACAAGTTGGAACCCACTGAGAAGAAACTATTTTTGCACAGCTTAGTACACTGCTGGGGCAGGCAGGTAGTATCTTCAGGAGGAGGGACACCTTGTCCTGGAAAGCCTGAACTCTTGAGGTCATTCTGAGTTCTGGGCAGCAGTGGCATTAAGAGGTATTAAGAGAGTTTTATGGTGCTCCCAGTACAAAATTATGAGTTTGAGAAAGTGCATTAAAGAGGAAGACGCCTTTATTGACCTGAGTGCTTTACCTTCTAGCTTATCAGAAAAGTTGAGTGACTTGATGACAATAGAACCCTGTACATTAAAGGATTCTTAAGGCATCAGGAATAAAGCACAGCAAAAACTGGGGACTGGAAATTGAGATCAAATAAATAAAATGCAAAAAAAAAGTAATAAATTCTTAATAAAAGATGTAAAGAATCTCTGGAACATGTGAAGGCTCTTGGCCTCCTGAAATCAATACTGGATGCTTTTTTGGCAGTTGTGTTCAGCTAGAGCGTGAGTTTWCTGGATCAGAATAACTGAGAGAAATTCAGGGTCAGGCAATGGGATTCAGTAGGTCCAGCAGTCTTTWTAAAAACAAAAGCCTTGAAAAATTATATCACCTAAAGCACAGGGTCAGGCGCAGAGCCAGTTTTCTCTCATGGATGGTAAAGGCAGATGTTAATCATATCACATTCCTGCTAACCTTCACCAGATTTTCTTTGTCATCCTTAAAAGGGTCTGATTTAGCTCAGTGGGAGGGTTTTCATTGGCTTCAGTGAAGAGGAGTGAGTCAAAATAGCATTTCTTCTGCTCCCAGATCAGTGCTTGGTTTGGTAGTGTTCACTTTAGATATCAAGTGTGAGGGACTCACCAGCATCTCTTTATACAGGMATCCCTCTTGATGCATGTTTAAATCATTGGAATGTAGTTATTTGACAGATTATCTTCCCAAGAGCTAACACAGAAATTAGAATTTGGRTATTGCATATTCCAGTGTCATTTGGTAACAATTGCGATTTATTTGATGTATTTCTACCCATATAAATTTACTGAAAGATCAGAATCAGACTTGTTTATATTTTCATGATTGGGTCATAATTGCTTTTGTGTCTTCACTGTTCTTTCTGTGGAGATCTTGGATTTTTGAGTTTGAAGAAATATTTCGATAAAAGGAAATGCAGGGAGAAGGGGGAGGATTAAGGCAGAGAAAAAGAAAGGTTGTCTGTAAGGCAGACTGTTTTCCAGGYTCTCACAGCTATATTAAAAAGTACCTGGAGACAAAAATTAAAAAAGAGATATTCCTAGCCTTAGCACAGAATTTAACTGTTGCTCATAAAACCAGCATAGCTGGTGGTGCCTAACAACCTCCTTGGGCAGCTCTTGCTTGAGCACTTCACCAAGTTGTTGTAGAACAGATTATCCTCCTGCCTGGAGGAGAGGTTGCCAAGTCCTCAATGCTGCCTTTACTACCTGTTTCCCAGTGACTGGGAGAAGAGATGGTATTTAATTTGAAAGCARGTTGTGTTTGTTTTGTGTGCTATTAGACAAGTATTCTTCGCAGGCCTCAGCAAGGATCTCTGTTTCACATTGATGCACGTGCAGAATTCCCACGAAAGCTGATGGATGTGCAGTGGAAGAGKCTGGGGAGGGCTTTGTGGGTTGGTGCAGAGAGTGAAGGGGGTGCCAGGTTTCTCTCTGTTGCTGTGTGCTGCCTCCCCATGAGAGCCAGCAGGAAAGCTCTGCTGCCTGTCCTGTCCTAGCAGGAGCTTTGTTTGGGAATGGAGGGGAAGGAGCTGAGTTTCTGTGAGAGGTGGGAAGAAAGGACATGGGGCAGTGAGAGAAGTGGTACCTAATGGGGACATGACATCTGGGCTTTGTAGCCTCATCCCTGCTCCCCTCAGCAAGGTCTTCCCATATTTCCTGGTGTTGCTAAGCTGCTTGATAAAATTTCTGTCTCTTGTTGGCTAACAAGAGTGCCCACAACTGGAGGTCAAGTAACTAATTAGTGTATTGACGCAACCATAATAATCCTGAAAATTTTCTAGAAGTAAACAAAAATGAACAGTAGCAGAAATGTAATATGTGAAACCTGTCCTTCAGAATTCCCTGGTCACATGCATTTGAGTCAAAGCAAAAAAAAAGAAGACAGGTCTTTTGTTTCTTGTGATACAGGTTTGTGGGATTTGTCTGATATTACGCCCTACCTTTCTGTCCTCGGTTGCCACTTGAGTTTTACAGCATGCGCAGAGAGAAGCTTGCATTCCTGATGTTTCAGTGATTTCTGAATTTAGTCCAGCCATAAACATGTAGTTGGTCCTTTTGGCATGGAAACTGCTTCATCTTCCACCTCATATGAATTTGAAGCATCACTCTAGTTTGTCCAACCTCCATCTACAGGTTGCCATGGTGTAGCACCTTTTTTTTTTTTTTTTTTTGAATTTGAAGCATCACTCTAGTTTGTCCAACCTCCATCTACAGGTTGCCATGGTGTAGCACCTTTTTTTTTCCAAAGGACACAAAAGGATTCAGTTAGGTGTTAAATTTAAAAAACGACGGACAACTTCTGTTGCTGAAAAAGTTGAATTATGATAGTACAAGTAATACTTCTCAAGTCTAGTTTTTTGATACAGTGACAAAAATTTTGAGTCAGCCCTTTTAATGACACTTAGCAAATCAGTGCACAGTGGGATCCTAGTGCAAAATTAAACAAGCTACAGTCTTATGGACAACCTAGRAATGCATTCCTCAGTGTCAGAGCCATACACTGGTTCCTCCAACCTATTTTTCAACCACATAAGATTTAATTGTTGCAAATGGAATACTTGTTCTACAGAAGTCCAATAAATCTGCAGTCTGTCTTCCCAGTAATCAATCACAGATTGTGAATTGCATGAGGAAAAATCTATAAGATATGTTCTTCATGTCTAGTACGTTGGGTTATTTTCATGTCTTGTGGTTTGAATTTGGCCACTGTCATTTTAGAGGAATTTCCTGCCATCTGCGTTCAATTGAATTTTCTCACAGATTTGGGCTTGCTTGTAAATACTGGGATCTGGCAAAAGGAGTATCTTTGTTCTTCAGGGGCATATTCAAAAACCGTTAACATGGTGTTGGCAATGTGCTGGGTTAGGGAAGATCCAGCAGATAAAAGAGGTATAAATTCCCCCCTCCCTGTAATAGCTGATGATTTATCTGTGAAGGAAAAAGGACAACGAGTGCATGAGTGTGTGGTAGAGTTTTATCTCAAACTATCATGGTATTTCGTATTTTGCTTATTATTAGGGTGTTGGTCTTACTGGCTGCCTGTGACCACGTATACAGGCAGAAGGCTGAGAGTAGCCAAAATATTACAGCAGATTCCTGGGAGATCTCATTGCACAGTCCCAAACAGATTGGGAGTTGGTTTACCACCAGCTCTAATTTGTGTTTTGGCTGCTGATTTTGCATTAATATCCAAATAGTGATACTGGCATATGTGGATTCTTAGAAATCACACATACCTTGGGGCAAAGGGGCTACTCTATCCTCATTTTAACATATCAGCTGCAGTRTTACAGAATTCAAGGTAATCTCATCATCCTAATTGAATGCTGGAGAGAGCCCTTTGCATTCCTTCCTCGGAGAGTGTGTATAATCAAATAAAAAAAATTCAAGCACTGAGGATCAAGTTTAAACCAACAGAATCAAAACAATTCAGAATGGAGTTTATTGCCRTCTTGAGCTTAACCTTACAATGAGAAATAGCAGATAAAATGGATTTACGTGTGTACTCAACTGTGTTACTCGCTAGAGATGGAAGAGATGTCCCAACTCAGAAGGAACCTGCTTCAATTTATCTCATTTTGCGTGCTTCAATTTGTCAGACTTTGTGTTGTTTGAGCATAAATCAAGGTCRGTTCCAGCCTTGCTGTGAAATGTAGGCCTGTGAAAACCAAGGCAAGGGCTTCTAGATTTATCATGTCTCTGGTTGCTTAACAGCTTATTCTGTTCGTAGATGGAAAGATGTGTTTTCTAACTGCCAGTTCCTCAGACTAACTTTGGTCTTCAGGAACGGGTTACTTCMCCCTGTGTGTCACTGGGCCAAGATTAGATCTTCCCCAGCTCCTTTAAACTTGAATTATACATTTAAATATGTACAACTGCATGGAGTTCAACACAGTGATCTGCTGATAAAGCAGCAGAAGGCATCCTGCTTCTGCTCCTTTAGTTCTGCAAGAAAAGGAGAAACAAGTGTTTTGGCCAGCAATGTCCTTGGAGCCTCTCAGTGTTGTTTAGCCTTTGGTTTCTGTAGCAAGCATTTTCCAAATTCTGTCAGTACCTGACAGCAGTCCAGTCTAAGATGTTAAACAACAGCTCAGCTCAGGCAGCCAGAGGGTGTCATTTTTGCATAATTTATTTTTTTAGAAGAACTGCAGCACGAGAATCAACGTGTTGTTTTCAGTATTGCATTTTCCATGGTCTGGAAATAGTCAGTGCCTGTGAGGCACCGACTTGCTCCTTGCAATAGCCATGGACACACTGGAAACTCGCACGCTTTGTGACTGCAACCTCTGTCCTGGCCAGGGATGCTGAGAGCTGGGGGGAGCAAAGCAATTTCAGTGGCATTCAAAAGCAGCTGCACTTGCATTTATGTGTTTTCAGGCTAGGCTGCTTTCAGGACAAGCAGCTTTAACAGCAAGGAGCAATGTTTGCCGTGGTTACATGGGAGGGTTGCTGCTTCCCATGAATCCCGGGGAATATTTGCACTCCTGCCCCGGCCAGGCTGACAGTGTGCATCATTCAGCTGGAGCTGTTGTGTGGTTCTGCCTTTTGGGGTGGCAGTGTGTCACCCTGGCTGGCATGGACCTAATTCGCTGCCTGGGAGGAACCTCTCATGTGGACTATTCCCCCTAAGTTTTGCATATGTCTTATGTTATCTTTGCAAAGATTCCAAATCTTAGTGATGTTTTGGAGGGATTATCCACTTCTTTCTGGGCATACTTTTCTTTCCTTTTYCCCTGTTTCTTTAATTTTTTATATTCCTATCATAATATTGGGATAGATATTTGTCATTTGTAAGGGTGTTTCCAATGATGTAAGTGCATTTAAATTTATAATAAGTTGGGCAGCACTATTCTGGCTTCACCAAGGASCTGAGGCTGTTTCTTTATGAATAAATAAATGTTTATCCACTACTTCTATTTTTAATATGGCATGACTGTATTAGCAATGATTACCTACTTGATCTTGACAGCAAAGCCCATGATAAACATCTGGAAATACACCTTCCAGCTTTAGGCCATGACKCTCAGAGAGAGAGAGGCTCTTTTATTTAAGTAAAGTTTCCAAGATTCTCTGGATCACCAGTTTAATTTGCTTGTTTACCAAACAAAGGGTTGCATTTTACACAAGCCAAATGAGCCTGGCACTGCAAATAAAAAACAGATTACATTCGTTGCCATTAGTCACTCAAACTTAAAGGGCAGCTCCTCCSTGAAAAGCAGCTCTAAAAACGGCATTGAAGATTTCCATGGGTTTTGTCCCTTAGTATTTCCAAAGTACAAACACTAACGCAATRCTTTTATTTTCATGTGTCAGTCTTGCACAAATTAATTTTGTTGACTGACCTTCTWCTAATAAAATGTTTCACTTTTGACAAGCTTGTCTCCTGTTCACTTATGCAGTCCACTCTGTGTAGGTTTTGTCCCGGATTATACTGAGGCAAATCTGGGTTTTGTTGTAGTCAAGAAGAGCTGAAGCCCCTKATTTCTTAGTGATTATTTTCTTTATGGGTGGCATAAATTTTCAGCATTTTCTTCCAGTGATTAGATCACATCATGTTYTGAATAAATCCTTTTGCTCCAATGTTCCTCTGCTTTGGCTGTTATATTTATGGCTTTGTCTTCAGAAAAGTTGATAATTTGCTTTGTCCCTGATCAGTTGTCACTTTATCACTTTATGTTGTTATCCTCTTGTTCCCTGTGTTGTGCCTTCACATGTTATTTTCCTGTCTCAAACAACTGTCTCTCTCCCTTCTGCTGGATTTCCCAAACACATGCCAGGCCCTCACTGAGTTCATCTGCATATTGCTSTTCATCTGAGGCTCTACTGGAGACCAAGAAAACCTATAGGGAATTAGCTGACAAAGCCAATTGTTCCTTTTATTTCATAAGAAAACATGCTTGCATTTTCTTTCTCTTTCTCTGAATAGCTAAATGATCCTAACAATAGTTCTCTTTTTCTTTCTCCTTTATTTGCTTCTCCCTGCCATTTTCTATCATGAAGTTRAACTATTGATGTATCTTGTGTGCTGAAGGGTGTCTCTCAGGTTTACTGCATGTGATTATTGCAGAAAAAAAGAGCATCACTTTAAATTCTGTGTGATTTTGATAAGAACAGGATGCTTATCCTRTGGGTAGTGAAAAACTCCTTGTGGTTTTACTTATCAAGTCTGGCTTTCAAATGGTTGGATTTTGTTGTAATTTTGATAAGTAAATCATTGTTGCTGGGAAGCTTCCCTGGATGTTCTAATTCAATTTCATTTGGATCCTGAACTGTACCTCAGTAAGAACGTAGACACTGTATGCTGAAACATTGTGTAAGGGTGCTTACAGATGACTCTTGGGGATTCTCCAGGCTGAAATTTGTGGTGTCAAGGTGMYCCAGCAAGATGGAGCAAAATAACCTGGAGCCTTGCTTTAATCTCCCACTGTACACCTTAGAATTGCAGGTGTTGATGTCCCCATGGAAAYTGGTGAAATCAGATAAGCTGAATAYGATTTTGCAGTTACCCAAATGTTGCATTTGTTCAAGTCAATCGGWTTGAAACCTWYGTAGAGAGGGTGCTGTGTGGTCATTAATGTTTTTCATGTGGCTTAGTAGATTGGGTTTCAGAATACTTCACTGGAGATTGCTGTGCTAAAATCTCTGTTAGATAAAGCCAAGAGTGAAAACTAACATCCCTGTTAGAACTTTCCACAGATCTTCACCAAAAGGTTGTGTTGAAGGTGGCATAAAGGTGTGCTTGAACTGTGTTTACCCAGCTGAGATTTTGACACTGATGACACTTACTGATCATTGGAAAGCACATTTGTTTTGCATTCACCTATCATTTTATAGAGACCAAATGCTTAAGTGCAAGCAGGTGAGTAATTTAAACCATTGTGGACTATACATAACTAGAGAGTAAACAGATAATTAGATAGAGTAAACTAGCAATGAAGCTGTAGAAWAAAACATGCCAGCTAAAAGATTTGATATATTATCCTTACAGTTTTCAAATACATGCATAATTCATCCTAATACAACCATCTTAAATTAAGTCAGAATTTGTATCTGGGGTTGTATGCAGCCCTGAAAGATAGAGGAGCCCTGGGAAGCACCATTTGAGAGTGAAAAGCTCCAGAGTAGGGTATTTGTGAATGGTGCAGGGATCTCTCACTCAGCCATGTTATTATTACTTTTTATGATGTGTGACTTGTGCTGTGACAGATYAGAAATATGTTGTTGGAAGCTCAGAGAGGCATAGATACATAAAGTTCTATGAAATAAAAACTAATGACATTTCCTAATTATAGGCCTTAATTTGTAAATTTTTTTTCCTGTTGTTTTGGTTTGTGGTTCTTGATAAACCATTGACTATATTTAAACTGAAGCTCTGTTCTTCTCAAACCCTCAAMTTTCTTGTGAATTGGATGCACAACCCATCTGTTGCAGTCTCACACAGTCACTGTGGGGATGTTCAGGAATAATATTATCACACATTTGCTTGGTGTCAAGTAGGAGAACTAAAGAGGTGGTTGAGCATAAAGAGAGAGTCTGTATTCACGGAAGAAAATTGCAGCTTCAAGCCAGCACCATTTGCTCTTGGAAAGTTGAAAAGCTTGGGGAAAGAGCAGTTATAATGCTCAGTTAGGTTTGTGGTGTAAGCTCACAACAAGCTGCAGAAAGCGTGGGGCTGTCAGGTTGATCCCAGCTCAGGACAAAAGCTCAGTTGCCCTGAAACCAGCAAAGGCATCTGAAGTCAAGGCAAAACACACAAGCTCTCAGAAATCACTCTTTGGCCAAAAATCTGCACTGGACTAATCCCCAAAGTGATGCTGATACTACCAAGAGACAAGGGGGCTGTGACTGTTCTTCCTCAGCCATTAGTATTAAACTAGCATGGTTGTGGAAGAGATCAAATTGCATCTGCTGGGAGAAAACCCTCTGGCTTTCCCTGCCTTTGTGCCTGCTGGAAGATGTGGTAGGGCTGCAATAGTTGGTTAGTGAATGTTGCTGGGCTGTTTTCACTTGGAGCTCTTCCCCTGCAGAAGTCCTTGGAAATGATGTGGTTAACAGTGTGTTTGTTTAAGAGGTAAGGGGGRAGGGAAATTAGTATCAGGTAAAAATGTATACGTCTGTGTGTATATATAAATTCCCAAAGCATTTGCAGCCAGCTACTTAATAGTTTTCATTGAATTAATTTTAAAAYGTGAACCTTGTTTCCTTTATTTAATAGAACAAAACGGCTTCCATATTCTTGCTTGTAACTAGCAGGGTTTATATAGCATTCTGCAAACAAAGTATGCATTAAAGTCCCTTTTGTCCATCTGTGGAATGAAAAATTTTGTGCAAAGTATTTATTATAAGCACATGATACACTTAAACTTTTTACTGTAGTGGTGACAGATCCAGCACAGAACTGGATTGTTAAGTAGCGAGCACACCACGCTTCTATACTGTATAAAAATTTACTGACCTTTCTAAAGGCTTCTGGGTTCAAAGGAAAATGTTAGCTCACTTGGCCAACTTTTGGGTGCTACTTAAAATGGTTCTGGATGTTGGAAGTTGTGCGTAAGAGGCTGTGATGAGTTTCAGTCACAATTGCACAACTTTGTGAAGGTGAATGGAAAGCTCTGGGTTGGATACACATGGCACTGGCCGCTTTCCCACTCCTTGGGAAGCTGCACTGGGTAGCAGCTGGGTACCACAGGGTTAGGTACCAAAATGTCCTTGGCACCCACCTCAGAAAAACGTTAAGATTTTCCTGTGATTTGGCAGAAGTTGGGACTAACCCAGATGTGACGTGTCACAAGTATCCCCCACTAATGTAGTAGCTTTTRGGATGATTTACAGTGGGTTCTATAATGTGCTAATGTACACACACACACACACACCAGTCCTACTTGCTGTAAGCTGAAGCAATCCCTTCCCTTCTGTGAGTTGCACAGTTTTACATACCAGTTAATTGCTCCCAGAGTTGCACTRTTCCCCCTCTGGGATTCAGTACGTGTTTGACATTCAGCTATCTTGTCAGAACCCAGACTTTGGKCTCCCYGAAACATTCCTCACATGGGTCTGTRTGCAGAGAGCCAAATTCAGGCAGGGCGTGAGGAGATGAGATTTTGGATTAGCCACAAGCACAGAGAAGCAAACACCAGGCTGGAGGGAATCACAGTGGGGGTGGCACGTGCACCTGGAGGTGACCTAAGTCACACCACCTTACATTTTCTGTAACCTTGGTTATGCCCACCTCTGGATCTGGCCCGTGGGCTCTTCAGAATGTCTTGAACATGGCAGTAGAAGCAGCTGGTTTAGTTTGTCTTTCATTGTACTGGTATTACTSCTTGGGGAGAAAAAGAGACAACTTTTATGAAAATATATTTCCAGTGTTTTCTGGCAGACAAAGCACCAGATTCTTTTCTGTTGATCCCTTCCAATCTGCTGCCCTCACCCTTTGGAATTAGCTGCMTGCCATGCCTTTACAGCCAGTTGCAGGGCCAGTCTTGTCTCCAGCAGAGCCTCTCCCTTGTTTATTTGAATTTCCCAGGGATGAGCATTCAGGGACAGCATCTCAGCTGATTCCTGAGGACCTGCTTTTTTTCCATCTATCTAGTCCCCTTTCCAAGCGCTGTTTTCTCTTTGATTGCTTGAATTGTATTTGCAGTCAGTGGTAATGAATTCATGCCCCAAACCCATTGTGAATCGTGTCCTTTATTGTCTTTATGATAGAGTCACTGCAGTTCGGTGTCTGTTCTGTCATCTGAAGTGAGATTGTCACTGACATTCCATTGGTGAGGGAAGTGGCTTCGGCATAGGTGCTGGTATTTCTTAGTTTTATGCTAGAAAAGTTCTTCAGGTTTTGCTGTGGTCGGGCTGTGTCTGATGTGTGGAATAGCAGTGGACTGAAGTGGACTGAGGGATGAGAATGTGTCCTGKTTTCCAGCTCTATCACCATCCTTAAGGCTGGTGGTGGGCTGGCTGTGCAGCTGTTCTGGGTACAGAGCTTATGAAGAAACTCTCAGAATAAACATTAAATTCTTTGTGCATCTTTGAAATACARCTGAAGATCAGAGCAAGGGTGCTCATGTATGATAAGGGATAAATATTGTCATTTATGTGCAATTTCATTCTCTCATAGGTTGTTTTTTCCCTCCGGCTTATGGTCAGGGAAAAAAGATCCCTGAATCTCTTTCTCACTGTTCAGCAGGAATGATGCATTCCCTTTCAAGCTTTGCTTCGTGTATCATTCCTCTGTCATCACTGTGTTTATAATGCTGCTTTCAGGAGAGATTTGCTCTTGTGCTTGCCCAAATCCCAGAGGGATCTGTAAGAAAGGTACAAAACCAGAGGAACATGGAGTTCCTGTACACTCTTTGTGGATTAGGAAGGTGGAARACATTCCTAAATGCAGGTCTCTGCATTAGGTTCTGCTCCTCCTAATTCTTTGAGCCTCCATAGGTTCCGGTTGACCTAACACAGCAGAGGGCAGCTACTTCCCAGCACGTGCCATTTGTCAGATCCTTGAAATCGTGCTCAGTCTTGGGAATAGGTTAAAAATAATAGCTCTTTCGATATGCCTTTTCCAAAGTATCCTCAGAGTTACACCCTGCGAGGTTAGAGGCGTGGACAAACRCAAGGAGGGAGGAGCAGTGGGAATGTTATTGTGAGTTTGGGAAAATGTCTTTGGTGTGTAGTTGGAATGTGTTGCTGTAACCAAGAACAATAAACATAATAGCTGAGAATATGTAGAAGTATTTCAGGATGTTAAAGAGTGACCAAAAAAAAAAAGATTTGTCCTTTAAAAGCCCATTTTTTTTTTCTGTTGGATAATGATATAAACCCTGTTTATTTCCAGGCAGGCAGTTTGCACATCTGTTCTGATCTTACTGTCCAGGTTTGTTTACTATTATTCCTTGATGGGAACACCTAAATTGTTTACAGTTCACAGCAAGACCTATTTAGTTGGGTCAGTTGGTTTCTTCATGCATGTAAGACATTGGGGGATTGTTTGATATGCTGATAGGAGGAATCTGATGAAAAGCTGCMGAAGTGGTGAAGGTGATTTTTAGTTGAGTTGAGTCTTGCACCTGACCCAGCGTTAGCAATAGTTTTAAATTTAACSCTCGTGTCAAGGAGAAACTTGAAAATAAATAATGCTTTATTGTCTTGATAATGTGGTGTCCATTACAGCTGATACTTTATTCCTGCAGTCCTTTGATTCTTTCCATATGAAGGCAGCAAATGCTTCCATCAGGTTGATACAGCTTTTTCTTTTCTTAGAAGTTGGATACCTTTAAAATGGCTCGAGCAACTGTGTCTCTAAAATTTGCATAAATAAATCAACTGTGTACTATGGCTTTTGTGATGTTCAGTGTCTTCATTATTTGATGATTAAATGTAATGCAATTTACTAATGAAGAGATGTATTTTGAAGAGCAAAGGTCAGGTCCAGATTTGAAGACTTCCATTGCCTGAAATGTCTGAAGTAATTTTAATCAGGGAATTTACTTGCCRTCATCAAAGCACTTTTCCTTTCATGATTTGAAAAAGTCTTGCTGCTGATGTTTATAATTATGGAACACCACCATCAAACCCTTTGCTCATCAAGCTTCATTACAATGATTTATTTGACATGCAGTAATACTTGTAATGCAGAACAGAAACAGAGCTATTGATTTACCAGCAAATTCATTAAAATTGTGTAAGTATTATTGCCAATGGATACACAAGGAACATAAATTATTTTATTCTGTTTTTTTGAGTTACAGAGGGTCTGTCAAGGAGTTCCATATAAAGCAAGGCAGAATGCTGATATTTCTGTACATTTGCAGACTCTGCTGGAATAGCTTTTCATATTTAGACATCTCATACTGTCACATTTTGCATCCAAAAGTGTTTTGGTTGGTGCAGTCCTGTCTTGCAAGGAGATTATGACGTGTAATCAAGTCAAGAGTATGGTGAGTGAGATATCAAGATACTAAATAGATTACATAATGGGGAGGGAAGATGGTTTGCATTTTTCTGCATCACAGGTTTTGGGTTCATCCAGAAGCTACCATGTGTTTAAAATATTTTGCTGATACCTAGAGCTCTTTAAACTTGTTTTTATTTATATTAAAATTATTCCAGAAGTGTAGGGCAGGGCATTTTCTCGCATTGTATCTCCAGACTGTTCTTTTAYTGTGTATCTCTTAGATTATGGAGGATGTTCTACAGCACCTGCTCCAGTGGAGCAGCAGGATTGATCATTATCTGCCACAAACTGATACTTTCCTGTTGTCATTAGTAAGTGCTGTGAGTTGTTGGCCCTGTGCAGGAAGAAAAGCACCATCCTGCTACATCAGTGATGGAATCTGTGGAGAAGGGTGAAAACTGAGTTGGGCTCTGGAGAGAGTTTATCTCAGTGGGATTTAYCTCATGGAAGGTTGGATGATAGAAGAGATTTCTGGTGCACTTAAACTGTGCTGAGTTCACTGGCACATTTTGTTCTTTGCGTGTTTTACTGCTTTCCCTGGAGGGTTTGGATTTTTTTTCCTCTTTGCTCTTTTCTCTAGGTTCCATTTTGTGCTTATCAAGGCCCTGCCAGATGCCACGCTGAACAGTGTGCTTCTTTCCCCAGTACAGAGCATCTACTCCACTGTTGTTTGGTTTCCTTGCCTAGCCTCAGGCAGGATTTGTTTTTTTAATTACARAGTTAATTTTTTGCTTTGGACACAATTCAAACAGCTAACAGTAACGCTCATATATTCCTTAATGCCTATGACAGGTTTTCTGTGTAAACAAAAATTGCATCTGTCCTCAGGGACTAACTTCTATGAGTATATATCATGAAACGTTGGCTATTTTTATAAGGTATGTAAATGAAAATGGAAAATACTGAGAGTCTGTCCTGGAATGTGAAGAGCTTATATTTCTGTCTGAACTTGGGTAAGCAAACCTGTCYTTGCTTTTAGAAATGGTTGTTTCATTTGATTCAGGGCTTTGGTTTTGGCTGATTGGTAGTGTATGACCCTTCACATCAGTCTGTATCCAATGGAGATTCCAGTGAAATCACAGAGTTTGAGCAGTCAGGAGCCACATGAGACTGCAACAAGCAGATAGGAAATGAAAGCTGAGTTACTCATTTGCCCTAAAACKGAGTGYTTCTGCAAAAGGAACTGGAGTCAACYCTGAAGTGCAGGGAATTTTGGTGATTTGAATGAGYGGAGATCCTGCCCCATGATCTCCCWGCAGCAGGATCTGACTGTGCTGCATTTCTGTAGAGGGCACCAGMAGAAGTCCTGGGATTCTGTGWTCTGATGARCTGGATCAACWGRAYCATCCCGGGCAGGTCATGTAGTCTMACACAGCATAAGAATGGCCAGGCMGAAASTGTTTCCTTCCCAAGATTTTTTCTAAACTTTACAGGTTTTCCTAGAATATCCATTCCATGTGTACAGTCATTGCTCCTGAGGTGCATAAATGTCTCTGGTTCTACTAGGAGACAAATTACTATTGTGTTGATATTTYGGCTCTTTTAAAGAGCCTGTGGATAGGAGCAGATGTGTTCATGGAGGCACTGGGCCTCAGGGCTTTGGCATCAGGATAAATTACTAGAGAGTAACAAATCACCACGTGTCAGTTGCTCGCCTGTGAGTAACCACATGCACAGTCTTTCCCTGCAGCACCGCCTTGTCAGTGAAAGGTATTTCAGCTCTCTTTTCTGAAAGGAAACCTTAAATGAGGTTCCCATTACTTCAGGAAAGTACCAGCAAAGACAGTAAGAAGTGGTTGATAAGTAGAAACTTATCACCTTGCAGTGTTTGGACCTAGATCTTCTGAGTTTCCTTTTATTTTAGATACAGTGGTTTTTTCCCAGTTCAAAAAGGAATCAAAGCCAGTTTAATCTTCATCCCTTTCTGRCTTCAGAGCATGTTGGTATCTCCCTGTTAGTTTCCTTGCAAGTTCAAAAGTGCTGTTGCTGCTCTATTGAAGAAATATCATTCCTTAGAGGATTTTTGGTAGAATAAAAATTTGGCATTTTAATTTCCACACTTGAATCACTTCATCCCCCTCAGAAAAATCATCTTTGTTTTTCTTTCCTGAGTGCTCAAAAAGAAGGAGAAAAGAATTAGCAAGTTCTCCTTATGTTTGGGCTCTGTTGACTTGATTGGCTCATTTCCTTATGGTGTTTCTCCTGAAGAATKTAGGATCTGAAAGTCAGTGTTGATCCCAAAATCACGCAAGTCCTTTGAAGGGGATGAAGTGGAGGGAAGGGAGCTGAAATGGGAAGAAAGTTGTCTTCTTTTTAAGCAAGTATTTTTTTTCAGCTGTTTTTATTCCATGAGCACTGCCAAATCATCAGTGGAGATTGCAGWCTGGAGAAAGCTCTCTTCCCACCTACTCTAATGTCAGCTGTGTTGAAGATCTCTACATCCRGTCCTGTCCAAAGACTGTGTTTGAGTGAGGTGTTTGGCTTTCTCCTGAGCTGGAATCCAGAGCAGTCAAGGGTTGTTGGGAGCTCCATGATGAGAGACTCTGGCCTGGGCATATCCTTAGTGTTGGAGCAGGACGTATCCTGCAGCCATTCCTTCTTCCTGTGAGGGTCTGCTGGCAGCAGTCCCTTGGATAGAAGTGGAAACTGGAAGCACACCGCATTCCCAAGGCAGGCTGGAGGGAGGGATGTGCCAGTTTGCCTCTCTGGTGATGACAGGCCTTGAGGCCTTGGAAATAAGGGTGTGAGGGATGGGATGGGAGGCCTGGATGACCCAACAGAGAATGAGCTGGGGAAAGGGAGGGAGAAAGTGGTGACAGGGACTTCGGGACTCCTTTTTTTTTTCTTTTTTTTTTTCCTTACTTTTGTCCCTTTCTATTGTTTTTCCTTGTCTGTGACTAGGCCACAATTTAAGGTGAATGGGAAGTGACTGAAATCTGATACTACAAGAAAATATGTAAATTATTGTCTTAGGCTGGACTTTCACATAGAGATAGATCTCAGATTTGATTGAAGTTAGCCTTGGGCTAACTGCACTCTGCCTCATTTCTGGCTGCTCCTTGGCTCGACTATTATTTCATTCCCATCAAAACCCTAATAACCAGAAAGCATTTCTCAATTTTCTATCCTCTGAGTGCTAAATCCAACTTATTTGCTCCAGAAAGCCTCCCTGAAATGTGCTCTGGCAAGGCACTGACTACCTGTCTTTTCTGCAATGGGTGA
Organism: Malurus melanocephalus; assembly: GCF_030028575.1. Classification (NCBI taxonomy): domain Eukaryota; kingdom Metazoa; phylum Chordata; class Aves; order Passeriformes; family Maluridae; genus Malurus; species Malurus melanocephalus. The sequence continues at coordinate 684,382 of NW_026623306.1, forward strand.
TCTGTTGGGGAATGGTCCTTGCAGCACAGTCTGAGCTAATCTGCAAGAAAAGAAGGCAGATTGTAAAAGGTACAGCAGCCTACTCAAAAGAACTTTCTTTCTCCCTTTGCCTTTGCACCAGTTGATTTGTGATAGGAGGCATGTCTGTGGGGGACACTTGCATTGATGATTCATTGGGATGCTTCTGAAGATCCTTCCCTATGCTCTAAAATCAGCCGTGAAGGTTCCTCCTGTCTGGCAGTGACAGCAAAGGCWTAGGAAGTTTAGAGTTCAGGTTTAGCTCCAATGAGTATCCCAAAATATATATGTCTGCAATTCTGGAGCCTGTTTGAATTATCAGGACTTCTTCCTGACAAAGATCGTGCAATCCCCTGTGTGCTCTCTGGCTATATTTTAAAATACTTTTGTGGAGGCTTTATGTTTGAGCTTGCCAGCAAATACATAAAGCATTGAAATGGGGGTGGCCAGACAGCAATGCTTTGACAGTAACTTCTCTCTGTAGGGTGATTGTRCAGTCCTGCAGAACTTGGGTATCTCTCAGTCTTTAATATATTTATTTTGTTAGTGTTCCTGTGAGATACGGAAGTTCTGTTACTCCCATTTTACCAGAAAGCCATGAAGTGCAGGCTGAGCTCAGTGACTTGCCTGAGGGCCCTCCAAAATTTGAATTATCAGCTCCAGTGTTTCAGTCTTTGCTCTAATCCTGCTCTAATCCAAGGACCATCCACCTTCCAGGCCTTCAAGTGGACACAGTCCACAGGCACCACAGTCTTAGAAGAYAAATCATATACTATTGGAGGAAAGCTAAAAGTGCCCTAACCTTACTTTAATTAAGGTGTCCTAAGAAAACARTAAAATATATCAGCTGTGATAGAAGTGTTGTGATGTGCTTGCGAGTCATGTCAAGTTCAAAGTAAGAGTTAGGACAGCAACAGTGCTGATGTGTCTCAGGAAACTCTGTCTCCATTGGCTTTGGCAAAGAATTATGGGTGGGTTTGAAGATTTTAAAAAATATTTGGGGAATTAGCAATCCTTTTTATCCACRTGAAGTATCTTTAAAAGAAAATTTGTGTTAGAAAAAAACTTGGTCTCTCCTGAACTTCAACTGAGTTAATAAAAAATGAATCTTTAGACTKAGCCAAGCTACTAAAATGTTGGCAGGACGAAAACCTAAGGAAAAATATGTAATTTCTGGCATGATGCATTCTTTTTATTTTGCGTTTTGTTACATTTAAATATGAGTCCATTGTTGCTACTTGCTTTCAATAAAAGGCAGTCATTACACAAATGGTCACTGAGCCAACCTGCAATCTTAACGAAAAGATTAGATTCAGATAATTCAGTTGACCTTTTTCRGAAAAATAGCCTGATAATATTCAAGGGCTGCCCTGACTGATTGTAAACTTACCTTCCAGTACCCTTTTYAAAGAATCAACAGAGAAGTGTCAAGCACTTCACTAGTAGAGAGAGAGAGCTAAACCCCGCAGTGGTGATGACTGTTGTTGCTGCAGAATGAAGACAGACTTTGTCTTGTGATTTTTTTGTTTGCATTGTTCTGCTTGTGTAAACACCAGTGTTTCAGTGAAGAGTCATTAGGAAACTTTTAGCAGTGAAATGCTCAGAAATGTCCGTGACACACTTTTTACTCCTGGAAAGTTAGAGCCCCTGTGCTAAACYTATAAACTATATGTAAAAGTGTATTGTTTTGTTTAAGCTGAGGCCCCACCATTGATTTCAGAGTRTGTCACATTGCAATAAAACTGTGGCCCTCGGTATCTCCTGAAAGCATCACTGTTTTGTGAATTACACAAGAGAYGTTAAAACTTGATGGCTGGAGAACAAGATGTAACATGCCTTAGAGGGTCAGGGTCATAGTCAGTGTCAGCTTGGAGACGTAATGTTTTCCTGGCAAAACAGCAAGACTTGCCATCCCCTTGGATTAGGAGAAGGGACATTTATAGGTAGAGCTGAGCCTATTCTTGCTAGAACAATATATCCTTAAGGGCTAGGAATGGTATATTCTATATCCCATATTCATATTCTGTAGTACAACCCGGACTGCTGCACAGAGAGATTACAGGGCGGTGAAGAAATATTGCTGGGATGTGACCAAAGGTGGGTGGTAGAACCCAAGGGATAATAGCAACAATTAAAATAGGTGCACTCAAAGAGTAAAAACCCAATCCTATAGCTCTTACTGATTCTGTTGTTTCTTAGATAAAAAGTTAATAGATTTTAGAGAAGTTTTTGGTTGTAAGGTCAGGATTTGATTCACTAGATATTTTAAATTATTGTTCCTAATTAGTTTCTCATAAAAATGTGGAGATTAATTAATGGAGAGTTCACAATTCACTTCTTGATTCTGCCTCACATTCTTGTTTTTCAGAGGGAACTTTGTCTAGTGTTTCTCATTTACAAAAATTCATTACCAGTGTCAATCCCATCCCCAGACGTTTGCATATCTCTGTAAAAACACAGTTGTCTCGGAGAAACAATGTTTACTTCTTTAGAAATCACTTTTCCTTTAGTGCAACTCAAACTGCTTGAATTGAAGGATCTTCTAAATAAGAAAACTTTAAAAATGTAAGAGGCAAGGAAGATGGAGATACTAAAATGCAACAGAGATACTACAAATAAATGTATTTGTGCTTCAGCAGCATCCTGAGAGCTGTCAGGTACCACTTCAGCAGAGAGTGTAGCTACATTTGTGCCATTGGTGTTTTCTAAAACCAAGGGATGTATTTCTAGCAAGTTATTCTAGCAAAACCAAATAACTGCAGTTAGTTCTTTATTTCTTTAATCATTTATTTTATCTTTTAATTTTTTTTATTTTTTCAAGTGCATTTTCCTTTGTATCTTTTTTGGTCTTTTTTTTTTTCTGTACTTTGTGTGGGGGCACGGTTTGTGTGTCTTGYTTTGTGTTTGCACATCACTAGCAAAAGAAAATTGGCTTTAAGGCGGAGATTTCAGGCAAGATGGAAATATGAATAATGAGCAAGTTCTCAGTTTCCTGTSTCCTTATCCCAATTGATAGTGTCACTGTATTGCTATGAAACATAACTCTGTATGTGGTACAGTGCAAATTAGGAAACTGGCTTCAAAATACCTTCATGTCTGGTGCTGAAATCCCATCCTGACAGGCAATGCTGAATTTAGAGAGCTAGGGTTTTAAAAATACAGGGTTTCTAAGCAACACTGTTTATAGAGGGAACACTTCTTGTTCCCAGTTTTGCCTTTGACTGCTGTATCTATAAAATAGCTTAAACCACCAGGTTTCCATGTTGCAAAGTAATTAATTTTGATACTAATGAAATGGGGCCCTGCTGCCTTCCTTGTGCTCCCATGTACTTGCAGTGTTTGGTAGGCAAGGTGCAGGATCTTGTGATGAATGGCTTGCTTTGAGCATTCTCTTCATTTTACAAAGCATATTGTTCAGAGCTGCTCTTGTGAACAGCAGCTCAGCAATCCATAAAATAAATCGTAGGATAAGAATTCACAAAGGAAAACCTGGCATTGACAAAAATCTTAGCTTTATTTTGAACATGATATGCCAAGGAACGGAAGAATGTGGTACCACAAACTATGGAAAATGTTGTTTTACTGAGAAAACAAGTTCTACTTGTCCCAGTGTTGCACGTTCTCCCCCTTCTTCCAGATGATTTATGTAGTGACTTTCACAAGCCTCATGGCATTTTGTTGAATGCCAAAGGAACTTACATAGAGATGTGTGTGATAGGATTAAAACTCAGGCATCTGTCATTCAAATGCTAATCTCTGTGGATGAGGAGAATTTGGCAGTAATTGCCAGAGCCAGTGATGGTGCATACTGATTTGAGGTAATCCCTGATGTCCATTGCCCTGTGCTGGGAGAAGAACCAACACTMCCTGATGTCAGGGCCAAAGCAAAGAGAGTTACTTGTAGTAAATATTGGCTGTGGATGGCCTTGSAGAGGATGCAAAGTCTTTTTGCAGAGGATGGCTGTTTGTTAGACYCAGCTCCTGGTGAAAGGCTCCTCACTGCTGCGTGTGGCTGAGCAGCGCGGGCCGATGGCTCAGTGTTTATAAAAACCAGTTTAGAGTAACTAATGCATGAGATCACTTCAAAGGAGYGCTGGGATCTTAAGCCGCTAAAACAAATTGTTGCTGGTTTTAATTCAAAATCTTGATTTCAAAGGCAGTCTGGTAAGATTTAATGATTATTCCTGATTTTGCTTTTTCATAGATGATCTAAAATTTGGGRTACTGATTTAAGACAAATGGCAGARCTATTTTCAYKAATCAGTATCAAGCTGATTTGAGGAGAGTTTCATTTCCCAGTATGTCTAGATTGTTGTAATGGTATTRATCTCTACCGAGCGTCCTGAATCCATTCAGTTTTCCCTCATGCTAATATTTGCGTTGGCACATTCATGTTGACAGATGTATGTGCAAATCCACTCTTTTCCCTCCTGATTTGACAATTTAGGAGGCTCCTGTGGCAGCTATTTCTCCTTTAGCCTTTGGAGACTTSCTCATTAAATTTTACTGAGTTTACTGTCAGGTGCTGCATTTTGARTCATGGAATATCAGAGTTGAAGGAACATCATGGATCATCTGGTCCAACCTTTCTTGGCAAGAGTATGCTCAAAGAATTGCAGGATTGTTTAGAATTGCAGGATTTAGGAAAAGACTTCTTAAAAACCCACTTCTAACSCACCCCTGCCRAGTCCACCATTAACCCATGTCCCTAAGCACCACATYTAGGCAGCTTTAAAATTCCTCCAGGGACGGCAACTCCAACWGTTTCCTGGGCATCCTGTTCCAATGCTTGACAACCCTATTGATGAAGGAATTTCTCCTGATATCCAATATGGACAAGATGGTCCAGCACCAGCTGCATCTTAAAAGTGACCAATGTTGGGGAATGTATTTTGGGCGACTTCGCTCTGTTCAGGGAGTTCATTGATGTCCAAGCAGAATGTGTGGCAGCCGATTAAAAATATAATTTATATATATATATTTTTTTTTTAAAAGGGGCAAAAAAAGAAAAAGAAAAAGCCAGGAGGTGAAAGTTGTTTTTTATTGCGCCAGTTTCTCGGGCCTTTGTTGATTATGTATTCTGTAGTAACTAATTCCTCCAGGACAGTTTATATCTAGATCTTTTCRGCTTCAGAGGGAGCGTGTTGAGTGAGCATGGAACAGAGCGCACAACACACAAGATCTAATCTAGCAATGGCRTGTGTGCAAGCAAAACTCTGTATTCATGCATTGCCCCGGGGATTTYACTGGGGCTCTGCCTGGGCACCCAGTTCTGCCTCCATGGAATAAATGGCAAATAGGAGTCATGTGTCTGAAAGCAGCACAGAGCTGTCAGATGCTTGTTTTAGCCAGACTTTACTATTTGTGTAAACACTGTATTGCAGAGCTTGGAAAACATTTTGCTTTGCCTTCTTTGTTTTGGTTTGATTTTATTTGCCTGCATCATTTTACATATGGAGAGATTGGCCCAATATTGCCAACCACATTGCACAAAAGGTAGAAAAAGGTTTTACAAGTAAAATCTGTTTCCTTGTGTCCTTTCTTTTCTGGAAAAAAATTCACCAAAAAGCCTGTATTTGAAAGAGTCACTAATTTGCTCAGAGTGAATGTTAAAAAATACCATCAAGATATCTGTGGGTTTGTGAATGTGGGTTTGCACTTTATTGTTAAGTGGATCAGGCTGAAGTGTTTATTTTAGACAATGATCCTGAATACTGAGATGTACAAATATTAGTCTTTCATCTGTCTTCAGAACAGGCAAATATTGGGAGATGAACTTGCTCATACTTCCACTGCCACTTGGGTAAAGTATTTTAGACACTGAGGGACAAATTTGCTTTTGCTGTCGGCTTGTTTTTTCTGTGTATCTTCAAGGATAATAAATAGAGAGAAAAGATACATTCATTATTGACTTCCTAGAGACTGGCCATCTGATTTATGGCTTCAAAGTGTCTCCATTTAATCTGTCAAAACTGATTTTAAACTTCATTTGTCTTCTGGTTTTGGCAGCGCTTTTTACCTTGAATTCAACTGTTTGACATGCATTGTACCAGAGTCACATTTTAAAAACATTTACAGTATGTTGCAAAAAGAAAAAAATTCAAGTTGGTACATCTGCTTTCAATATTATGCATCTCTCAAAGTGAAAACAATTTGAGAGCTGGCATTGGGAATGTTCTTGTTGTAGCTGTAAGCACAGTATTTAGGTAACTTAGAAGAATAGAGTAATAATTACAGAAAATGAATTGTCACAGAATAACATTCTCCTGTGATTATCACCAATTACAGTTAACAGCTCCAGCGGCCTTGCTGATTAGATGCAGAACGTGGTTTCCCTAGACTGAAAGAGGGGCCATTTCTCAAAAKATGTTGTTAAAAATTACTTTCTGAGGTTGAATTCCTACAAATGGGACATTAACAGCTCCCTCAGGCTTGGCTCAGACACCTCGCAGTGCAGGGAGACTCAGCAGCATCTCTGGGGCTGATCAAACYTCCTGCTCTCCCTTTGCCCCAAAGGAGCAGAACTTCAGCTTTGAGTGTCTGTCCAGGCTCCCTTTCAGGAGCACTGCTCTTCTCCTGACTCTGAGCTGAGTTGGAATAGAATTGCAAGTGGAGAAGTGGTGCAGCATGGTGGAACTCAGTACTGGGTGAGACCTTCAGCAATGGTGCAGGTCTGATAGAGGGGCAAGAGAGAAATCAAGGCCAAGTACACACAGCTCCAGGATCCTCTGTAGTGCCTGTGGCTCTTAATCACCACTGCAGAGGCTTGTTTTTATCAGAGCAGCCTTCATGAGCCTTTCCCCATCTTGCATTTTTTCGCTCTACTGTCACTGTGCATCAGTTCTTTCCTGGACTAATCTGGATGATTATCAGTGAGGGAATATTGCATAAGTAAAGCTCATATGGGAGGATGTATTAGCAAAAGAACACAAGGTAATGGAAGCTGGATGGATGAACTGGCAGTGCAAGCAGGTCAGAAAGGCCTTAGGAATATTCTGCAGAAAGGCCTGGAAGTGCAGTGAGGGCTGCGAGTTCCAAGTCAGAGGTGAAGCCTGTGTTATGAAGACCTTCTGGTAGGGACTGTTCAAAGCAAAAGTGAAAGAAAGAGGCCAACTTCCTTTGGTGCAGCTGGTGGGAGCTGCCTGTGATGAGTTATCATCCATTAAGCAATGCCAGAGAGTGAGTTTGTAAGTGCTGGTAGGCAGTTATCAGTAGAATCATCATGATTATGTTATGTTTGGGGTTGTAATTGAGATTACAAACCAGATTGAGTGTGAAAGTGAAGAGGGAGAAGAGACACAGAGAAAGAATTGAGCTCTTTGAAATGAATAGAGAAATGAACAGGATCCATTCTCTGGACAGTTYGCTGGAGGAACTGCTTCTCCCTGTGCATCACAGGGGTTGGCCACAATTCCCAGTGCTTAGAACAGAATAACCTGGTGTTTATGTGTGCAACCACCAGTTTAGAGGAGCCTGCTGAGGCTGACACTCCCAGATATTATTTGCCTCAGACCTGCATAGTAGGGTGTTGGGGGAATATTGCCTGTGTTCTCGTCAACATAAGGAAGGATCTAAGCAGTTTCATTTGTTTCTGCATGTGCCTGATGCTGAGCCTGGGGTTTTTATTCTTTCAATTATGCTSTGTTGCTTGGAATGCTTAACAGAGCCAGGCACAGGCAGTGCATAGGGATGAGAGCACTGGAATAGAAAAATAAACAGCGGAAACCCACAGCTGAACTACCAGATGCTGGGGTTTGTCGAGACTTTTTAATAAGAATACAAGGACTCTGACTGGGGTCATTATCCCCACCAGCCACTTGTCAGTGTAGGTCCCTCTTTCTCGTTCTCTTTTTTCTTTTTTTTTCCCCTTCCCCAACTCCCCGTTTATTTACACTCCTCTCTATAAAATGTCCCAGTTCAACTGTGACTGAAATAACTGATTAGCTACTACTTCCCCGGAAGAGAGGATGCACAGTGCCCATCCAAGGAGGGTTGTGCCCTCCACTGCATYACCTCTGAAGACATTGCTGTGATGACAGAGAAGCAGACCACTGGACAGCAGGATGTTTAGGCAGAGCTTTCTTTCTTTACCGAAAGCACTGAGGAGAAGTTTGAGGGKCTCCCTGTTGCAGGGGTAGACCATGGGATGTGTGAGACCTCTCCCTGCCTCTTCTCATGGTCCCACCCTTTCCCTTCTTTCTGTCCTGCCARTCATGAACTGCAGGTCTTCACTACCATGACCTGAGCCCAGCCTCACAGTTCTCTCCTGCACTTGGAGAGGCTGGACATGCTGTGTTTGGCCCATGATGGAGACAAAGACCTTTAGCTACAGTTGTGCTACAGTTGACAGCTGCTGTTGTGAGTGGCACTGTCTCATCATTCCTTGGTGCTCTGCTGCCTGCATCTGTCAGTCTTTTAGGCTATGAACTTTCTGAGGCAGGAGCCACATTCTTGGTCATTCCTGTGCAGAGTAAACTGCAATGGCATTATAATCCTTTGTGCTTTGGCAATAAATAAATAACAGAACATGCTGTAGAACTGCACAGTTCTCACTTAATGTACAAAGACCAGTCCCCTCTCCAGTGCCAGGGGAAAGGAGGGCTCAAGGTTCCCTCACACCTCTGCCATGTCCATGTATTTTGGACAAGCACTACCTGTGTCTCAGAAGCAAAAACTGGGCATGGTCCTTYGATGTGGCTGCACTACAGTCAGGTGAGGTTGGGCAGAGAGGCCATGGATGACCCCGAGCAGACCACAGTAATTCCAGTGCTCTGGCCTCTACTGGCTGGATGTTCTGCAGCAAGAAAAGTGAAGAAATATCAATGGCTTTAAAGGGAWAGCAAACCTGAAGCAAGTGCTGCATGTGCCTGACAGTGGTTATGGTGCATAGCAGTCAACAAGGGTCCAGAAGGAAGGTCAAGAGAGATTCCCACCAAAGCCAGTAATTGTTTTCTTCTTTAGCTTGTTTATTTTCTGTGCAGTTAGCAAAACGTGACTCTTCATTATGGGTGGTGTAACCAGTCATTAGCTGTGTACACATGGCTGGGGTTCAGTTACACAGAAACAAGATACTTTGCTTTTCCACACTGGCTGAGAAAAGGAAAATGCACTGACGTACTTGGCATGTAGACTTGAGCTTTGGGAAGCCACTGTTGCTTGTGTGGGACTGGTCTCTGCAGCAYGTGAGCTGGTTCAGAAGAGCTCAGTGCTTTCTAAGCATCTCCCCTGTGTAAGTGGCTGCAGCCAACAGTGATCCAGGCTGGCTGGTGAACCACACTCAGTGGTTCAGTGCATCAGTGCCAGGCTGATACAGCCACTGGAGACAAGTTGGGATCCTCCTTGCTGGACTTGGGAGCCAGTCCCACCAGCTTGGACATCCCTGCAGCATKTTCTGAGGAGCTCTGGCTTGGCTGTTGCTCGTGTCTGCTTTCTTTGCTTTGCTTCGCTTTCTGGAGAACTACTGCTAATGATTTGTAGTGCAACTAATGCATGAGACTTGCTTCTGTCATATCACAAGGAGTGATTTTGGAGCTTGTGCTGTTCTCATGCTTTCCCTCTTGCTGACTTGCTGACAACAAGAAGGAAAAAATTCTTGGTTTTCTCTTTTTGGGAACTTCCAGAGGTTGCATTCCTCCCCCTTAATCTCAGCTAATTTCTTAGTCAGCATGCTCAGGATCACATGGATTTCTGCCAGGTAAGTAGGGATTTTTGTGAGCTGTAGTCTGTTCAGTCGGCAATCATTTTAGCTGTAAAAGGCCATGGCTTAGCGTGGGGCTCAGATGACACACACATTCAGCTTCCAGCTCCTTTATTTTTTAAATGGCTTTAGTTACTCCCTCTCTGCTGCTTTTTTTTGCAACCCAGCCATAGGGTTTAGATCTATTCTGTAAAAGTGGTGCTAAACCAAACAAGGCAAACCTAAGAAAGGCTTAATTAAAATAACAGAAATCTCACACTCASTGAATCTGTTGCTGGAGCTCTTTTTGCCAGTAAACAAAAAATTCAAATGGCTGATTTCCCCCCCAGTTTCATAAGTGGTTACTGAGCTTCTGCAGTTGCTACATTCCTTAAAAAGTTGTTATTTCTTTTTTGGTCACACACTAGGGGACTCCATTGTTTTCAGTGGTGCCTATTGAGTTAGGCCCATCGACAGCARAACTCATTCTGGGTCATTAAATTTGGAGGCACAGTAGTATAATTTGGTGACTTTATTCTGTTTCTTAGCAGACACTTGTATGAAAGTCACGCACACACAAAACCAGAATAACCATCCTTCTCCCTTCCTGCAAACTCTGAGAGTCTTAAAGGACCTCTTAAAGACGGTTTAAAGGACTTGTTAAAGACCATTAGAATCGGTAAAGCTGTGTTTGGGCACATATTAGGCAGAAGTAGCAAAAACATGCTGCTGTCTTATGTTATTGATTCTAGTGCTGTGCTCTTCCAGTGTTGACAATTTAACAAGGTTTCTTGGAAAAACTGGCTGTGCTTAAGAGAAGATTCACACAAACGATTCACGATCTGGAGAATACACTGTGATGTGAGAAAATGAAGAAAGCAGCCAGTTTGTCACTGAAGAAAAAAGGTAGGAACAAAGCCTAAAGTTAACTACCGAGGGAGAGAGTACCAGGTAAATTCTGTGTTTTCACCTAGCACACAAAATCATAATATGAGACTCAGGGCCTGAACTGAAGGTAAACATATTCAAGCTATATAAAATTCATGCTGAGAACCATGGAACAAACTGCTACAGAAGCAATTCTCCATCATTTAAAGACTCCACTTTGAGATTTGATGTCYTGTTAAAAGATGCACTCAAGATCCAAGTGTGTGGTTAAACTAGATGGAGATATCCCAGAGGAAGTACAATGCCAGGCACACGGCGTTTTTTCTGGACTCAGTCTGTAAACTGTGTGGTCTCTGGAAGTTTCACTCTATCCCTGTGCTATGCCTGATATTCATAAACTCAGTTACATCACCCTCAGGGTCTTACTCATAGATAGTTCTTATACAACATTTGGTGCTGACATTTAGGGAACCTCAAACACCTTTTGACCACACCGTAAGTGCAGTGAACATTTGCATCTCCATAGCTCTTAATCTGCCTTTGTTCCCCAGCACCAAATTCACATAAAATGCACATTATTGAGGTTACTAGTGTGCTAAGGTGATGGGAAAGAGGAAAGAGAAGAATGGGGTGTCTGCCCAGAGTTGTAACAAGCTAAACTTCTCTGTCTGAGACCCTCAAACCTAGTCTGAGTAGAAGATCATTCACTCCATGGCTCTCTGCTCACTTTTGTTGGTCAACAGTATTTACTGAGTTCCTGGCTTCACTCTTCATATCTCTAATCAAGCGCTGTAAGCTGTTATTGATGTCAGAATTCAGTGTGCATCTTTAGATTCTCAGTTCTGGGAGACTTCCTGACTCTGATCTTGCTTTTTCTAGTTTTGTAGTGCTGTTCATTTCACTGCCTGTGGCAGTGATTCAGTGACAACCTGACAAGAAAAGAATTTTGCTCAGAGACAATGTGATTAATGARTTACTCTCAGTTCCACGGGATGGATTGGATCAGCATGTTAGAATGATTTCATGCCTTTCACAAATTCTTGATGGCAGGGATGGTCAGCAGAAAAAGTGCTGTGGATCTGAAGAGTCAGCCCTTAGAATTTTGAGACTGCTCTAACACCAGAGTCTGGACAGTGTGCAAGTATGTGCACTTTCCTGAGAGTTTTTGTTTAATGTTTTATGCTGCTAAGTTGTATTTTGGCATGAGGGAACCTTGGTGGAGGCAAACTTTACCTCTGTGTGTGTATTTGGTAAGTTCTATTCTGAGCTTTCTAAGCATTTTTCAGAGGGCAGTTTGATGCAACAGTAAAAACTAACAGGAAAACTGGATCGTGCCAAAGGTTCATTCATCTCATTATTCTCTGTCTTACCCGAGAAAAAAAATAAACTAATCCAGATAAGATTTAACTGCTGGACCTGCCATTGTGCTGCTGGCTCACAGTGAGGAAAGCCTGAACCTGCTACCCACTGCAAAGAAGGGGATCTGATAAAGGAGAGTGTGGAGAAAAAAGGTGTACAAAGTACAGAAATAGGACTGGAGACAGTTCAGAGAGACAGAGGGAAGGGATCAAAGCTCTGGAAAAGATGATTTATGAGAAAAAAACTTGAATAATGAGAGCTGTGTAACACTGGTGAGAGAAGACTGAGTGGAGACAGCCTGCAAAACATAAAAGGTTGCTATGGAGGGCAAGAGAACAGACTCCTCTCCATGTCCAGTTTGGACAGAACAATGTGTAACAGACTGAGTTGTGCTAAGGGGCCTTTAAATTAGACATAAAGAAAAAAATTCCTAAGTCAGATGAAATGACTGAATAGTTTGCTGAAAATACTAGGTAATTACTGGGCCCTGTAAAGTAGATTGGTCAAACACCCCCTTAAATTTGTGAGGTTGGATTATGCTGTAGGGTTGCAGGACAGAGTAAATCATGTTCTGGAGACTCTTGCAGCCCTGTTTTTCATGAGTGTATAATGTGCTTGTTAGAGGAACGGSCTTCTCATGGTTACAGTAACGTTTCTGTATCTATTTCTTCATTGGCATATCCAGCTTCATGTAATCCCTGAGATACCTCGTTCTCAGGGCTTGTGTGCAAAGTGCAGAGCCCATTTATGAAAGGCAGCGTTGCTAAATAAAAACAGAGAGWACTCCACATACCTCCTAATCCATAGCAACTGCCCACTGTCATCACTGGAAGATTCACAGAGGCCTTCTAGCAGGAGCTAACTTCTCATTRTTATTTATTCAGTGTTCATGTAAGACAGCGCCGTTCTGTGAGAATATTTTCCCCTTTTTGTAGCATTCTGTGCACTCCTTGATTTTTCTGCACCCTCATATCTCTGCTTTTCTTCTTCCCTGTGCCTTCACCTCTTCACAGCAGATTCCACAACAGCCTTGTTCTAACCGTGTCCCACAGTCTGCTAAAAAACCCCACAGCAGAASAGGTGCCGTGGGAGTGCCTTGGTTATCCCCAGAATCTGACATTCTGAGGAGATGGATACAGTCAAGGTGTTCAGTCCTCCCAGCTGTTGTCTGAAGCTGCCACRTTTTGGAGAGACACCTGAATTAGTTACATTTAAGTCATAGAGGTTTTTTTTCTGTGTTAGATGGCAAATAGATATTTATGGCACCAAGAAGTYGTGTGTTTGACACTGTCCTTCAGCAGACTGTGCTTGCTGGTGATACATTACACTGTATGTTTGACAGGCTCTGCATATGTCTGCAGCCAGAGGAGAGTCTGCAAGAGGCCCATTCATTGGCACTGAGTGGAGAAGGGTAAATTCGAGTAGAATTAGTCCCAAGCATAGTTCTGGTAAAATAGAAAACGACATTGCAAATCACTTGATGTTAAATATATTTCAAATCCAGCCRTGAAATAATGCCAAAATCCTGGCAGAAAGAAATGTCAAACAATGAAAACAGCAAATGAGAAGTAGCAGGGGTAGGCTGTTGYTCTTTTCAGCATATGTTGTGGAAACTGTTTGTTTGTCTTGAATTTTCTTTCTGGCAGTGTTAATTCTGAGCTGCAGAGAAGCCATTACTGTATTAGGTATCAAGCGTTAAATGATCAAGGAGATGGTGTAGGTGAAACATTTGCCTCTATGTGACAGCAATTCGAGTTTTCATTGTAAGAGATCATTTTATGTAAGGGCACAAAGATGTGCTTTACTTGTTAAATGGAGAGTTCTGCAGGGAGTCTGGATGGAGGTTGTGTGTGTGAGGATGTCTCCTTTGTGGTAAGAGCATGGAGGAGTCAATGCAAATGTATCAGGAGAATATGTAGCCCTCACGTACCAAATGCATTTTTGCTGTACCTTTTAATCCTTGATTTATAGAGTATCAGAAAAAAATATGTGGAAGAAGCTCCTGCAACAAGTGAGCTTGAAACAAAAATAGCAGTTGAGAGGAGAGACTCATGAAACCTCTCATAGGAAAAGAGATTAATATTGCTGGTACTAGGAGTGCCAGCAAATGGCAGAAAACCCACAGCTGGCAGTGATGTGCAGGTTTACTAACCCCCYTCTATTGTATTCCCTGTACATGTTGGAGCATTCCTATCACATAGCAACATGGAAAGTTCTTTCGAGACTCCAGTGCATTTTGATTCTGATTATGATTCATTTTCTGTCTTTCTTGCCCATGAGTAGATTTGTTTCCAAATGTATACAGCAGAATTCCGTCCACTAGACTAGATGTTGTGCATCCACATCYCATGAGACCTTTTTCTCCACCCAGCTTGCACTGAAAAGAACAAAACACTTTCTAGTTACCAGTTTCCCCCATTGGTTAAAGTTTATTTTCTGTGTAACCCCACGTGATCTACAGTGATTCTGTCTTTGTGGCTCTTACTGACATAGTGACACTTCAGACTCCTAAAACTTCAACCCCAGCATCTTGATGGAAATATTTTTGTTGTGTTGGTTTTTTTTTTTTTTTTTCCCCTTTCTAATGTATATAGTGTACTGCTGAGCCAGGCAGACATAAAATTCCTTCTTGGAATATGTTTATACAAGACATGTGCAAGGTGCCATATGGCAAAACCCCAGCTTTCATTCCCTGCACATCCTTGTGTTTCACATGTTTGGGAGAGCATATACCCCTGCGGAGTCTTTACATGGTCTGCTGGCTAGAACTTCCATGGAAAAGAGAGACTAAATGGTCTAAGTAAAATAAGAGGGAATGGAGATGTGGGAGTTTAAAAGTTCAGGGTTTAGTTAGTAAATGGGAGAGCARTAATCCACATGCAGTTCATAGTAGGCATGCTCTGGCTGTTAGGGAATTAAATGACTTAGAGGACAAAACAAAAGGAATACATTTTTCTCAGTCTGTGCCTGTATGGAAAGATCCTGATTCCCAATGGAGTAATGTAATKGATGGTGAAAGAATCTTTACAATGGGAGCAATTCAAGTACCTCATCACAAAATGTCTGAACTTCTGTCTTGAGAGAGTCACTCTGGAGTTCTTTCAGCCTGATGACAGGGTGCTGTGAAAACCCTGGTGGTGTCCTTTTAGAGCAGCAAAAMAGACAAGCCAAGGGGGCCAAGGGCAGGTGAGAGTGTACAAACCCTAAACAGTGTATAGTTATCTTAAAGTTTACATCAAAGGCACAATGGCATTTATTTGGGAGATGTGAATATYGTAACTATCAAAAATACTGAAAATTAAGCCTATTCCAAACATGGTCTCCTAAAAAAAAAAAGAAGTAACACATCAAATTTCATTACATTGAGCTTATATTCTCCAAGTGCCCATTAGGAGGGTTTTGGGATTTCCTTTTAATTAAAATAATGTTTGTTGAGCTTAATATTTTCCTAAAACATTTCTTTTAATGTCTTTTCCCCCTGTTACTAAAATCCAAGTAGTGAGGAAGGATAACTGACCACAAAAAAGGCCAGATGTACTGAGAACAATATTTTTCAAATTGCCTGGCAACAGGAAAAGGGTATTCCAAGTTGAAGAGACTCTGTAACAATTAATATAGTGACAAGATCTGCGTTTCATCCAGTTAGGAAAGGTTTTGTCCTGATWGTTACAAAAGAGGCCAATGGTCATTCTCAGTCTGGCCTCAGCTCTGTTTGGGTGTATAATTTAAAGGTCTGAGATCCAAATAGAAGCCAAGAATGTTGAGTTTCAAACCTGCTTGTAGGAAAGACTCCTTTTGATAGTAGACAATGTATTTCTGTATTTTTCCGAGGATCTATTCACTATTGCCTGAAACGGTTTTATCCTTACACAACTGGAGCTTAACTCAGAACATCAGCTGAAGCTGTGAGGTCACAGGAACCAAAGCTCATGGCGTGTGTTTTCCTGAATCTTGGCCATACTTGTTAGGTTCAAAAAGTGTTGTGCAGGTCTCAGATGAAAATCTAAACTACGTAACATCACAGCTGTTTTAGTAATGAAAGATGTAGTAGATTGTTATGTGTTCTTTGCTGCCTTTAAAACATCATTATAAAGTAAAATAGGGGAGCCAAATCTATCCACATGCTCGAAAGTGAAAAGGTTACAGATCTGTAAACTACTGAACTGTTTTCAAATTGTGTTAAGCTGGACTAATATAAAGTTAACCACACTTTTTTATCGGTAGTGCCAACCCTACACATTCACTCTCTTAAAATGCTGTGTGTAGTCTGCAAAAATAAATTCCCCAGAACAGAAATATAATGCAATCCAAATAACTAGTTTTAAAAATAAATTGAACATGAAATAACAAATATGGATGTAGCCAACACTTAGGGTCCAGAATTTACTAGAAAGACACACATGGGTTGTATTTATCTTTCATGAGTTTTCAAGATAGATACTCGACAAATTATTTCTCTATCTGGGTWGTTTTAGTTTACAAGGGTTTTCTTAGCCCTTCTGTCTTCACTCATACATCAGTGGGAAAGTAAGGAAATCAGTATTTCTGTTGAAGGATTTTATTGCATGGTTCATAAAAACTTGGAGGAAATAGATCCTTTTTTATTCTATTCTTACTCAGTGCTATTTGTTTTAATCCTAATCTTTTATAGATTGATATCACCTATATCTCTTTGGAAACAGGCAGAGGATCTGCCACCTCTGTTTTGACGTAGGACAATTTTGGTCTTCACTTGACTCTCACTATTTAGTATGGTCTGCAAGGTGACAAAGAATGTTTTGGCTCTCACTGTGTTTTTATTAAGACAGTGTACAAGCATTATWAATAAATGAAGCTGTGTCTCTGTCAGCTGTATGAAGCAGGCCTTAAAATGTCACAGATTGTAACTGATACAGAGATCCAGGGTGAACCTGTAGAGTGGTGTGAGCTGCTTTGTTCCTCTTTGACAAATGAACTCTTAGATGCAGCACCAAAAATTTAGTGCTGTTATTGTTAATTGTTTCAATCTCTAGGTAAGGGCAATCAGCAGCAGAAGAGGCTCAGAGTGCAGAACTTTACTCTGKGAGGAGGTGAAAAGCCCAAATATCTAGAGATTTTCTGTGTACCAGATGGTGCAAGTGATTGAAGAAACTGGCAAAGGAAAGATCTGAACATCCCTTCTTTTTGGGTCTCTGGGCCAAGATCTGGAAGTCCTTGTGTAGGATGTCTTGTTCTAAGATCTAATTGAAAATACCAGTGTTACACTAGGGTAAAGTCTGCTGAGACTGTGATGGCATCCATGGCTAATCACCCCAGCCTGCTTCTAAAATGTTTTTCTTTCTCTTAAGCTGTGTCCATGATGGAAAAATTCAGACTCAAACTCATATCCCTGTGGATAGTGGTTCGCTGAAACGAAGAAGAAATCATGTTCTTTTGCAAGGCATAGCAAATCTGTTTCCCCAGTCATACAGTTGAGCCTGCCTGTAAGGGGTAGAAGAACACCTCTAGTATCTATTTTCCATTCTTTGCTTTCCTTTRCAACTTTTCTGCCCTCCAGGCTTGCTCTTAAGGATTAAGGCAATCCCTCCCATTTACCATAGAGAATGGCATGACATGCATAAAAAACTTAGGCAAAGTGTTGATGGGGTTGTTATTGTTAAAAATGTCAAAAATGGCCTATTTCATTAATCACTTTGAAGATTTTGTGTTTTGAAGCACACAGTTAATTCATTAGACCTTTCAATCAGCAGCACGTGCTGGGCATCTCTGAATGCTCTTAAATTACTGACTGTGTAGGAGTTGTGGCACTCACTCCAAAAATACATGAATGGGGATTATTCAGTGCTCATTAGGTGGAATGGGATGCTGAGTGTGGGTAYAGCACCTTCTCCCCCATGTCTTTGCTGTGTTGCACCTTTTGAGGTAATAATTTCCTCTCAGTGGAGGGATGTGATGGCCTCTTCCAGCACGGATGATTTTCACTTGTTTGAGAAAATCTGGTACTGTTTGGTCTTTCACTCGTCTCACGTGACTCATGCAGCTGCCAGTAACGGCGTTCCATTTCTCAGTGTTGTCGTGGTAAATTTTGGACATCACATCCAAACAAAACCAAGAATGGCAATTTTTTTTTTTTTCAAACAAGAAGTAATTAAAGAGAATGAAGAGTAAGAAAAAAAAGCAAATGACCTAGTTTGGTCTTCGCCGCAAAACCCACAACTCTCTGGGGATATCTAGTATGTTAGGCAAATATTTCAAATCTGTCTCTATTTCGAATGTGAGTCATTTCAATTCGACATCTTTCAGTTATTTKTTCATTGGTCTTAATTAGGTAAACTCCAAAACAGTGCAACATGCATTTATTGTTGAATAATTACCCTTTCGGTAAGTTTTCTTGCTCTTGTCTTCTTAGCCTTAATAGCTAATTTTGCCAGTAAGGGTGAAGCCTTCCTGAATGGTAAACAAGGTGTTCCCCAGGGAAGGAAGAGAGCTATTCCCCTTTAATAGGGGTATTTTAAATGTTGATTTCATTGTCGGACAGACAAGTTTACCTTTGTATAAGGAAATATTCTGTTTTGTTCTAGAAGAATTTACCTTTAATAAGAAATGTAGATCCTGACCAGTGTCCTTTCTGAGGTGTGCAGCCTCATCAAATTCCAGTGGACCAATTCTCACGTGGCTTAATCTGGCATAAATCAAGGAAAAAGCCCCCCCAACCTCAGTTACCCCAGAATGAAAGAAGCAAGATACCCAAAATTGAACTAACTTGATTGCTCATATGGAAGGAATTGCCTGATTGCAGCCTTTCACACTACTGTATCAACTCCTTCCGTTCCCTTCCYGAACACTTAAATGTGAAGATATAAATCAAAACTGCAGGACACAAAAAGACAAAAGTTACCTTGATGGATTCCACTTCCATGARATCCTTCTGGAAACCATTCTGCTTTTATTAGATTTGCTCTCTGTAAATTAGGATTAGTTTTTTATATGGATTTATGGAATGGCTATGGTATAGTGCAAGCAGGGTGAGCCCTCTGGTCCAAGGCAAGGGAATGTGTGCTCTTTTCATCTGTTATTGGTAAGTTACAGAATGTAGKTTAAAAGGCCCCTCGATACCAGTGAAAGAAGAGATCTGGTTCCAGACATGGAAAGTGCTTAAATCTTATGTGTGCCAGCCAGTGATATTAATATTGTATAGAACAGCCAGTTGTCAAAGGGCCAGATTCTGTTCTCAGTTACAGCGGTGTAAAGCGGACTTTTCCCATTTTTTTCAGACATAATGAATTAGCTTTCACATGTGCTTGGACACTTGAATACAGACTCGGGTTGTCTGTGTTCRGAGATAATCTCACAGTTCTTTTTTTAGTTGCTGTGGGGGGAAAAACCCATGAGCTGCTGGTTTTGTTCCTTGTCCATCATTGCTCCAGCTCACATGTGGTGAGCACATTTCAGAGGCTTTGGTGCAAGTGCAACTGCACTCAGGGCACTGTTGTGCAAGAAATTTTTAGCTCTTACTAATGAATCTGTAAGGTGCTTTGTGAAGGCAAATGTACAGTGGATTGGCTGAAGCGCAGAATTTTAAGGATTTAGCTTAAGTSTTCTGTTCTTTGCGGGGAGTGAATGTGTTCTCTGATTTGACAGCYACAAGAGAAGATAATTATTTTTGACAGCACAGGGATAGTGTTCATGTTATTCTAGGAAATCTCTGTCTTCACACAAACAGGTATCAGTGTGTGCTGCAGTTGGTATTGCTGAGCTTTGGTGGAAGCTTCAAGTTTCTATGTTTTGATAATTTGATAAAATTGGTAAAGTACATATTTAGAAAGCCCTAATGAATTTCAGACTTGTATCATTTGGGGAATGAAAGAAAGTGTTTTATTACAAGTCCAATATAAATCTTAAACATTTAAAAAGGATCTACAGTATTTTGGAGGGAAGATACATCTTGACTGTATTCCAGGTAACTCTGCTTTTGGAAAGAGAGGAACTGTGAATTGGGTATTGTAATATGATTGATTTACCATCTTCTCTTGGTGGTGTGGCCTTAAAAAACTTACTCATAGTGTTCAACAGTGTATTTAGATACCCTTTAAATGTAATTCATGTACCCCAATTAACAGTCAAAAGTCTTACTATACAGTGTTGCTGAGGTAGGTATTAATCCTGAAGTGAGATAAATTATGATGGGATGAAGCCAGAATAGGAATGAAATAAAGCCCCATGCAGCTGTAGGCTCCAGATGACATAATGATAATTTATATCATGATTACAAGCAGGGCAGTGCTAACAGTCAGAAAGACCCAYTATAAGCTGAAAGGCATCTAAAGGGATACTTTTAAACACCTCTGTCCAAACTCACTGAATACAACTGACTCTGCAGGCCAGAGGATGCTGCATTTCTGTACAATGAGACATAAACAACCATAGTTCATARATTCAAATTCCTTTGAAATTAATTTTTGCTTCCTTGTGAGACCTTTCATTTCTTCCATGTTGTTGTAAATGTGAGAATTTTGGAAGGAAATCTGAAATGAATTTACAAAGTAGTTGTCAGTGGAGAGAGTTCTTAGTCAAAGCCTTATAATTCTTTTTTTTTTTTTTGCTTATTTTTTTGACAGTGAATGGTGGCTACAATCATTGTAGTTTGATCTCCGAGAAGAAGAACATGATGGACATGGAGATGACGAGTGGCTCGGTGCCTGTCTGCAGGCAAGGCCTGTTCCTGCACACGGGGAACTCGCTGGTGCGAGAGCACGCGCTGTCCCGGGAGAGGCTGCTGCACGTGGGCCAGCTCAACTTGGCGCACTCGGATCTCAGGTACTGCTCCAGGTTTTACCAGCTCRTGTCCTCAGCTCCACCCCAAAGCCATGGTGTCACCAAATTACTGCCTGGGAGGTGGGGATGATRCWTACYCCCAACCCAGTCTCCCACAWGGTGATTTGSCATGCCACCATCAAACCTATAGGAYRCCAGTGCCACTTTTATTTCTCCAGCATTTCCTTTAATGCAGTATTTGCAGTGTTCCCATACAGCCACATCCTTGGTATTTGCTTTTGAGGCCATAATGTGAAAATTTGGTCTCTGGTTTTGATATATACATTGTAGTTGGATATGCTATGAACAGAATCTCAATTTAAACATTTGCTATAAATTAATTATATGAAAAAACATAACTCCATTATTTTGTTGTTGTTGTTACAAATGTAACATTACCAGATTTTAAACAAGTACCCTAAACAGACATCCATTGTGAATAGAAGCCTGCTACAAATTAAAATCTGTCCATCTATTTTAATTATGCTGCATTTTGGCAGGGGATGTAATAGAAATAATCTTGACCTTTTTGAAGAGCTGTAGAAAAGAAAAACTTAAATAAAGTTGCAGCCTTTRTCTTAGGTACTTGGAATATTTGGCACTCTGTGGATGGAGCTATCAGGCTGAAATTTCCATGGTCACAGCAAGAAGAAATATGGCCTACAGCTTGGTCTTGAAAATATGACTGTTCTTGATTTTCTTATACATATTCATGCCTTGTTTCTCCTTTTCAATTTACTGGTGGGGTAAGAACATCTGTGTTTTCAGGAGAAGGAGGCATGGTAATATGGCAAGCAAGTGGAAAGRCTTTTTTGCATGTTTGTTTGTTTGTTTGTGTGTTTGTTTGAAAAGGATAAATAATATCCATGCCACATAACAAAGTAATCCACTGTTGCTACAAGGATTTGTAGATGCCTTTGCAGCTGGATGTAAATCTGCTCCATCCTGGTTTCTTTATGGCTCAGTGTGGGACTGGCAATTATCAACCCTTTTTTTTTTTTCATTCTGTCAGTGAGGACAATTATGAAACAAAGATAATTAGGGCAGGAGCAAACAAAAGGAGGAAGAGAATATTCTGCTTAGATCTTTTTGAACCTTTTAGTAAAATTTATAATGAGGAAATGACAGATACCTTCATACCTGGCATCACAGTACCCACCTTCAGAAATATGAACCCCTTYCAGCCCCCATTTGGAAGAGGATTCCCAGAACAACATAAAGGATTGTGAGCTGCATAACATGRGAAAGTAGCAGGTGATAGATCTAATTCTCTTCCCTTTTGTGGCATGTCTAAAGCCTTGAGATTGTGCTGCTGCTAAGTTTGGAAATGTTTGGAGAATATCCTGAAGGACCCTTCCATTCCATTACAGTTTTTTTTTTGTGTCCCACTGATCTGCTTGTATGTCCGCCAGGCTGAGAGAGCTTTTGTCTGCATGGGATTTGCAAAGTAAAGCCAATGCCCAGCTCTGCACTRTGGACCTCATAGACACAGTGTCTCATTATTTCAGTGCTTTTCATGAGGCACAGAGCCAAACCCTTGAGGATTTGAGAGAAGGTRGACAGCATTTCATACAATTTCTGTTTGTGGTGTTTGTGATGCTGTAGGTTCGTGACAAGTAACAGAAAACATGGTCTTTATCTGAAAATCTGAAAACAGGAGAATGTAGCTGAGGTGACACTGAGTGCCCAGGAGAAGACTTAGTGGGAGCCAAGGGTGCTCTGTGCCTCCTCAGATCTCAGCCTTCATCAGAAAATGGATGAGAGAAGTGGGACGGGAATTGTCACATATTGGGGCACACAAACTTCAGGGCAAACTCCTCTTTGGTTGTTCTGCCCAGCTCTGGTGACTAGCACAGAAATAAAAGGAGACACAAATTCGAACAATAGCTCTGGGTAGACTTTGAACTACTTTGCATTTCTAGGTTATGGAACATCCAAGGAAAAGCCAGACAAACCAGGAAGCACCTCCCCCAGCAATGAAAAATCTCCCTCAGGGTTTGGGGTTTTGAATGTCTTTGTCCTTTTTTTGCTTCAGTGCACTGAAACTTGTTATCCCCTTCAGCTTCTCCCTGAAATTGCTTTCTCTTGGAAACTGGATTCTAGGGATGACTGCCTTAGTCCAAGAATCATGATCCCTCTTCTTCCTGGCCCATTTTCCCCACTCAGTTAATAACTTCTCAGTTGTGCAGTGTAATTGCTGCTACATTCTATCTGTGAATGCAATGTGTGTGGGACTGGAAAAGTCCCAATACCTTCCTCACCACAACTGGAGGCAGCACACAGCTAATGTTGGCCTTTTGTCAAATAATCCATTATCAGCCACGGCAAACCCGCCCACACTGCGCGCAGTGCTCGGCATGTAAAACCCAGGGAAGACATCAGAGCACTCGGATTGTGTTGCACGGGATCCTTGGATGTGCAGCAGAACAATCCCCTCCAGCTTCTTAAAACAGTCAGTTATCACCGAGTGCACATTTCCAGTGGCAATTGAAGGCATGTATGTTTTGTAAATAATCCCGAGATTTCAGATACAGTCATCTTTTCCTCTGAGGGTAGTTGGGAGCTGCAGCACTTCTGGCGTGGTGCTACCGGCCTCGTGCTCTGGCTCCAATTACCACGTAAGGGAGTCTCTTAGGAAACACTGCCTCAGTATCCTCTGAGAGGCTGCTGTTACTCTWCAAAGGCCTTACACTCAGCTTTCATGAGCTTAAGCAGCAATTCCGTTCCCTCAGACTGTCCATCTYGGGTGCATGGATGCTCCCTTTGAAGAGAGGTTTTTGGGGTATATTCTTCTGCTCACCTCACTCTCTTTCCAGGACTGCCTGTCTGGAAGCTCCCTAGAGCTGCTCATGCTGATCTGTGTGTTCACACGGTGCTCCTTGCACTGTCCTCCTCTCCTTTGTCCTTTGTCCTCCTCTCCTTTGTCCTTTGTCTCATCTTGGCTGTTTATTTCATACACATTTATCTCTGCTGTCCAGAGATTGGGAAATCCTTAGGGCCAGCACAGCCTGTGGGTACAGGGTTGGAATCTGCACCCTGGCTGTACCATCCCCAAGTCTGGGAGGAATGAGCAGGGCTTTCCCTGAATTAGTGATGGTAAAATTCTGCCAGGAATAGAGGAGCTTTGCATTAATGCAGCCTTGACATCAGGTACCCCAACACTCAAACATCAGGAAATTGATGGAATGTCATATTCTCCGAGCAGAGTTAACTAATGTGGGCTATATAATGTATATAAATATGTAGTGCTACAGAGAAAACWGCAGGTTCAGGAGAGAGCTTGATTCTGATGTGTACAAGCAGCCTGTGCTTATCATTGTGTGGGCAGAGAATGGATAAGACAAGTCTGTGGCAATGGGAAGCATGAGTTTAGTGCCCTCATTTCATTTGCTTTGRAAATAAGGCATCCCAGCTTGACTTCTGGTTCAACACTCTTTTTTGTGTGTCTCATAATCTGCACTGCAACATCACATCAATGCAGTCAACAAACAATACAGTCTTGACTCTGAGTAAGATTGTGTGCTGGAAATCCACTGTTCTGGGGCTTTTGGAAACCTGGTATTTCTCAGGACAGGGATGTTTGTGTCCATCCTGCAGGTGACTCTAGCTGCACRGACTCTAGCTTAGTCAAAAACCAAAATTCTCCCATGGATTTCTGGCAAGATGGGAGCTTTACATAAAGCTTAATAATACGACACCAATTATCACAGGCTGAAACGTAAGGCTTGGGTTAGCTTTATACGGTGTAGGAAATGTGTTGTGTTTACTTTAGCCTAAGGCTTTGGGACCACTAAACCATGATACAAACTGAATTATTTAGAAGAGTATTTGTACAGCAGAAACKAAGTAATAGGAAATGCTGTGCCTGGCATGGCATGCTGTAAAGCCTTTCTCAGAAGGAGTTTAAAACACCCTGCTTTCTACTGAGCAAAACAGAGCAGGGTTTCCCAAACATGTGCAATAAAAGTATACTTATGCCACATATTTTACAGACATATGGTTCTGTAAATGTTAAAAAATAATGTATGAATGCTGTTGGGTTTGGTTTTTTAAATATAAATTTACCATCTGCAGGAACAGGTGCTTTAAGTTTACCCTGAGACCAACTGTGCAAACCTAAAGGGAGAAATTATAAATAATGGTTTATGGAAACCTCTAAAATTCTTTAATGTACTGGTTTAAAATTTCTGGTGGCAAAGGCAAGATATGATTGTTCTATACCAGTGAATAATGGGGAATTTAACTTCTCTCATGATCTTAAAGGGTTTTTTCAYATTAAGCCCTATTGGAGCTTAGAAACCTGTCACTTGTTAGGGCAGTGTTGCCAGTTGTGTGCCTCAGACAGGTGTTGATTTTTGACAACCTTAATTTCATGGGAAGGAAGTATTTTTGAAGCTTTTTATTGTTGCTATTTTTTTCCATTCCTTTTTTGTTCTTCTGAGAGCTGTTACCAAGGAAGTTTTAGAAGTAGTCCTAGCTTCCCATCTTAATATTAGTGATGGATTAATGGAAATAATAGTGATCAAATARTCTAAGATATAAGATAAATTCAGTTTATTCTACATCTTCACAGTTTAATGCATAAATGTCCAAAATACTTACATGCACATGTGTTTCATGCTTTAAAATGTGTCAGATCAACTTTAGCTGCGGTGTCACACACAAGTTGCCAAATGGCTGGGTTTCCTTCAGCTTTTGTGGTGCTAGCATCAAAAAAGCATAAAATTCATTTAAGTGGAACATGTCAGCTTAAGAGCCATGGGGCACCTCTCTGGAGRGTTTATTAGCTCAGGTACAGCTTTCCTGCACACAAATGTACTTTTCTTCTCCTTGGTCTGGCACAATGAAGCCGTAGGTTAAACCTCCACATGCTTTAGGGATATGTAAGGAACACCCTCTGGTCCTAAGAAAAAACACACAGTTGGATCATCCACAGTAAATGTTTATAGCTGAGATAAAATGTTTTATTTTAAGCCATAAACYAGTTGCTAACTGCTTGGAAGAAAATTCTAGGAGGAAATGTTTCCTAAGGCAGAGCTTTTCTGAGAAGTCTTTGTGGAGTTCCTCAAGGTTCTGCTTCCTCAATGAATGGGTTCAACACACATCAAAAAAGATGRAAAAGAATTTCTGCAGAACAGTCTTACTGTGATTTACAGTCCCATGCACACTCTATTATGAAAAATGGAGATGGGAGCRCATAGGCTGCCATTTTAAATCACTGGCTGAGAACTTTTTATTTTGTGYAAGTAAATACTCAGCTGATTTATCACTGATTCTGGAGTGCTGATTGAAAGCACACAATTATTTTGCTGTATTCCTTTTTTCTCACTGATCTGGCTCCTTTTTTAATTTAGCAAAGGAAAGGATGTCTCTGACATGTGAACAAAGCTCAGCCTTTTTTGTGTCAACAAGAATGCCAAGGCATTTYCCCAGTGTGCTCTGAGGAAAATGATGATATTTGAATAATTCAAAAATGCCCAAAGTTCTCAAACTTCATTCTCAGCTATTGTTTTGTCCAATCTATTATGCATTGAAAGCCTTGATTGTGATTGATGAACTGCCTGTGGCAGTGCAGGAGAGATTGTCTGTTCYGTGTGTAACTCAGTGTGTAAAATTAATCCTGTGTAAAACGATGCTGTCTTTACGCAGGTTGGAGAGCAARCATTGCAGATTTCTTTGGTGTAATTGCTGCATTAGACAGGCAACATTCAGCAGAGAGAAAGTGCTTCCATTCTCCAGGGCTTAGCAAGTGTTGTGTCTTGTACAAAAATCGTAAATCCTGTGGTGGTTAGCGATGCTTAATGAAAACTGTATTGCAGGTCACCCAGGTTTCAAGACTCAGTAGATTCTGCTGCTCCATGCCTGAATGGAAGTCACCCGGCTCACCACATTAAACAAGAATGCCCCAGTGATTATAAGGTTCTGTCTGAGGCTTCCACACATAGGAGGATTACAGAGGGGATGGAGCTGAGAGCCTCCGGTAGTCTGCATCCTGAACTAGACCTAATGAATAATAGCTTTACAAATTCACTTTCATCCTACTTGTTTAATAATGAACACAGCTCCTCCCTGGGTCCTTTGTCACTTGGCACCCCTCAGCACTCGGCCAGGCTACAGACAAGCAACCTGAAGAAGAGATGCATCTCCGTTGTGCCGTCTTCAGCCGAAGGAATCGATATTACAGCTATCATCCGCACGTCGCAGACGTCACTGGTCACCTGTGTGAATGGACTGCGAACTAACTCAGCTGGCATTTCCTCTCATCCTGTGGAGATCAGTCATCACAGTGCTCAAAAATCCTCGCAGCCCCAATCTTGCTCTCAGCCTGGAAACCCTTGCAGTATTCCCTCCCCTCCAGCATGTCTTGTACCTCTTTCCGCTGAATGTGACAGAGGTGACTGTGAGCAGATACAAATGCAGCAAGTCGAGGAGAATGGCAGCCTCAGCCTTATGATGAATGGCACGAGCCTTCCTCACCAGAACTCCTCTCACGGCACCCAGAAGGTGAGTTTCTTAAAACAAGAACCAGCTGACGATTATTCCTCCGCTGCTGATCTKTTTCGCCATCACCAGGGGCTGCCTCCCCCTTACCACCTCCACCAGCAGCTCAGCCAGACCCCCGGCACTTTGCCTCACCTCAACGCCTCCATGTCTCCCAAGTCCCTGCAGCCCAGCGACGGCGACGAGCAGGAGCTGGGCAGTGGCAAGCAGGTCTGTCAGTGGATTGACTGCAGTGCCACTTACGACCAACAAGACGAACTGGTCAGACACATAGAAAAGACTCACATTGACCAGAGGAAAGGAGAGGACTTCACTTGCTTCTGGGCAGGCTGTGTCCGCCGYTATAAACCCTTCAATGCTCGTTACAAACTGCTGATTCATATGAGGGTTCACTCTGGAGARAAACCAAACAAGTGCATGGTAAGTCTGGATTATATTTGTTTGAATAGAAACGTAACTGCTCTGCTCTCTTTTCTTGCTCTCTCTTCGAACTTATTCCAATATAATTGTTGTGCTTTCCTGTAACTTAGTCTGTAGCAGGCTAAACGGGAATTGGAGAAAACCTTAATCTAGAAGGAAATGATTGAGTAAGAAATACTGTAGTTCTTGGAAAAGGGATTCWGTTTCCTTATATGAGAGCTTAACTTTTAATACATTGCTTTGTTTTTTTAATATTCATTAAACCACTAATAAARTGATGATCAAAGCACTCAGCCATCATTTAACGTAAAACAAAGTCACTGAGCCTCGGGTGACATTTTTAATCAAGAAACATAAAACACATCTAATGAAATTCTTTTCATTCCTTCAGCTGAACAATAACCCGTAGAGCTGTGAGTGCAAAAGTTTCAAATGGTAATTTAGACAAAAAAAAAAAGAAACTTTTTAAAGGATTTTAAACAGTTAAAAGAATAAAAAGAATATATTTAATTACATTTTCAAAGGTTGTTATGGGCTTTTTTAATTTGCAAAACAGAGCTTTAAAAATAAGTAAAAACCATTGTTCTCTTCTGATCAAGGAAGATGTAAACAACAGCAGTGTTCCAAAAAGAGGATCTTGGGAATAACACCATCTCTGCATCTGCCCACCATGATGACAATATGGCCAAACTAAAATAAAAGTTAATGACTTCCATTAAGCTTTCCACATGTTTGAAACAACAATGATATAAGACCCTGACTGAAACAGATGAAGCAAAACAAGTTTGACATAAGCTTCCAAATTGGGCCATGAAATTTGGAAAGCCTCATTTGTAATGCCCACACATGTGTGCACGCACACACACACACACACACACACACACACACACACACACATGCACAAATAAGTCCAGACAAAGAGAATGGTTATGGCAGCAGGTTGGGGTTCCTGATAGGCAGAATTTTCAGCTATATGTCTATTTTATTGTTTTGATCGGAGCATGATACAATGGAAAATGCTTGTAAGGAAGTTAGATCATGACAAACTTTTCCATGGCAAGCTGTAGCATTTTATGGAGGAATAGGAAAGAATGTTTATAGAAGAGGTTTACTTTTTTTTTTCATTTGTTCAAGAAAAAGCTTCCAGGCCTATGATTGTTATGGAAGGGAAAAGAAAGAAAACAAGAGCATTCGAAGTGTTTTGCAGAGAAAAATTTTCTCTGTCASTGATTGTCCTGATTATCATTCTACTTCATTGGATAAAAATAAAAATTTATTTTAATGTCTGCACTGTTTAGTGGGTATTCCCTAAGATAATACTGGAAACAGTGGACATACTTAGAAAATACCATCAAATTGTCCAAGATAAARTGGAAACACTCTGAGCCTTACATGTTTCTTTTTCCTTTGAAAACAAGAAACTTGTCTGGTTTGTTTCCAGACGTAGCTCAATCACATTTTCTGAATGTACAAATGAATTTAACTTCCCCTGCATAGATTTTATTTAGCTGCAAATTATCAAAGGATAATGCAAGTTTGCTTTTTTCCAAAAGAAGTGTAGGTAAGTAAACTGAAAGCCTACTTAAAACATTAGCTTTCTTGTGGTGCTGAAAGATCAGTAGACTCTGTGGGTAAAGGAACTTGTCTCTTTTCCTGATAAATGCATRTTTAACAGGTATTGTATAGCAGATTTCTAATGTTACATTCCCATTCCTGSAGAAAACTTGGTAAACCAGAGATATTAAATGTTGTAATATCTTAGCAAATGCTAAAAATGTCCTACTTTTAATTARTTTCATCCGTGCTCAAGTACCAGCTTTTGATAACACATCAAGCTTTGTGATTAGGTTGAAAAACCTTTGCATCTGATATTGCAGACAGCCTTTATGGCATATGTATATAACCTTGGCATGTAAGTATATAAAGATCTCTTTTACTGGAGCAGATATTGTAGTTTTTCCCATACATGGAATGGTCCAATCAGAATTGGGAGCTCTACATTGCTCAGCTTGGAGTTAACTCTTCTTTTTCCAGAGTAAGTGCCTTCCACTGTCAGCAGAGGTATTGTGTATGAAATGGTGCAGCCTGGAATTCTGCAGGGAGTCAAGGGGATCCAAGAGAATACACAAAAACTGCGTCTTCTTTGCAAATTCAGTTTTCTTCCCTGGAAAGAGCTTGAGCTAGCAGGGACAGGATCCAAAGCTGCAGCATGGCTCCTTAAGGTTATTAATATCGAGTGGGGATTATTTACCCGGTGAATTCTGTTCCACTTTAAACAGGGGTTGCTGTGCAGTGTTGCATTGTGCAGTGATGTCATGGCATTTTAAGTGATGGCATTTCTTTTGATGTGGTAATAATTGTGCTGTTATTCCTGCAAATTACGAAGGCAATTCATTCTCTCTCTGTAGAGTTCTGAGATTTTGTTTCGGTTTTGCTGTAGCTCTGTTAAAGTAACTTTGCGTCTCTTGGTATTTGTAGTGGAGATTTTCTTCCGCTGTTCACAATTACGCATTGTACTTTCTTTTTAAGCCCTCGATTTCATCCTTCCTGTAAGATTACTGCCTGACTAGGTATTGAAGAGCTCAGGAGAAGCTAACAGTGAGCAGCACCCCGCCCTCCTACAAAAAAGTACTTTTCCATGTAAAATTATTAATTTCTTATGACAGGCTTTGCTACTATGTACTGTAATAGACAAAGGAATTTTGGAATTCAAGCTACTTGAGAACAGGAAATACATGAGACATTTTGATTGAAAAGTAAATGGTTCACTAAAACTGCAGTTAATCCTTTTATTATCTTTCCAACAGCAGTTTCCACAATACTTTCATGAGGTAAGCTTCCTTCAGTCCAACTGTAACACTCTCATCGTTGCAGCTGGTTTGAATTTAGCGAGACTGCTTCTTTCTTTACTACAGACAGGCGACAGGCAAAACAGGATCTGGTGTGGAGCACTGCTGATGTTTCGGGTCCATATTCTGCTCACTGTGTTCCATTGCCAAGGCTGGTACTATGAGTATTCTGTTTTCATATTCTGTTAAATATTGTAATTAAGTGGTGCCTTCTCGTCATTGTGTCCCCAAGTTCGGTTTTTCCTTGGGCTCTGCAAGTAGTCTAAAGGAAACTACCTAATCTCTTTGCAATATCCTGTTATGTTTCATACTTAACTCATGTTATTTTAGTTTTATTAAATTTGGGGTTCATCTGCATTATAATCAAAAATATATCCAACAAAAATAATGATGCAATGCCTTTAAGACTTTAACTTCTGAAGATTAATTTCATGCTTTTTTAGATTTGATGTCCCAGACAATTGGAATTTTGATTGTCTGAGACAGCAAAAATTAGCAAGCTTAAATGGTTTTTATTTAAAAAAAAAAAGAGAAATAGTTTCTCATAGCTGCATCTTTTGTTGCCTTTTAGTTCTTCGAATACTTTGGTGAGCAGAAGCGTGCTGATCTCCAGATATTGCATCCTTGGTTTAAGCCTCTGCTTGCAGATGTAAATAYAGAGCTGCTCATTTAGTTGTCTAGAATTGTTTGATTTGGACMAATCTGTGCTTGGCTTATTAGTTTACCCTCTTGCACTCTTGTGGCTTCATAACGAGTAGAAAATATGTTCCCATCACTGCATTCATCTGTGCTCAGGGSCCTCCCCTGACAGGATCAAGGTAAATTATTTATCTTTATGTAATTTCTACATGTGTAATTAGTGTTTATGGAAATTGGGTATCATAATGTACGTGACACCCATGAAAGGAGCTGGACAGGGATAATATTTATTGTTAATATCTTTAGGGGTTTTTTTATTTCAAGGAAACGAATGCCTCCTATGTGTGTTCTAGACGTGTTTCTGTGTGTTTGCCTAGAGAGTTAAGACTTTGAAGCAGAATATTTTTTTCATGTTTTTTCATGGTTTTTTTCATATTTTATTCAACCTATTCAGTTTGGGAGGAGTCTGAATGGGATGATTTGGGTTCTGTATTGTACRCAGTGAAATTCAGCACCCGTGAATCAGTAGTCAGTTCTTTTGAATCCCTAAGGCTGAGACACCATAGGTACTGCATTAAACATGGGGAAATTGAGACAGAGAAGATAAGTAACTTGCCTTAAGGTGTCTTTAGGAAATTCCAGCATTCCAGTRCAGATCTTATGTTCCAATCACCACTTCACACAAACTAACAATCTGCAATTTACCTATGAAACAGATTTTTGTACAGATTGCACAAAAGATTGCGCTCTGGCTGARCTTCCTGTTATTTTTTTACCGCACGTCTCTGACGCAGGTGGTTTGACATGTCATGAGCGTGTGAGAGCTTTCATCAGAAGGCTTGGCTGCATCTGTAACACTTCATGGGCAGCGACCTGGTTATTGGGAATACAGGAGAATGCCYGTGGAGCAGATTAGTATTTCTGCTTCTGTTTCTGAGGAAACCAGAGCGGAATCTCTGTTCTCAGTAGATGGCAAGTCTGACGCTGTCTGCGGTCCGTGGGGAGCGTGTGTCCAGCAATGCACGGTGAGAAATGAGATCTCTACGGGCTACAGCTRCAGAGGAGTCTCAGGGACAGCCCTGCATCTGTGGGGAAAATGGGGCTGTGTGCAGCAGCTTAGCTGCTTGTGAGTTACTTCACCTAAACAATGAGTTTCCATGCCCGACTCGAGGGAATGTTGTGGAAGTCTGGAAAGTATTTTCAGCTTTTGGAGTGGAGGGTGTCATGAATTGATGCCAAAGGAGTGCTTAAAAAAAACAGAAATAATATTAGGGTCACTTTMTTTCCTTTGAAGTCAGTAGTAGGAAACATCCATTCTATCAAAGCTGCCTCACCAGAGATCTCTCTTTTTATTAAATCTTGATGGCATTTCCCGATACTGTCAAGGAACCTCAGCATTAAAAACACTCTGATTAGAGGAGAAGACAGCAATTCAGTGGTTTTGTGGAAACWCAATGTTTGTTTGTTTACAAAGCCCACTGCAGATTCCAGGGCAGTACAAATGGGTTTAAGYGTGCCCCAGCACTGGAGGCCAGGCCAGCAGTGGGCTTTAGGCTTGGCTCTCTCTCAGCTCATGCCCAACCAGCTGGTGAATCTGAACTCRTGTCTGCCCACACGCTAACAGCTCCTCACTAACAGATCTTACAGAGCAAAAGCAGCAGAAATTACTGGGCCCAGATTCCGTTGTGAATGGGATTGTCCYGTGTTCCAGTGCAGGAGGACAGGACTCCAAATGGGCAACAGTCCTGCACTACCCTCGGGGGCTTGAGACCTTCCTTCTTGAGCTCAGCTGCAGAGGGAGAAGCTGCCAGGGTTTTCCTGAAGGATTATCAGCCTCCCAGTTTGGTCCTGGGATTGCTGGGCTTCAGGACATTCTTTGAGGTGCATTTATCAGGCTGATAGAAAAATGGTGTAGAGTGCTGGACCTGACGGAACTGTGCTCTGACCAAGCCGGGCTGGCTGCCTTTTTTGTTACTTTCCAGCAGTCTGACACGGGTTAGGTTTGTCTGACATTCTTCCAGGGTTTCTTTTTTTTTGTGTAAATCTAAATAAATTAAAATGAAGTAAACTCCGAGTGTTGCTGCCAGAATCCAGAAAGGTTTTCAAGTTCACTTGTGTGCCTTGAAAATGTTGTACAAGACACTGAAGAGATCTGCTAAATTGAATAGAGTAGTTGGAGGTGTAGCACAAAACTTCCACTCAGGAGGCTTTCAAATACATATTTTCTTTATCCTACAAGAGTGTTTAATTCACAGGGTTTAATTTCATTTGACCTGATAAATTATGAAGTCATTTGGRACCTGTTTAAAACATACCAATCCTRAAAATTTCCTGGTACATTTRTACGGATCTGGTGACTGTAGGTATTGCTGTTCATTTGGTTGTTAAATAAGAAAACAAAATGGGATATTATTAGATATTAGCAGTARTATCACCACAACATAGTGGGCACTCACCCAGTGAAACTCCATGCTATAGGATGTGGTATTTAATTTCCATTATTACACTTCTCACAGTGCTGGATAATTTCCACTAACAAACTTGGTATCTGCTGAAGGTAAGCTGATAGGCAGGTAGTGGTTTAGGGAACAGATAGCCTTGTGACAAAAGCATGGATATTCATTTCCATCCTCCATGACAGAAATTTTATTAGGTATTCCACCAGTTTTTTCAAACCAGTAGTAGTATCACAGTAGAGCTTTTGAGAAGAAAACTTTTAGTGAATCTGTGTCACCCTTGATTTAGAAAACAAGTGATGGGGGATGGTGAACAGGACTGGAGGATTTTGTTACTATTGACATTTTATAGACAGTGGGCCATTTTGGAAATGTTTAARTATTTTAACCCAACATTTTTCACTTTTTCTTTCAGAATGAATAAGAGTTCAACAAAGGCCCTTTTTTATTTTGTTTTGGATTGTTTAAAAGCTTTCCCCATTTGATTTACTCAATGTTTTTATTTCGTTAGTACAGTCCCCCAAACAATTATATTTCAGCTCATCCTGGACTGAWTTATCTTCTCTTCATTCTTCAGTGTTCTGATTTGGCTACTGAAACACATATTTTTCTACCACAACTCCAACTGTGACCTGATTTGAATACAAGGAAAATGATCCACTTTCCTGCAAAGCCATAGATATTTGTCAGAGTCCTAAACACTGAGCTTTTGACAAATACCTRACAATGCTCTGATTGGCAGAGAACATCTTAAATGAAGGGAACAATTTTGTATTAAAAGTGGTTCTTTACAGGGACTGTGCTGCTGGCACCCTTGGCACCCAGGGAGGGGTGTTTGTACCGGAGCTCCTCCACGCCAAGCAAAGTCATTCATGTTCTTTGTCAAATAATACAGGTTGAAGTATGCCCAGCTTCAAAAAGTGAAATTTATTAGTTGTGAGCRACCACGTCTGGCTGCCAGACAAACTTCTAGGCATGTCTCCCAGGTCTTTTTTGGAAAATTTCTTCTAAGCTCCTTTCCCTTCCCTTTGCACAGTTTGCATACAAAAATGACATGCCGATACCATGTTTTTATTTTCATCCTTTGTGCCACAAAACTCAGCAAGCAGTGATTCTTTCTCACATTAAGATACTCAGAATTATTTCCAGCTCTGCTGTGGTCTGGCTCTGGMTGAATCTCCACATGTAGAGTGGAGTTCAAACCTCAGTCTGAGCACAGACCATCTCGTGGGGCATCACCTTTTGCAGATAMCTTGCAAACAGCCTCCTCACTCCCAATTCATTCCAGCTGCACCACAAGATCACTTTCTTTGCCATGTAGATCAATGGATTTTATCAAATAATCACATCTGAAGAGCAATGAGGGAGAAAGGCTTCCAGCCTCTAAGCACTGGCTTTGCAATAACTCTTCAGGATTTCTGTAGCTCACCATATAGCAAAAGTGTGGCAAAAGTTTCTTTCTCACTATTTCTCCTGCCTYGCAGTGAACCGTCCATTTGGTTTCACTATCTACATCTTCACAGTAGTAACGATCAATGATACACCCTCAACTAATCAGATGCATTCTCCACTCTAGTAATGTTTACGGAGCAGGAAATGTAATTGTGAGCTACTTATTTCCTGTAGAAATATCTTAATACACCTCAAAGATGTGTGCAGCAGTTTCATCTTCATACTATAATTCTACAGGGTCCAGCATCATTTTGGGAGGATGAGTTGTCTCCAGAAGATCTGTGAAAGCCTTCAGTGGTTTGAAGGCATCCTGTTGTTATCTARTATCTAGGAGCAATGAGAGAAGAATTTTCTTTTTATTCCCTGAAATTTCATTTATTAAAAAACTATTTGTATCTGAATATTATTAATCCTGTCATTTGGTGGACGGTTTGGCGGAGAACTTGCAAGTTTTAAAAACTTTAAACAAAGTATTTGTGATTGTGTTCTTGAGGTTAAGTGCTTGGCTTTATTTTATTTCTTTGTATATGTTCTGTGGGGACTGTTAAAAGTGGTAGAAATTGTTCAGAGCTCTCAGTGATTTCGCCTCTCTGAACAGTGATTAACCTCAAGAASGAAAAATAGTTTGTATCACCTGGCAGAAGGCTTGGTCAAATTAAAAAGCAGTAAAATTAAATATTGTTTAAAAACTGTGCCAATGATAGACTTATTAATATTTCTTATTAGGCCAATACATTTTAATGCCCTGTATAAGTGAAAGCTATGTCATTTAATAAAAATGTTAATCTGCATTTGTAGGCAACAGAGAGGCTGTATAGTGTAGTCTCAAGGGAGAAAGAGGAATTTAGTGCATATTAAAAACTTTATACAGTCATTTATGCAGTTGTGTCTCAGTTCTCAGTCTAATTCATTTGTTTGTTACTTTGGGACAAACCAGCAGCAGTTGGCCTTTAATATCAGATGAGAACTGAAAAGCCACCATTGCACAGTGCGGGGTCACATTCTGAAACCCTCTCTGGCTCATTTAGCAAGTAGTCCAGTGGGCCTGGTAAAAAAAAACAAAAAAAAACATGTACTGTTTAAGCTAAATATATCAAAATGTGACCTACTGGCATCTGACAGCTCACCCTGAACTGTTTCCAAAAGCAGGCCTGGTTTGGGGTAGCTTTGTTTTGGAGGTGCCCTGCTCTAATAGGGCACCTCTGAAGTTGAGGTTTTCTTCCTCTCAGACCAGGAACTGTGTTACTGAAATGTCATCAACTCTTTGAGCAATTGTGGCCTTAGTTCTCCTTTTTCTTACAAGTACAATGAAATAAACTTCTCTGGAGCACAATGAGGGTGAATAATCACAGTGAAGTACCAAGGCCAATAATGTAATGTGTCCGTAATGCTATTTTTGCATTTCTAATCATTCCTTCTGAGAATCTCAAAGCTCTTTMAAGCTTTTGCCTGCCTATGGCATTTCCTGTGCGGTGAATACTCCTGTGCCCAAGTTCCAGATGTAGTTGAATTAAGTCAAATTACTCTGCTACTTTCTCTCCCTGTTTAAACTGGTGTCATTGTAAAGAACATATTGAGTGCCTGGCAGAAAAGGCAAGAAAAGATATCCTTCTTCCCAAACTATTTTCATGTATTTTGTAAAGTTGGTGTGAGACTGTGCAGCTTGACTGACCAGAAAGTCCTTTCTACTTCAGAACATTWTTCTCATGAGTAGAGGTGTGCAAGACAGTGATTTTATTCATCTGTATTGTTGCTTTCAAAGAAAATGTCACCATTGTAGAGAATTCAGTGCCCTGTGTTCTGTCTCAAGGACACCTGTATTTTCTGTGTTTGGCTAAGTAGGAAATGGCTTCATTTCAAATAGCTGTGCATTTAATCACAGACATTTGTCAGTGCCTGACTTTTCTRTTTACATCCCTGGCTGATTGTGGAGTCAAGGAACAATAGGAGTTTTATTTCAAAGTCTGCTTTAGTTGTCTATATCAGTGTCTTCCCTCCATCTCGTTCTTTCATTGTTGTGTACAGATAACATATGTGTGAAGAGATCCTCTGCTCAGGTACAGTGGAGCTGCAGTGTTAAATAATTGATCTTGATCTGTCTTTTGAAACTGCATCCAAGGCATTTAAAAGTGGGAAATGGAAAAAGCATGTTTTCATAATCCAGTTCAGTAAAGTTTGCACAACTGCTCTTTGTTTCATCATGCCTACAATAAATCTTYCATTTTTGCCAATTGAGAATGCCTACTAAATCTGCAAATGATTACTTCCCTGAATTGTGTTGGGATTCTTGCAATACATTTTTCTTACATGGGTAATGATAAAATAAGAGTCCATCAAAAAGTGTTTTATTGCCTGGCAGAGAGCCTTTTATGAAATGGTTTTGATTCAAGGAGATTCTTCCAAGTGTTTTAGRACCGTTGCTTACAACTTCCCTTTAACCCTTGCATGGAGGGCTGCCAGGCCCTGGGAATGTCAGGAACAGGGTCAGTCAATCAGCAGCTGGTGGAATGCAGGACCTGGGTATCAGTTTAACCTGCAGCCCTCGGCCTGAGAGCGCGAGCGCTGCCTCCGCGTGTACTTGTAAAGGGGATTGTGTTACCACCAGATTAGAAAGCTGATGAATGTCAGACTGGTGGGAACCTTGTAAAACTAATCTGCTGTATCCATGTTGATATGATTTCACCCTGTTTCAGCGAGAGAGTGAGGAAGATGGAGTATTAGGAAAACACAGGGCAGAACTGGTGGGGCTTCTGGGTCACCGAGCCCAGGCACCACCTTACAATAATCCTTCGGTACACCCAGAGGCACAGAGCACCTTTCTGTCTGTGCCTTGGGAAAGGTGTATTGTCAACATTGTGACTTGTAAATCAGGACTTTCAGTCATGTGAAACAAATCCTGCCCTTTTTCCTCCTGGTTTCAAATTGGGTACAGCKACATTTGTCTGCCTTTGCTCAGGAACTGGCCAGCTGCAGGAATTGCTTTCCTTACAAAGAGACACAGTCTCAGCCCAGTTCCCTGTGGACCTCGAGCAAACTGTCTCCACATAAAACAAGGCCCAGGGGGCTGCTCCTGGAATGGCACAAGTCATGAAAACACATTCAAGTACTCCAAGGAGAAGGGATCTGGCAAGAGATGTACCTTGTGGTGCTCGCTTGCACTCGCAAAACAGCAGTGGACCTGACTCAGTGTGGGGTGCTCTCAACAAAACCACATCTATTGCTTGACATGTTGCCCACTTGCCTCCATGTAATAAACTGTGCCCTCAGAAAAGACATGGGAGATCAGAAAAAAAGCAGATTGTGTGAAAATATTTTTAAGTATCAGTTACTCATGGGCTTTTATCTTCCTGCATGTCCTCAGACGTAATGACATTTTTAATTGCATGGTCATGGTGATCTCAGAATTCACTGTTTACAGTACTTCGGTCCARCTGAACGTTTTTAGCTCATGCTTTGTCTGCAAGGCCAAGGAGTGAAAAGATGACAACACCCAGGAACCAGACATGCCTCAGATGCACGAAGAACACCAACCTAGTAAGTCTTTTAGCCACGTAGGTGGTAAATAGTATGGTTTACACCTCAGACTGCCAAACCTCCTCCTGTATATACCTTACTGTTGAGCTGAAATGAGGAAGTTATCTCAGATGGTCCCTGACAATTTCTGTTCAGATTTTGAAAAGAGGCAATCAGAAAAACTTCCAGGTGTGAAGAGACATTRCTGAATTTAGAGGGAGAGGTATTGAAGTTACACGGTGGGCATCACAGGAAAGGCCAGATGAGGGGTTCTGCATCATCTGTCTTCACAGATGGATGTTGAAAAGAAGCAAATTTAGGACTTTGTGAAGGAAAGACTTTTTAACAC
This sequence comes from Malurus melanocephalus, assembly GCF_030028575.1. Lineage (NCBI taxonomy): Eukaryota > Metazoa > Chordata > Aves > Passeriformes > Maluridae > Malurus > Malurus melanocephalus. The sequence continues at coordinate 723,295 of NW_026623306.1, forward strand.
TGAGCAAARCTAAATGGATCCAAATGGAAGGAACCTTGGTGAAGCTTGAGTGTTCTTCTCAGGGGACTGTGATACTCCSAGCCTTCCTCAGTACCTCTCAGGCAACTTGTAGCCGGGCCACTAGAATGACAGCACGTTTAAAACATGAATATTTGTAACTGCATTACTTCATTTCTAGTGCTGTAAAAATACCATTCTCATAATGGGGTAATGGCCTGCAAGTTCTCATGATTTCAACTGTTTTGGAGTTACAGCAGTTCTGTTCCTTTATGGCATGCRTCCATTTCTCATTTTAACATCTTTGGCACTCGTCTAAAGGATGGGAAATTAAAAAATGATTAAGGGGACAGAGAGACRGTCTTTTAAGGAAAGATGAAAGGAATTAAACTGAGGCTGGGGTGGGGAGAAAAAAAAAGGGAGGGATTGTTTAGGAAAGAGTAGAGAACAAGTAGGGGTGATCAGGCAAAGGAGAATTTATTTTTTTACTAGAAGTTTCCCCAAAAGGAGGTGTATTTTAGAGTGGAATATTATTGTAGTGGAAGTAGGAGATGCCCAACTGTATGACATAAGCTAGGCTATCTGAAAAACTGGGAAATAAATTGTAGGGAATAATTTTGAGTGCAAACTTACTTCACATTTCTGCCACTCTCTGAAAACAGATTTTTGCATTATTAGATGTGAGAGAAGGAAGTGCATTAGAAGGCACAGGGATACAGTTTAGGCTTTAGATGTCTGAAGGTATTATTTGTGGTTTCTCCTGCTAACATTACTGTGAGATAGCTGAGGACAATCCCCATGCAGAATATGGGGTGCTCAGCATCCCAGGAAYTGGGGACCCCGCTGTTCTCCCAGGCCAGACTCTCAGACTATTTCACAAACAAATGCTCGTGTTTCACACTGCCACGTGTGAAATGAGGGATGACTGGTAGAGACTCAGTTTGCCAAGAAAGATAACTTTTGTTTTGCTTTTCCCTTACCAGATTTGACCTTTACAGAACAAAAAGTTTCTCCTCACCATTAAGGAAAGCCTTGCTATTGATTCCAGTGAATGCTAGCACACCTCACAGACTGTTGTGCCAGAAATGACTGTGCCATGACGTATGGATGTTTYATTTTGGCTGTAAAACAGGGCAGAGAGAGGCTCTGCAGCTCAGCAGCTTCACCTGCAGCTTCTTGGTCAAATTTCGTCAAAATTCAGGCAGAATTCAGAATTTGGATTGCAGTGAWGGGTSTCTCAGGGATGGGTGTGTGTTTGACCGTGGAAGGGAGCAAGGCACAGCTGCACTGGGCATGGGGGAGCTGCACAGGTACAGGAGCACAGTCAGATGATGGTAAACAAAACCTGGGGAGAGGAAAAGAAACCACATCCTTTGTAGACATCTCTGCTTAATCTGTACCTGGGCTTATGTTTGTCGGTTTTTTGCACTTTCTTTGTGCCAGCCATTTTTACTGAGTTGTTCCTTTTAGAAGGTGAAATCACTCCCATGAAGAAATTATGTGATAGTTATAACTAGTCAAGAGGGTAAAAATGTAGAMGTTTGCTTTGAATATTCCAGCTTGTCAGATAGAGTTTCTGATATGTGTCAATTGTTCTACAAAAATCAGGGTTGGAACACATCTCTGAATGGCAAGAGAAAGAAATGGGTATTGTAGTCCTACCAGATACTTTCAATTTTGATTGTTTATAGCAAYGCTGACAGAAACTAACACTATACACAAAACTGGTTTTGAAACTGCCCTTTTTTCAGAGTTAATGACCCACAGGCTAATGGAAATTTGCCAGTTTTTACCAGCTGGGATCTGGCCTGGTTTTGCTGGGAAATAAAAGTGCGAGGCAAAGAAACCATTTGGATTTCTGAAAGTCTGTGATGGTTGTCTTCTCTCATTATAAAGCCTTCGCTCTTTTCTGTGTTGTGCTTATAACTGACCTGTGCTCAGCAGAACTGCTGGCTTTGTCCAAGGACAGCACACCCTGATCATCAGGAATTCCTTTTGAAAACTGTATTTAGATCCACTGCTGTGAAAACCCAAACCCATCCCACTGTGAAAGSACTTGTATTAAATCATGGCTTTGAGGATCCACTGACACAGCTCAGCTGCTCTGGCTCCATCCAGTAGAGGGTAGTAATTTTATGCATTTTATAATCTGCTCCTCCATTTATTGAACTCAGGGCTTTCCCAGGTATTACCTGGGGACTTCTCGCACGATAGGCACGGCTGGTTTGGTTCCCATAATTAACCTGGGAAAGGCAGACTCTGTACCTGAGTGCATTTCTTTGTAAAGTCAACAAAAGAGGGGGAGTAAGCCATTTATACTAATTATATATATAAAAAATAATCCCTAAAGGCAAGACTATATAAGGTGCATTATGTTCAGGCAAGTATGGGATCATTAGTGTCATTCATGATAATTTGATTTACCCCCATGGCTCCCAAACAATACATGGCTCGTAGCCTCGTGAATTGGTGTGAGTTAAGAATTGCATGGCAGCCCTGCATTTTTAGAAGGAAAGCTCTTAGGTCTTRCTATGATGAAGGCTCTTTTGTTGTAAAATTTTCTTTACTAAAATAGATGTTACTTCAGTTCACACTGAACTGAACAAATTGACTCTGGAGTTTTCAGTCTCGATTTGCCAGAGACAAATTGTGAAAGCATCTAATTGTAGCCTAAACAAAACCATATTTTCCTTAAAAACATGGCAGTGTGTCATTCTGAGTCTGTGGTGCTTTGCCCAGGARCCATTTCAAGCAACAACAAAAAAAAACCTGGGCAAAATAGTCACCATAGACAAAACAAACCATCAAACCTGTATATTTAATTGAGTGCTTTTGATTGCAATGCTGTGCTGAAAATACTTCGTTGTTTCAACTCTGTCCCTTCATGCAGTCAAAAACACTGGCGTATACTTAAGGAAATGGTAAATATAGAATGCTGGCAAATGTAGCTTAAGTGATGTTATGAGTAAACAACAATAGCTGGACTGTCTATATTTCTAGGACTGAGTGCAGCCAATTTTCACTTAGATTATGAAGGATAAAGAACAGAGAGCTTTTAAAGCCTTATTCCTAGTTCTTTACAAYTTTTATCAGTGTACAGCAACTTTATTCGTGACCTGAATCTGGTTCTGGTAAATTTTGAGAACTGTTTCATAACGTTATTGTACAAATTATGGACATATAATTTCAGCCATCTAGTCCTTGTGCTTATGTGAGGGGAASAGAGTTGGATGGGAAGGGCTGAGAGCAAAGAAGTTGATTCTTCTGCTAAAAATCCAGAAATACTTGCTGAAGTGAAGTCAGCTCTGCTGTTGGGTGTGCAGCAGGAATAGCCATTGCCCTCCCAGATGGAATCGTACCTGTTCCCYTGCACTTGGCTTTGTCTTGTCTGCTCTGGAGCAGCAGGTAAGGCACAGACACCTCTGCATCCCCACCCTGTCCCCACCTGTGGTCTCCAGGCAGAGCAGGATCTGTATCCTTCATRCACCTGCGTGGAGCCTTCCCAGCTGCAAACTTCAAGCCTCTGCCAATTCCTAAAGGCAAATTTCAGCTCTGCTGAAAGCAGGGGCAAGATTCCYATTGACCACAAACAAGTGGGAGCACAGCCAAGGCTGCAATGATACAAACTCAATAATCAATCCCCYGTTCCCGAGATGCTGAGTGGTTCTGCTGCAGAGGGGGATGATTTCTCCTGCCTGGGCTGTGCTTCCCACAGCTCCCATATGACAGCACCTCTGAACACTTCTCCTCACGCGTTTGGAAAGGGGTGATTCAKTCTGGTGATTCAGTTTGGGAGGCTTGAAAGATTTTAGCTCAGGTTTAGGGAAAATACACAGCATGAATCACCCAGGAACTTTATTTTCTCGGTGAATTCTATGGTAATTGCATGTTACAGCAATGTTTGGGGCAAAACAGTGTAAGACATTGGAACCTTTTGTTACAGCCAGTTCCCACTGAAAGCCAAGTGTTCCTCAGATTTAGCAGAACACATGCCTGGTGGTCWTTTGGGAATTGGGAGGCGACAAAAGTAGCAGACATGTCTTATTTGAGTGTATCAATGGGCCGTGGTAAAAGAAGAAGAAACTGAGCAACTCCTTTATCCTTTCTTCCTTTGATAATTCAAGCCTTCCCTGTTTCATGGTGGATGCACAATTCTGTCTTTGCCACATGATGATGATTATTTTAATTTTTGATCTTGGGATAACCAGAAAAGGAAGAATTAGGATACAAATTACTGGGAAAAGCATGGTTTTGTACATGTTGACACAGTGTGTTGGTTAATCCAGGAATTAATAAAACTGACAGCTGATAGTGGTGCTTGGGCCCATTTTCAGTTGTATCCCCATCAGCACACTCCAGATGTGTTACCCTAGGCCTGCAAGGAGCCTCTTCCTATAGGAAAATGAGCAGCTGGGGGGGCTGTCTGACCCCTCTAACAGTGTGGGGAGACCTTGGCAACTGCCAGGGTCCACAGAGGGTTCAAATGCTCTTTTTTTCACCTATCTTTTGTAATGGTCATTCTCTGGAGGGAGAACAGGAAAGGAACTGTGAAAAGCACTTATAGAAGCCTAAAGATTGGAAGTGCTGGTGATGGGGTGGATAGAGCTGGTGTTTGGCGTGGGAGAGGTGGTGATCATGTTTGGGTTCATGTTCCCCAGGCACTGTTTCCCCTTCAGGAAGGCAGAAGGTAGCTGTGTGGGAGTCCTGTGGCTCAGCCACAGTCCCTGCATGTGTTTTGTTTGGATATTTCTGATCTTGTTGCCCCCTTGGCTGATACTCTGSGTTTTAGCAGCAGTGTCCTATGCAGTATTTGTTTTGGAGCTGGGCTTCCTGTGTTTGTTCTGGGTCCTATTAGTTAATTATAATGAAGTGTAAAATACYCTTTTTTTGAGCTATCAGAACAAAAGCAGTCTTTGTGACCACTTTTAGTCTTTTGTGGCAATATGGATCTCTGTTATTCAAATATTTGCTCATCACACTACCTTTTTGCTGCCTTTGAGGAATTCCGTTCTCTGAGAAGCGAGGGAGTTTTTCCTTTATTTCCAGAATTACTCATTACATGTTTAGAAAGACAAATAGAAGGAGAACACRGGCTAAATGTGAAGAACACGTATACAAGCTAACGGTCTCACAAAGGGAAAATAAGAAAATCAGCGGTTACATCATATTATTGTAAGAATACATAATTTTGTTTTCAAAACTGTTATTCAACAGTGGGATGAATCTTTTAGTCATCTAGTGTTGGAACTTCCAAAAYGGCTTGTGGTTGTTCCATCGTTCCTCTCACACAATTCCCAAAGACACAAAAGTTAGAGGCAATGATTAATCTTTCTGTATTAATGGCTTGATCCAGCATTTACTGATGTCAAGAGAAAGCTCCTCATATACTTCAACAGACTTTGGAGGAGGATGGTAATTTTTAAAAAACAGATGTAAGCAGCAAATTAGAAGCAAGTTAGAGAAATCTGTCCAAGTCCTGTCGTTTAAAAAACTGCTGCATTCTGTTGTAAGACTGTCTAGAAACCCTAAAATGTATGCACAAATACAGAAACACATGGCTTGGGATTCATTGTGATCTGTCCTACCTTTGATCTTTTGCTTTACTTACCATCACTTGTGTGCATATGTGTGTATGTGAGAGTAAACAACATAATCCTAATTGTCTGAAAATATACCTGTGCTTATATAATGCCATAATTGAGCATAGTGTTGGTGTGTAAATTTCCTATGGTATATGTGGCCAATATAARTAAATTCTTGTCACGGTAGTGGGTTTTATCTATATATTTTCCTTATAAACTAGCAGGTAATAATTTAATTCAAAAGCTCCTTCCAAAAATGCAATTAATGTCTTTTGTTATAGTTTCCCTGGGTTTAATAATCCCCTCTTCCAGATTTATATTGGTTTCTGGAAAGTAATGCTTATTAGAGTGTTTTTCCAAATTGGCCACAATAATCCACTGAAATCTGCCAGCTGAATCATTGCTATGCTTGTGAAATTGCCAGGATCGCCTGACAGTTATTACTGGGGTAGAAGGGGAGGGGGAAAGGGAATGAAAGTTTCATAATATGTCACTGTTATTGATACCTTGGCTATGGCTCTTGGATTTGGATTGATATGTTTACTGAATTCTATATGAAAGATGGAATGCCTGGTGGTGGATTGGCAGYGCTGCTGTATGGGAGAGAAAATTCAGTAATTTTGTCGGACAACTGTATTTTATTCTGGGCRTATTTTAAAGCATAAATATATATGTGCATGCATGTGTGTCTGCATGTAAGCATACACATGTGTACGTGTGCAAACTCCCTCTGCTCCCTTCCCCAGCCTGGTTCTTGAGAAAGGAAGGGGATGTCTATCCCCTGAATTGGGATCATGCTTCACATGCCAAATCCCACCACCTGTGCAAAACACGTAACCAAATCAGAGTTAAATAATTTATCTGCTGCCACATCTTCATTTATTCATTCTCTTCTATATACGATGTTGGAGGCAGTGAGTGAATCTCCATAGGCCCAATAGGTGTTGTTTTCTCCCATACTTCCAAAAGAATTGAAAGGGCGTGGTTTTTGTGTCTGAATTAATCATCCTTGCAAACTGCAGAACTGGGCCCTAACCCTCGTTTTGAGAGGGGTTCCATGACAATGGAATGCTGGATCCTGCTGCCTRGATGAAAAGGTATATAAAAGAATAGCAGGGCTCTGGCCTGCCAGGGCTGTGCCAGAAGGAGAAAGACAAAATGTCTCTCCCGTTACGAGCCTTGGCACCGCTGCTGGGACAGACCCAAGTGGGGATGAGTGCTGCAGGCTCTGGGTGTCTGGGATAAATATTGTGTCCAACAGCCATCCCTGGTGAGACTCTGCTCGGGGCACTGCCCACCCCTATGCAGGAGATTTATTTTCTGCTGGTGTAAATGAGCCTTTGTTAAAATCATCCMTCTGACTAATGGGTGGCTGGGGAGGTGTGAGATGGAGTAGCTGCCTGAGCACTGCTGCATGGACATACCTGCACTCACAGGGGACAGTTGGTGTATTCTGGGGGTGCAGGGCTGTTACTGCCCTGCTCAGGTCCAAAGTCTTCCTGATACACAGGATAAATGCCGTTCTGACTTGGGTTTTTCTCTTTGTGCTGTTGCAGCTGCAGCAGCTTGATTATGAAAGTTTTGCCTTTCTTTTTAGTTTATGGTTTGGGATAGTGGATGCCCAGTTCAGTGCAGCCAGAAAAATAAGATTCTCGAACATTCTTTCATTCCCCAGTATGTTGTTAAAGATGATTTCCATCTCAGCAGACATTTATGTGCAAAATGATGCTTTAGAACAATGCGCTTCCCCTAAGCTTTCCTTATGAGGAGGGGAAATTTCCCTTAAGCACCAGCCAGTGCACGAGGCACATTGCTCTGGAGGTGGCTGCCTGATCCCTTGTGTCCCCTGCCATTGCATTTGGGGTCAGCTTGAGTGCTGCACACTTTGGGGGAGCAGCCACATGGACTTGCTTCCCCCTTACATTCATTGTGATCTGTCTGRGCAAGCATAAGGGACAGGCAGCATGTGAAGAACCAGCAGTGCCGCTTACATGTGAGCACCAAAAACTAAGTTAACACAAGCCAACTGGGCCGCAGAACCAGTCATCTTCAATTTTTACAGCCTTATAATTTTAAGACAATTTTTATGACTCTGATTGGAACAGAGATGATTTTTGTAATGTCTGTTTATGCCGTTTCAAACTTGAACATAAATCTCATTTTTTAAGGGGATTTTGTGGTTTGCTTGGCTTTATGAATTTTTTTTTATCCCTCTTTTATGCATTCTKCTAAATTAAACCAAAATAAACTCGGGGGAAAAAAGTGATTCTTTAAAACAAATAYATTATTTTATCCCTTCTTTGGACAGGAATTTTCATCAAGAGACAGGGATAGAACATTSTATTCAGCCTTTGCCTGCTGATTTACACTGCCGTCGTTACAAGAGCCATAATGATGTCCAATAACCAGTAACAGGAACTGTGAGGAGAAGCTTTGTAATATAACACTGCTCCCCATTTTCTCCAGCAGCTTTGTTGGTGGTCTAGAAATAATTCCAAAATGTGTCTAGAAATAATTCTCAATTCTCAGAGAGAACCATGCAGCTTCTTTTGGTTTAGGAGAATGCAGGTCTGGGATGGCATCGTGTAGGCTCCTGCAGTGACTCTAAGGTGCAGTGACTCACTGTAAAACCTGCAGAMAAAGGAATGGGAGCTAAATTCCTACAAAGCAGACCGTGGATTCTGGTTGGCTTTTAGGGAATRCTTCTTACCATGCTGTGGGACTCTGCCCTAAGTGTTTGGGATAATATTTAAGATTAGAGAGTGTCCGCACAGCCGTGTGTGCCTGCGAGCTGGATGGATTGCTACGAGAAACCAAAGGTATTTGATAAAGCCAGCAGTGGTTTATGGTGAGTATGTGTTGATGCCAGCAGTTCTGTTTGACATGTATTAGTACTTCTAGGAGGTCACAAGWGCTATCCAGTTGCATATCTGATACTCAAGTATGATTTTGTTGCTGCAAGGTGGTGAGAATGAGTTGTCACTTGAAATTGAACTTGATGGTGTCATTCAGAAGGTCCCGTTTGAGCTTCGCTGTGATAGCAGAGCCAGTGGCATCAAAGAATGAGCATCTGCCAGCATCTACCACAGAGCAGCAGGTGAGATGTGACTGCTTTTTCCTGTGTTTATACACAGAAAATGGCTGTGGTAACCCTGTGGGATCTGCTGGCAAGTACCRACTTGTTAATGTTTCCCAATAGAAGTGGTTGATATTTTATCGGCATTACCAAAGCTGCATTTTAAAATTTTGTTTAATCCTGTCATTTTCAGCTGTTCATTATTATGGTAGTATATTGTTTATGGAGGTTGTTACCATGTGGGTAGCTGGAGTTGTATGTTGGATGAGGGAAAAGTCAGCTGTTTAGTCTTTATAAGTGTGTATATAGTACTTGGTTTGGGTTTTGGGGTTTTTTTTCCAGAGTAAGATTTCTCCCACTGTAAAAAGGGATGTTGGCCTACAGACTTGACCACAAGCGAACTGCRCTTGTTAAATGTTTAGATGAACAAATTACATTTGCAAGTTTTAAAAAAAACTTCTTATAAAGAAAATTTAGGCAAGAATGTTTATGCAAGCAAAGTCCTTTGTCCCTGATTCCCTATTCTAAGTACCAGAGCAGGGTCTCTATGGCTGCTTTGGTGCAAGTGGGATCAGAATGCAGATCCTTTGTGCCTTTGATTGACTAGACAATGCAAGAGACACATGCAGCATCAAGTTGGTTTAGCAACTAATATTTGACAATTTAAAAAAGTTTTCTTTCAGGCTGAGTTTTATGTAAAGCTGTTTACATTAAAGTGACATCCAATTAAAGTGTATCATGTAACCCACATCACAGTTCAGCACACATTTTCTGTTTTAACTGACATATGGCCCCATTTATGAAAATAAAAATCATCATGTTTTGATGATATGTTCACATAATTTATGTGGAAAAGCAGAGGGAGAGAAGCAAGGAGAGGGAATGCTTTTGCTGTGTAAAGCTGTTATTTTCTGTGATTCATTAAAAGTCTTTTAACTCATGTGCACAGGCAAATCCCTCCTCCCCCCCAATTTCTGCCCAGCCCCCTTCCCTGCAGTGTCCACTGGACAAAGGGACCTAATTTCTTCCCTGGGCWGAGGCAGCAGACAGAAACACTTTGCACGGTGTCATCCCATCCCACAGATATTTTTATAGTAAGGGATTCTTTAGTATTCTAGTTGGAGAGAAAAATTAGTTAACAACAAATCTATGGCTAGCAAAGCTATTCCAGCCCATTTTCCTTTGGTTGTCTCAAGGCTGAGAGGATTCTCTGATGTTGAGGAAGGGATAGTTGTTTACTGGTGTCTTTTCTTCTGTCTCTCCACTGCTTAGCTGCCAATTTTCATACAATATGAATAGGAACTTAATATCTTTRCAACCAGCAATTCTTGTTCATTTTGCCTGGAATTTTCTTTGTGTATAGAGAAGTCTGTCTCTCTTGTACACCTRAGTGTTTCAGGAAAGCCAGGCTCCTTTTATTAAGGTAACCTATTGATAAGATAAAYGATTCTTTTTGTAAAGTGGCCATGAATCAGAGACATGTCAGCACAAACAGAGGTATCTCAAGCCATCCACAGCCAAGGCTGGCAGTTCAGTATTCCTGTCAGCACCCCGAGTCTTGCTGACACTCACCCTACAAAAGAGGGTAGGGTTCTAAGCTGTTTTAAATCTACTTAAGGCAGGACCATGGCAAAGCATTGTTTAAAAATATATCTTTGCATTTTCCCCTTTTAACAACCTCATTTAACCCCTCAGGCCTTACATTTTTTTATGTAGCAGCACATCAGTGAAAGCAAAGTCACTGCCAGCCAACAAAATCCCCATCTGTAGAGTAATCACCCAGTCAGTGTGCACTGGAACCAAATTAATTCCTGGCTTTCCCACATCTATTGAGGGATAGATTACCTTAAAATGTAAGCAACATAACTACAGTGAATATTTTATTTATCCACTGTTTTGRGACCAAGCAATGGGGATTATTGTTTAAATGGTAACTATTGTTGCACATCAGAGGGCGAGACATGTTGGTGGTAGTGGAATTGCATAAATCAGTTTGCCATCTTCTCTTTGCCAAGGTAAACTAGGCTGTAGTCCTGGAGCCTGGTTATTTGCAGCATGAGACTGGCAAATGAAACCTTTAGAAATGAAACCTTTAGTTTTGGTCAGTAGACGTTTGGCCACTGTCACAGAAAGCCATTGAGTCATGTCCTCTTTGAGTTTACTCTTAAATGCTACTCCAAAAAGCACGAAAGAGAAATCTCCCARACATTATTTGGACTGTCCTGTTTCTTGATACATGTAACTGTGAAGCCTTACCGGCATTTCTCATTTGTAGGAGTAGCAACAGAATCTTGTCAGTTGTAAGCTATTGTACTGTAATCACTCTGCATTTCCTKCTTGCAAATGACTTTAGAATCATCATTTTTGACATAAGTTAATATATAAAGGAAAAAACCCGCTTTCTCATTTGCCTCTAACAATGGAAAAAATCTAATAAACATTGCCATCTAAAGTCCAGTGGGATCTAAACTGCTGATGATAACATTAAATCCTAAAAAATATGTAAGTTCTAATAGAATATGGCAACCTTTGGCAGAACCTTCTTTTTCTAATGAAGTCTGTGCATTATGTTTAGTTGGCCGGTGATCCTAATCAGAGTACCGAGATCTGCGCTTTCATTCTGGTTTTGATCATTATTACTGAGATTGAATAGGCGTAGAGCCAAGATGCTGCAGTGTAATAACCTGGGAGCTGAGGAGGAGGGAGGAGAGGGTGAGGGATTATTTATTGGTTGGATAAATGGGGTTAGCAGTTACTGAATGTAACAGAGACTTATTTTCCTGAAGCCAGTGGCCATTTAAACAATGAGGCTTATGAATGAAGAATGTCTGTCAATTAAGAAAGTAGAAACAGTATCATGAGTGAAGAAGGCCAAAACCAGGCCCTGTGACCCTGAAATAGTTTTGTTTTCAGATTTCTAAAAAAATGGTTGAGTWGGATTGCAGACTCTTGGATAGCAAATGTTTGTCCACTACTAATCAGCTTTTTGAATGGTGTTTTATGGCAGTCTTGCAGARTTAACCTCAACACTCTGCAGACCACAGATGGAAACCACCGGCCTTTTTCTTTCTGCGGTGGCTGTAGGTTTGTGCATAGGAGTTATTCAGCAGTAGGCAAAAATAATTATTTTCCATCTTTTAAGAACACAGAAATCAATTGCATGTGCTGAAATGCTTCACTTTTCACCAGCTTCATTAAAACCAAGTAGAAATTCCCTCCTCAGTGTGGAATTGTGCTGTTTCCCATCAACTCATCACCTCAGAGAGGCTTTCAGGTTCCCTGGGTAGGTAGAGTAAAGCTGGAATTGTGACGTCTTCTTCTGTTCTGTAATTTGATTCCTAGAGGTTTGGCAGTTTCTTTAAGGAAAATAATGTTACAGGGTTGGGGTTTGTTGGCTTTTTTGTTTTGTTTTGCTTTTAATTAAAAAAGCCTGAAGCTTTCATCAGAGAAATTTCTGTATCCTTCCAAAGGAGAAAAAAAAGGCTTGCAAAACTGCCCTCAAAATTGTTCTAATAAAAATTAAGGAACACTTAGAAGGAACAGAGGTTAATATTCTTAAGATTTTGGCTTACTCTGATGTAAAAGTTAACAAAAGCTAATGAGAATGTCATGTGTTACTTGGGCATAGCCTACAACATGCACATACAGCATGCACATGGCAGATCTAATAGTTGGCTTTCRGTCCCTCTTGGCAAAACATTTCACTTTGTTTGGAAAGCAGAGTTAGTGGTCAGTGCTCTCTGCACAAAACAGAGACTGTGCTGTGTTCCTGTTGCTTCTCTGCTCTGTCACATGCAGGGCTGCTCCCCCATTTCACCTGACCCAGTCTTGAAGCAATTCTTTTAATTCTTGAATGGGAACTCGGTCTCGCTGCTGTGCTCAGATGGTCTGTAGAAAAAAGGAACGTGTTTATTGCAACAGGACATTTTAATTTCTGTGCCCTGAAAAGCTGTTAAGAAATAGTGAACCAAGTGTCAGTACAAAGGATAGAGAGGACATCCAAGTTGTTTGAAATACACACTGATTAAAGAGAGAAGCGGTGTCTGAGGAAGAACRCTTCAATTTTTTTCAGAGGTTCAAAGTGCTAAGCAGCTTTAAAAACAGATTACTTTTAAAGGTGTTTAAATAAGGATTTAGGCAAAGAACTTGGTCTAATTGCAGTTGAAATTAATGATTCACTTCAAGCCATGTTAAACAAAACATCAGAATATTCAGAACAACAGAACAAAAATAAAAGCASAAAATACAGTTACCTGCAAGTTTCAAAAAATTCATTGCTGGTGGAGTCTGGAAGGTGCGGTCTGTGGGTGTCTGATTAGGTTTTTTTGTACAAGAAATTCTGCTCTGTGTCGAAAGGTTATTTGCCAGTATAGCATACTATATATAGTTAATCTTCCCTCTGCTAYTAAGTCAAGAGTTCTCAGAGAGCATTTCCATGTGCCCACGTGATGTGAGGTGGATACAGATCRCCTTCCAGTCAGGTTTGAACTGTGTGCACTTGCCCCTCATTCCTGTGTGCCCGCTCCCTCCTGGGTTTCTGTAGATTATGMAGAGCACATGTTTTGCTCAGCGTCATAGGAATGTGTTCTTGCTTCAGTTGGTGAATTCTCTTTGGAGACTCTGATTAAGAACTAAAGTTGTCCAGAAGACAATGAGTCATGTCCTGCTGTCTGTTCTACATGTCCACATCTGACTTTGTCCCTTTTTTCTCTTCTTTTACAATTACACTCTAATGATTCAGTCTAAGGCTTGCCGTACCTTCCCTGTTAAAAGTTTCCAGTTGACATTTTCTTCTCATCTCAAAGGAGTTGTTTCCTGTTGCAGAATAATGCCCAGTTCTTCTGGTCAATGAGAAACACCTGCCAATCTGACACTGAGCAAAAACTTCACAAAGGACCTTTTTCCACACTATAGTATGTAAGCCAGTTGTTCTGGGAGAAACAAAGTATTGTCATGTTRTCTCGAGTTATAAGGAGGGTCCTAGCTGATTCTAAATATTAAAGGTTTGGGCCTGAACGAGGTGGTCAAATCAACACAGGGGAATTAATCTGGAGTCTCTCTGCGTGGCATGCAGTGGGATTTTTGTCTGTCTTTCATCTCTGAGCATCCTAGATATGTAGGGTTTTGGGTAAAGCTGTGCTAGGTTTTGGTGGTTGTAGGAAGGTTGCAAGTCAGCTCCCATGGCCTCTGTGCCTGTAGCACTGTGCTTTTAATCCCACATTTTCAGTCATTGACACTGSAAGACTGAGCCTGGGTTAACCCTGGATGGAGAAGATTGTAGTTGAACTTGTGACAGAAATAATTTTCAAGTCCTGCATTAACAAATAGGCACAAGCCAAGTGAAGCCTGCAATGTTCTGCTTCCATGCAGACAAGTCTTGTTTGTCAGAGGCATTCACAGTTGTGATTTGAGGTTAGGGAATTTATGGAAAAGGAATTATGGTGGTCATAAAACAGGACTTAGCCGTACTTATTCATCTGTAACAGTGCAAGCATGCTGCTTCTGTTTTTTCTTCTGGATTCAAGTTTAGTGAACTCACTTTAATAACCTGGCCAGGATGAAAGGTTAAATACATACACCCTGCAGAGCTGCTGAACTCCAAGACCTTTGGGACTTTTTCAGCCTAGATGAGATCCATAGGCTATCTGAGACTATTAAAGGCCTCTTCTGCTCCAGCTGGCTGTAAAGACAGCACCATTACTGAGCAACCTGGTGAGATGTGCCACAACTGTTCCCTGAAGAAGAAGAGGTGGAAACATGCTGAACAGATTAGAAGCCTTGTCTGACAGTGAGTCCTTGCTGAATGGTGTATCACAAAGTGAATACAGCTTTTAAATCTGGAACACATGGCCTCTGTCTTGATGCTGTGCAGGCTRACATTTGAACAGCATCGCCATGCATAAGTCTACATGGCATTTTTCTTTAATAAATAGGTAAAAAATCAAAAGGAAAAATCAAAATGATTTCCAGAGATTTGTAGTACATTACTGTCTTCACAACGGACTTTGAAAATAGGCATGAGTTTACTTTTCAGTGGGCAGAGAATGAAAGATACATGTCAGACATGGAAATATTGATCTTTCTAGGCCACATTCCATATTCCAAGAGGCCCTGTTTTTGAAGCTGCCTCCTGCTCATGCTTTTTAATGGACAAGGCTTTTCACTCTGTCCATCACTGACATGGACAGTGCATCTTTAAGGCCATGGTGAGCAAACCAATTGTGTTCAGATCATGACCTGAATAGGGAATCATCTTCCTTGTGCTTTGGTTGCAGGATTGGGKTGTAGGGCCTGGCCCCTGCGTGTTCCACGGGCAGATCCCATGTGGATCATAACTTCTCTTGAGTGTTCTCTTCCCTTGCGGATTCTCACAGGAGAAGCCTTTGGGCACTTTCTGTCAGCCCAGCAGAGCTCCCAAAGCATCGTGTCCCACATTGTCTGATGGTGAGTGATGTCTCCACTGCCACAGGTGCGCCAGGAATGGATCAAGGTGTGCAGGGGAAAAGCTGTTTGGAAAAAAATAATTTAAAAAAGAGCCTCGCATAACAGCTCTGGATTCAGGACCTTAACAACTTCATAAAAGCTTGTTGCTGGTGTTGTAAAACTCTAATATACAAGTTCATTCCACATAAGAACACGGCTGTAAGTTTTTAGCTCCAGATGCCAAAGAGTGATCCCAGCCTGTTTAAAATGTGTTAAGCTGCAACATGCTACATAAGTTAATACCAGCTTTCTACTTTTTACCTTTTCTGCTTGGGGCTGTGCCAGTGCCAGTYACTTACATACTCCTTTACCTTGATTCACTGTAGGAGATGAGGCTGCCAAGCCAGATATTTACCTTGGGAACACACATTCTTATCCTGTAACATTTCATCAGCCACAGCTAAAGAAAAGATTTATGGACTTTGTAACACTAAGATTATTTAAGTCACTTGTTAGCCAAAAATAATGTAAAGACATACAGTGCTTGTTTCAAAAAGGTTTGTAATTAGGAGCCCATACTTTGCTCTGATTTACAATGTAAGCTTGGTATCCAATTAGCAATAATAGTGTTCTTTTAACTAAAACACATATCCTTCCAGAATTATGCAGACTTTCCAATTACTGTGCTATGATGAAATTATAGCTAGAGACTCATAAAGTTGTGCATAGTTTATAAATGCAATATATTCTTAACTACCTTGCTGTACAGTATATACTAGCAGGGCTCATATGTTCGCTGTGTTATGGAGGCTTGTTAAAAGGCACATATAAGATTATTGAAAAAGCATGTCATAATATTTATGTACTTACTACCATTGTGATAGGCTGTTACTGGTCTTTCTGATTAACACTTCTGGTCAGATACAGCATGATCGTGTGACTCAGTCTCTAAAATTCAAAAAGCAGTTTAGAAACATATCTTCAAAGCACCTGGAAGTTGAAACTATTGAGGGTTACTACATGCTTTCTTTTTTTACCTTTCATTATGATATCCCCTTTGTTTTTCAGAAAAGGAGAAAAGCTTTTGCTCAGTTTTAAAACAAATTATGAACAAAGTATGAACTCACCAGTTCATACACAGCATCTCCTCATGCTTTTCTGTAGCCAAAGAGAGAACTGCAGCTATTTTTGCTGATGGGAATAGACTGATAATCAGAAATAGTTCAGTGTTGTTCTATAGTTAAAATCAAACAATAAGAGAAAAGGCTCCCAAAGTGCAGAATAGCTTTTAATTACTGTCCAGCCAGTGGGAGAGAACAGTGAGGACCTCCTTGCTCTGCTCATAGCAACTCTTTTCCAGCCCTTTTGCCGAGGATTATTGATGAGAAAACCATGTCTTTTACAGGAAAGGGCAATGACTGAGGCCTGTCCAATACTGTGAAAGTGTTGGTAATACTTAATGAGATGACTAAGCAGCTGCTCCAGGGCTTTTGCAATTTATTTATTATTATTATTTATTACCCAGAGTTTGCTGAGGACTGCTAGTCCCACAAGGAAACTCCCATTCAGCTTGCAGAAAAATGCTGAGGAAAATGGCATGGATAGAGGCTAAGAGGAGAGTGTGTGCATTGTATTTGCTGTGACAAATATGAATGACTGTATGTGTRTAATGTTGAATTATTACACAATAATTCAGGTTTGCTATTACTCTTCATTGAAAATTACTTTAACTTTGCCAAAACTTTATGAGCTTTGTATGATGAGAGTGGACAAGGAGAGGATTCAGTGAGGATGACTCGGGCTGTTGTCATTCTCAGCTCTGTGAATTGCCTTGTCCCACCCTTCTCTTCCCCAGTCCCTGAGCAAGGCCTGGTATGGGACATGCTCTGTGTCAGGTTTTGGGGGAGAGGTTTTTATTCCTGGGGGATGGAAAAGAAAAATACAGACTGTTAGGTGAGGATGAGACTAAGCCCTTTATGGTACCTTCCCTATCCTCAAAGACTGGAAGGARGAACAGGCTGTGCTGTCACCACCARCTGAAAGGYTTAGGGCTGCTACATGGCTTTGCAGTGTAATATGGACCAAGAGATTAGAATTAAAAGAAAAACTGAGTAACCTATGAATCTCCTGAGAGCTTGCTCTTTCTTTAAATCCATCCTTATTTTTACAATTCTTCAAACTTAATAAATGAGGCATCTTTTTTAGCATGACTCAYTCAGGGGGACAGTTAGGGTTCTTCAAGTTTTGAGGCTATTTTAATTTCTCAGGCTATTCATTGTCTGCATTTGCTTTGTTACATTTGGTTTGGTTTTCATTGGAGCTCTCAGTTCTATATAATATAAAAGCACTCAGAGCTGTATAAATTATGGCCCAAGATGCCTCAGGGGAGTTGGTAGTGAGTTACAGCACTGTGTGTGCCTGCAGTGTCTCAGCTGCTCTGATTTACTGGTCCAAGTAGAGGAGGCTGAGAATCACTCCAGCTTCAGGAGTGCCTGATGGCTGATGGCAGTCGGTGCAGTCAGTAAATCTGACCTGTGTAGACAGGGATCCTGCTGCCAGACTGCCCTGGCACACCCACCTGAGCTGTAGGCCTGATGGACATGGAAAACTTGATTGCAGCATTTCAGGGTAACCTTAAGAATTGTCTGCTTTTTGGCCCTGGGATGGCTGCCTCCTGTGAAACCATCCTGTGAAATTGCTGGAATTGGCAGCCAAAGTCTTGGTTGTTCCCAGTGCCACCCACTGCTCAGCCCCCCGCCCTGACCACCCTGGAATTTGTCTCTGAGTCTCTCTGCAGGTTTGGCTCTACCAAGAAAAGGGACTAATTTGAGAAGAACACACTTGGGTCATGTCTGCTCTACAGCCAGCCGGTCTCGTTGTGCCAAATTAAGTTCTCCAATATGCTGGAATCAGAACAGTGCAAGCAGGATGGAGAAGAGRCAGAATATTAAGTGCCAGGGGAGCAGTCAGGAAAGGGCAAAGGCAGATTTAGGGTAGGTGGGGTCCAGGCTGCACAATGATAGGCATCCAACAGCAGTGGAAAACAATAACAAATGGATAAAAGAAAGATTTATGGAGMGATGGTGTGCAAATTGGGGCATCAGAACTGCATTAGTTCCATTCAGTTATCTGTTGAAAACCTCAACAACACAAGACAGGCCCTGACTTCAAAGGCCTTAGGTCAGCTGAGRAGCTGTGCTCCATGGTCTGTGCCTGGAGAACGGCAGAGTCTCCCTGCAGCTGGGAACACGGCCGCAYCAACAGTATGGAAGCACTTTTACATTCGTGCTTGCAAATATTTACACATTAGGTCATGGCAATTAGGAATAATTAGAGTGGAATGTACCTTGTGTTCACGGAGCCAGGAACTAGGCCCGTGTCATAAACACTGAGTTTATTTCTGTTCAGACTYGGCAGGGTAGGACACGGAGTCCATGGTGTGTTCCCAGGGCTGCTCCCAGTGCAGGCACACAGCACTGGGGTACAGGTGGTGCTGGGAATCATGTTGGGGGCCTAAAGCCAGAAATGCAGTTTGGGGTCTTGAGCTGTGCATTGTGATCCCTGCCCAAGGCTGTTTAACTGCAGTTTAATTTTTTCATATTATCAAATAATCTGTGGAGTAATACAAAATACTCTCTCCCAGCTACCCAGGAACAAGGTTTGTCTTCTCACAGGAAGACATAGTAAGAAACTTTTCTGTCAATACTGTTTCTGCCAGCCTTCCYAGACAAAAAACTGCTACAAATGAAAGTCAGATTTAAGAACAAAAGTGGAGGGGATTTTATGTACTGGCTGGCAAGGGGTCCACAGAATTAGCGACCTGTGCTAGACCAGCTTTGCTGCTGAAGTTGTCAGTGGCACTGAAACTGCTCTGGTGTGGAAAACATATCCTTGATACCTATTAGGTGTGTTTTGCAGTTGGAWTGYRATGTGAGTTGGAGATGRTACTTAAGGCAAATGGGATTTGTGRGAGCTATGGRCATCTCTAGCAGCCAGGACTAAKGATGGGCTGCTTTTGCTTTGCCTGGACCACAGCTCTATTGTTATTTCATGRTGTTGYGGGGCATCGTTACTCATAATTGTTCATAAATCTGGTAATTAAATATGACAGTTCACATAAACTGCTTTTTAATACTTTGTATTTATACCAGGCTATTTATTAATTATGTGACTTGCCAACATATTATTACTTCACCTTAATTAGTGCCTRGCAGTGTGTTAATCACTCCTCTGCCACTGCACCTCAGGGCTCTCTTTAATTGCCATTGGCTTTCTCCCACGTTTGTTGTTAGCATGTGTTTGGTGATCTCTTTGGTTTTGGGACCCGGGGGACTGGACGTTGTTGAGGAGGTTGAAAAGATTTGTTTTGTGGGCAGTTTCAGCTCGAGAGCTCAGTGCTGGTGCTGCAGTTGTGAAGGTCACCAAACAGRATGAGATACAGGGACGGGTCACATCCTCACCTGCAGCAGAAGTGCCTTGGCAGCACTGCAGCACCATCCTACATCTGACTGCCCCAGGCACGTGGAAGATCCGTGTTCCCGTAGATTCCCTCACTCCCCAAAGGAATGATGGCCCGAGGCTGTGCAGCTGTGCCTGAAGGGTGACAGTTAACAACAGKATAATCAAAATCAACTGTGCCTTAATACTGTAAAGTACTTTCCTGGCTCGCGGAATACATTGCCAACTCTCCGTAATGTTAGGTGTGTTTTGAAGTTGGACAGTGATGTGAGTAGACTGTGTAGTTTTAAAGCAAATCCAGTCTTTAGAGATAGTTGAAATCTCCAGCTACCATGAAATATGTTGTCACTTCAATTACAGTTGCAAGTACCTCTCTCTATTTGTTTCCTGTAATATCAGACAGACTAGGTAAATATATATCTTTTTTAATGAAGCACAATATAGTTTTTAAATGGTTTATATCAAATTGTTTCCAGTTTCTTATAAACTCCTGATTTCTAAATATCTCATCATTTGTTCCATATGTTTCACTGAAGTCATTGTTACCAGAACAGCAGAAAATACATAAATAATCTAGTAATTTAACATAAGTTTGTGATTTTTCTTAAGTTACTGTCAATCAAATATCATTAGTATAAACTGAAATCAAAGCAGAGCCAAAATCTKTAATTAAATCATGGAGGATGTACTGAGACAATGAGAAAATCAGGAGTGCTTTCACAGGCTGTTCCCCACACAACTCTCCCTCGGTGTGTTGGGACAGAGACTACAGAAGTCTGGGAAGATGGAGTTTTCATGACACTGACTGTGCTTTTGTCAAACAGGTTTCCAAATACAGTCATGACAGTTGGTATTAATCATTAATTGTGTTTGGTTTTCACTTAAGCTAAATATCTCATGCTACATGAGGGAATGAAACCAGCTCATTGTGGTGACATAACAGGATGAGTAAAAAACGGTTGTGGAAGATGCTCCCAACCTGCTGTTTGAATCTGATGAGAACAAAGCAATGTTGCACAAAGTCTCTGTTCAGTGAAGGAAAAGGTTAAAGAATGAGTTGGCAAAAGAGTTGAGTTATGCTTCATGAAAAACTTCAGCATTTCCTGACCAAAAATGCCCTTATTGCCCAATGCAATATACAGCTTTTTTCTTGTCTCGCCTCCTTTCTATTTCAGTACTGAAAGAAAGAAAAGGAGAAGGAGCAGATGGTARGAAAAATAAGGAAGAAGAAAATGGGAAGGGAAAACAGCAGAGAATATCTAAAAGTTTGTGGAAATAATTTTACAAACATTTAGAAAAATCTAAAAAGTATAAGCATTTTCAGATTTGGCAAAATGTAATTTTAAATCAGAGATGGAAAAGAAAAAACATACCAATCCAGGCACTAAAAATGACAATTCTCACAATGAATGCAAGATATCACTGAGGAGAATTATTTATGTGAGCAGTGTTCCTTTTTTTCCCATTAAATACATATTTCCAGGCTTTGAAGGTGTCTTAGTTAATGGTACATCACCTTGTCTGACATAATTTTCATACAAGTTTGTGTCAATACATCACTAAACAAACCTGACTGCACTTGTGAATCAGCTCAGCAGTTCCAGCTGCCTTTAAACCTGCACATTTTCTCCTCACCAGGCTGTGCTGTTGCCCTTGTGCCCATCTTTGATGTTGATCAGTGCAGAGGTGTTTTCAGACAGGCCATGTAAGTAGGGATTATCCTGGTGAAGTAATTGCATTACTTTTGGTCTGTGCCTGGGAACCCTTTCCTGGTTTTCCAAGTGATGACAAGGTTCTCCATTCGACTCAGGTGAAAATCCCAGGCAAATTTAGTGTATTCCCACTATAGCTTTTATATTGCCAAGTTCATGAAAGAGCCAGTTTAATCATATCATGAACACTCATCTGTTAACTTGGTTATTCTCTGTTACAATTTCCTTCTTTCCAGAATTTTCTGCCTCTTCTGAATCTCCACTTTTCTTTGCAAAGCATTGCCTTGCAGATGGTCCACAATGTGGGGTGACAGAGGGCAGTCATTGAGGGGTGACAGGGTGACATTTCTGCTGCCAGGGTGGAAAGCCAGAGGCCAACAGTTGGCTTCAGCAGCATGGGGTAAAGCACATATCTGAGAGGGAGATTGCTGCTCCATGAGGATGAACGCAGAAATCAGAGCAGGGGGCAAGACACGATGGATAAGGCAGAGTTCCAGTGGCCAGAGGTGGGGGTGGGAGGTGCAGCCATTTCAGTGATTCCACAAGTCCCTCTGGGAAGCCAAAGCAATGCTGAGGAGGAGGAGGAGGAGGAGATGAAGCTGGACTTGGCCAGGCAAGGGCAAGCAGCACGTTAGGGCTGCTGCAGTGATGGCTCTTCCAGTGTTTCTGCTGTAAGCTCCATTTTTCAGGGGTTTATAACTTGCTCATAAAAATTTACTGCAAGCTATAATTTGGCACACAGGGTTCCAGGCTGAGAGCATACTGCTTTCCTTATTTAAACTGCATTTGGTTTATTGACAGGCCTGTTTTCAGATTGCAAAAGGGTGACGAGTGAAATAGAAATCTAATTGTTTCAGAAACTCTTTTTCCCGTTTTTAAGACTCTCTAGCCCCCAAACAGCTTTAAACATCTACTGGTGCCTTTGAGTATTAAAAAGAATTAAAACTAGTTAAGAAATTCATGTTTAAATAGTGGCTACTGTGCATGTTGAGGAATTACACTTACAGTGTATAGCATCTTTCAGCCTGAACAATGCCAGTGCAGCTTTCCAGCATTCTAAAACACAACTGAAACAGAGATATCAGGCAGGATAAAGGGAAGCAGTTAATAATGTAGACCTGTATAGCAGGGCTGATTGTGATTTGGGACAGGCCATTCTATTTAATKCATCTGYTCTTGCAAAAGACACCAGAGATGCYGAGGATCAGATTTTCAGGTACTGCCTTTCTCTTTGAAGAACACAGGTAGAAATTAAAGAGATTTTGCAGTTGCAGCTTAAGCCATTGCACTGTTAAAGCTTCTGATTTGAAATCGCAGTCATGGATATGTGGTTCACATTTTTTAACCAGCTCTACTTAATTGTGTTAAGTAAAAATATGCAGAATATGTGTCCRGGTTTGCAGATGATCCTTGCTTATRTTTGAGAACTTGGCCCTGAGCAGGTTGATGTTTCACATGCAGAAGAAATGTCTGAACAAGCAAAAGTGTTTTGGGCTGGTTAATTTGATTTTCAGTATGTAAGCCAATGTGAAATGGTATCTTTCTTGACAAAATACGCTTCTGAAAACATATTCAGTATGTTTCTGCAATATATTGCATCCATACTATGGTAATGTGAGAGGAGGGGAGATTGGCATTTTATGAATTCAGCTGGTGAGACCTTCTAGGTGTTTCACTGGACCTGTTGAAAAGCTGGTTGATGTTCATCAGTCTTAGTRGTGACTCAGGGGCTCAGGCTTGCTAGATAAATCCTATTTCAGACTTGAATTTTTCGTGTGGAATGTCGCAAAACTGTCAGATGTAAGTCTTGCCCCTTGCACCCAGAAAAATTAATTCCACAATCCAAAAGGTGCTCATGAATCATAAAACTGTACTTCTGGTACCTCCCACCCTGACTGATCTCACTCTTTCGAGATTTGTCTTGGCTAATTCAGGACTCCTGTTACACTCTTGAGGATACAATTTTGAATACTTTTTTAATAGAAAAGCTTGACTACATAGGTACAGACCAAAGAGACGAAGCAGAGGAATTTGCAGCCTGTGTG
Organism: Malurus melanocephalus; assembly: GCF_030028575.1. Taxonomy (NCBI): domain Eukaryota; kingdom Metazoa; phylum Chordata; class Aves; order Passeriformes; family Maluridae; genus Malurus; species Malurus melanocephalus. The sequence continues at coordinate 746,588 of NW_026623306.1, forward strand.
TGGTCACAGTACTTGAGCAAATCAAGTGGACAAATTACTCTGCTGCCATATCTGTTTCTTTTGGCAGAACTCTTGACAGTCTTCTGGCCTCCCCTGCAAGTGTCCTCCACTGTTTGTGATCAGATTCACTCTGCAGTTTGTGTGTGCGTAGGGATTCGCCTCCTAATCTGCATGGCTGGCTTTAGAGAGGCTCTTCTTGAAAGKTAATAAATTACAGATGGAGTGGTCTTTGTAGATGCATTGGGGAAGGATCTGGGCATTTGCTGTTTGTTCCACTSAGGGATTGCTGCTGCAGAGAGGTTCTATAGACTGAGCCCATCAGTGCTGGAGAGAACATGGAAGTTGGTACAAATCAGCACAGTGGGAGGTGAATTGAARAATCAGAACTGTTCTCACAGAGTGCCCCACGCTCTGCACCGTTTCTGTGCCACCTCCCAGCTCCTCTGGGCTCTTTGGGAGGAAGCTGCTCGAGGAGGGAGGRTCAGGCAGCACTGGAGAGGCAGACAAGTGAGACAGAATGGGCATTGTGTGGCTGGGGCTGTCATTGCCCAGGGGTTSAGGGAGTGTAGAGTGAATGAGAGTGATGAGAAATTATTGTTTTAAAATCAAAGAAATTGAATGGCACAGAATTCTGTTTACAGAGTTGAGATTGCCCAGTGGCTAAACTTACACCTTTGAGATTTAAGACATGATGAATTCTGGTACTGATTATCCATCCCTGGTTAACTGTTTTAACATGAGAGGACAGAGATGTGAAGTTCCTTAGCAGTCTTGATTTCTGTAGCCACAGGAGGCCTTCACTGCAGATCTACACGTCAGTCTCAGCTGTTCAGCACCACTTTATTAACAAACAGAACAAAACAAAAACCTTGCCAACATGAATCTCAGTTAACCTGGAGCTACAGTTACCTATTGGCAACTTGCTGTCCTCTTCTGGAATATGCAGTTCAGGTAAGCACAAGCTTCTGAAAACCATGGCAGAAAATGTGAGCTGGCCTGAGAAAGTCCATGGCTCGCACAGCCTCCAGCACAGCCTCAGCTGTCCCACAGGAGCTGGCAGGAGCCACTGGGCATTGTCTGCTCTGCACAGCTGACAAGGTCTGTTCCCACAGTGAAGGGACGTGTTCAGTGGTACCTTTGCCAGCCTCTCATCTTCTCCCCAGCCAGCACAGCACTGGGGAGCAGGCAGCAGCTGCAGTTGTGCACGGGGTTTGCCTTCCTTCAGGACTGAACTGTGTGAGCAGAGCTGTCCCAGCCTCTTCCTCCCTGGGATGTTCAGCAGGTGGGCAGTGTGTTCTGTGGATGTTCAGCAGGTGGGCAGTGTGTTCTGTTGTCCCAGGGTTCGCTGTTGTGGGCAAACCTCAGCCTTTTTACACCTGACAAATACAGGGGCTTCAATTATTGTAGCTCAGCTCACTTGCATTTGCTCCAGCAGAAAAGCATGTTCTGCTACAAGAACTCCAAGGGCTGCTGCAAAGAGGGCAGAGATAGGATGGCTTTCCTGAGCACTTTCTTTTCTGGTTTTCAGAGTATGAAATCTTTTCCTCTTGGCTTTGCTCTTTAGGTGATGCTGAGAAGAAAGCACCCAGAGAGTTTGTCAGCAAATACTAGGGCCACACAGAATGCTTTTTRTCTGCAAAGATTTATATCAGGATAATGAGATGCTCTCTCTCCCTCTGTGTTACTGTGTGGAATGATAAATATTACCAGGACTTTTTTAAGTTTAGCAGACATTTCTCATCTGCAGCTTCTGGAGGATGTGAAGCCTAATGTCTGTGTACCTGTAAAAACATAATCTCTGGAAAATGAATGGAGATTTTAACCACTTATATTTTTATTGAGTTTTTAATTTCAACAGTTTYGAGAATTACCAGGGTACAGATAAGGCTGCTTGTCTGTGGAGCACTGCAGGGCTTGGAGACTTCTGACTGCTTAGGGTAGGAAGAGAGAGATCTTACAGAGAGCTAAGTAGGGATAGGAGCATTAAGCAGGCTGCAGTTTTCCTGTATAATTGGTGTTAATTTAAGAGATTGGGAAGTGATTCCCTGTGCTTTCTCTTGGAACCCTGAAGCCTTGACTGGACTAGGCCATTGCTACTCCAAACCCAGTTTCACAGTGCATGGGCTTTCTGCAGCAAACGTGGTTTAAAAAGTTTTCCCCTGGCTCTTCATTCATGAACCAGGGTTTGAATGTTGCTATCAGGAATGTTTTCAGGGATTATTTTACTTATAGGATCCAYAGTTCGAGCTGAACAGATAGGATTAAAATTGATGTTCTCAGATTTTGACTCTGGGAAAGTCACTGGTGTGGTTCACAGCATGACTCTGCAAACATGTGCCATGACTGAGCTGAAGGCATGCAAAACAATGGAGGAATGAGCAAAAAGGGGCAAAAACGGGCAAGAATTCCTGAAGTCAGTGCTGGTACCAAAGTGCCCGCTTTGTGACATTGGGCCCTGATTTGAGGTGAAGTGACACTGCTGAACACACACACAGTGGGGTTTGGCCATGGTTTGGATATGTGACAAATGCAGTTGACTTTAGTTCAGTGCAGCTCATCCCAGTTACATTTGCTCTAAGAGAAAATTTCACCATTCAGTGCTGAATGTGACTTCCAGCATCAGGACAGGTGTGATGGGATGGCTTTGCTGGGTGCTGAAGGTAGAACAGCATTATTTGAAAACATAAAATAGAGTGTACTCRGTGCTCTGAAGTTCCTCCCTCTAGAGGTGGAATGGAAAGAGGCCTTTATTCAGTCCATGTTCTCTTTCCTCTGATTGTGGTGGTTAATGTAAATTACTGGATCMCACTCAATGTAGCAGTCACCACACATTGTTGGGGTGCAGCTGCTATTTTGATGCTATCTCAAGTAACCAGCCTGATGTTCAATATTTAATTAAAAGCAGAAAACTTGATACAACTAAAAGACAGGGATCTGAATAGCATGGTGGCCAGCCTGATATTTCTAATGTACTAATTGATAAATCTTGCTTTACTGCTGCATCTGGGATCAGTCTTTGTATGCCCTTTATCTCTTTAATTCCTTCTTCACAGAACAAAACAAATTGGAAATGAAAAACACTGGCTTATTGTATTCATCTACGGACATGCTAATTGAAAATGATTGTTTCATACTGGGCTGGATTCAAAAATATGTACATCTCTCGTTCTCTCTTTTACACATAAATCCATTAATGTGTTGAAATAGGAATTGCTAGGTCAGAGGGAAGTGAGATAAGTAAACCAGAGACAGGCACTTAAGAGGAAGCCATACAACAAGCCAAATTTGTGTGCCAGCTCCCAGATCCTTTGGCACAGCTGTGCTTGCCAAAATCTGCATTTTCATTGCAAGSAAAACAAAACAMATTTTTTGTTTTGAGCTTTTAGATCCACAGAGATAATTTGGAAAACATGAAAAAGAAAATATTTTCTTTTTAAAAAAGAAAACCTTAGATTTTCTTAAGCACACTTATAGCTGCTAAAAAATAAGTGTGGTGTGGTTTTAGGGTATTCTGGAAGAGAATCTGATGGACAAATTGCTTGTACACTTCTCAGTTTCTTTCTCAAATGAACTTGGGGTTGTAAAACAGTTAATGAAGAGCCTTAATAAGGACTTAAAAAAAATTATTTTTAATCCTTATAAAATCATTGTCCAAATTTTGGTGTAAATTCYAAAGGCATTTTTGCAGATTTTATCACCTTAGTAAAACAACCTTCAGATTACTTGTAGTTTGGGGGGTTTTGGGGGAGGAGGTTTATACCAAATGAAATGTGTACTATGTATGTTGCATGCTGGCAGTGTCAATTCAAAGGATTAAAGTAAGAGAAAAGACCAGTTAATATTCTAAATGAAGCAGGGCACTACATCACAGAGTGCATGGCCATTGTGTTATACGAGCACACACTTTTCCAGTTAGGATTCCTGTGCACAMAACCAGAATATAACGTCCCATATGCAAGAGCAGATCAAAGAGTAGCAGTAACTGTGTGTTTCAGCTGAGAACTGTTCCTGACAGATCACAGATCCATGGTAATGGGCTCCTTCGTGGCTCAGTTGCCAGTTACTGAACAGTGGCCARCATTTAAAAGTGAGTCATGATGACTTTTCTTTCCTCTGCAGGATTACAGGTTTTTATCTTGTTTATCTTCACTGTTATTATATTGCCATTTACATCCTAGATCACCTACCCAGCCACTTTCTAGTGGCATGAAATTTGCCACTAGACACAGCATTGTGCTGTGCCTGGAGTTTAGAAATCACCAGTTTTTCACAAATTCTCAACTGGCATTAGAAGGAAAAAAAAAWAAATTTATTTACTGTGGTCCCTGCCTCCAGATCTGCAATGCTCCCATCAATGTTAGCATGCATTTGGAGCTGGACTGTTGTGTTTGGCATTAACATTTTTGGATTTGTTTGTTTGTTGTCACTTTAAGATATCAGATGAAGTGCCAGTGKGTTTGTATCTTGGACAGCTGTGTCAGCTTTTTACTACAGTCCAGCCCCACAGCTTAAGGGGAGAGAGGCAGAATATCCCTGGTGAGCTGGTGAGAGCCTGCATTTGTTGACATTGTGCATGGACCAGTGGACTTTGTTTTTTTATATGCTGGGCTGGTGTCAGGGGTTTACAGACAGAGGAGAAGAGGCCAATCCTGTGAGTTAGCACCCAATTAATCCTTGTCTGTGAGAGATGGTAGAGTTGAGTAACTTGACTGTTTGAACAAGAAAGGATTCACAGAACTTGTTTTGCTAAAAAACAAACCTGACTTTTYAGAACAACCTGCAAATGAACACAATAATTACATGCTTTTGGTAAAAGYAAATAATTTCTTCCTACACTTAGACCTGACAGCACACTCACTCTGTCAGTTCAGCTGACGTGCAGGAAGGCCAGCCTAGGGAAGAAAGTTTGGGAGATTGGGTTTTACCCAACGCTAATAGAAGATCTCCTCCATTGGCCAGATCTTCCCTGAGCCCTGATGGAGGATCATTTACATTGTCACTGGCACTGTTTTCCAGAGGTTGCTGCATGTGGCTTTTAATGGTGAGCACACAAATGTGTCTGTGGTAATCTGTTGGCGTAATCCTTTGTGGCTCGGTATGTCCTTCACGTTGTTGTTGTGCCAGGGCATGCTTGAACTCAGCCTGCGGGCTGTACTCTGAACGTTTAAGAGCTGTGACTTTGTCATGGTAAGTTTTGAGGGAAAATCATATGTTAGTTATGGTGGAAAATATCAATGGAGAACCAAACAAAGTAACAGAAAATTGGAGTATTGGGGTGTTTTGTGCTGCCTGAAATGGGATATTTAGATGCTTGGACATCCATTACACAGGATTCARAGGCAGAAGGAGTATTCTGTGCCGTTTTCATAATTTCTTTTGTCACCATCCTGGGTCCTAATTTTAAAATCTTTTCAGTGGGCACAATCTGCCCCATGGGTTGCTCAGCATTTGTTCTGCTTCCTTTGTCTTGCTTTTSTATGCTGCTCTGGTTTTCCTGGTGACCCCCCAGTGAAAGCAAGATGGTGATTGCAGTTGACTCTATTGAGAACTTGACTGCTCCATTTTCTCAGCTGAAACTTCCCCATACCCCGCCTTTCCCAGCCCTTCCAACCCAGTCAGGCTTTGGTCTTGTCCTCCCAGAGGGATGCCACTGTTCTTTGTCCTTTCAAGCCTTATTTCCTCCATGAAATTGAGCTCTTTCGCTTTCCTGGCCTGGTGGGAAAATGAGAGGAGATTGATGAGGTGGATTATTTGGCTGTGTACAGGTACTGGCTCCTGGTGAGGATTAGGAAAAGGCATTSTAAAGGTGATGAGCCATTCTCAATTTCAGAAGTCCATCCCTCTGGCTATGCTTTAATGGTAGACAKGCCCAAATCACAGAGCTGGAGCAATGGTTTTGAGCACCTGCAGCACCACATCTCAGCAGGGGATAATGTTGGTGCTGGCTGGAACCCCAGCTCTCTGCTGTAGCAAACTGTGCCAGTCTGGAGCTCAAGACTCAGCTTTTAGGGCAGATCTCTGCACATTTTCTGCTGGAAGAGGCACGTTCAAGAGAGCTGTTGATGCTGCATCAGTAGTTGTGTGTGTGGTCGCACACACAAGGCTCTGTAACCAGTTACACTGCTCCTCATATGACAGAAACACGACTGTGCAGTCCCTCTTTCAGGATGTGCAAAGGATTGATGCTAGTGGGTGGTTTCAGAGATAAATTTCTCTGCCCAGGAATGTTTTGAAGACATTCAGTGCAGAGCGGATGGCCCTGCTGATGTCATATCATGTAATTGGTGAGGTCATGTGTATGTAAAAGTCATGAGAGCAGGAACGACTAGCAGGTTTGTCACTCCTGCCCCTTTTGTTTTCCTTGCATACGTTTTCCAGCTGCAGCTTKTCTGTCTGCTGTTTAGCTTCTCTATAAGTAGGGACTAATGAAAAAGGCATCAGCCTCCAAGATGAAATTGTGATCACAAAGATCACCATGAAATCAAAATGAGTTTGCTGCAGAACTCATCTCTTATACAGAAAATTAAACTTTAATTTTTTTTTCTCAATTATGAGGTGACTGGAGAAGAAAGAGAAAAGGTAGTGTTTTAAAAAGACATACTGTAGATTAATTCTAGTTCCAGCCTTTACTCATGTAGTGTATCATTTGAAAAACTTTATCAGAATCCTCTGTGAGTAAAGGATGGGCCAAAATGGACCAAAATGTTGGAATAAGAAATGAGCTGTGAGGCTGTGATCTGAAGGTGCTGGTAGAATTGGAATAAAAGAACAGAATATTTTTAATTATTCAAAAGAGAGTCATGGAAAGGAAGTGCCCTGAAGAAGTCTCTGCAGAATTCCAAAGAGCCTTTCCTGGGCAGCCGTGTGAGGAGCAAGCCTGGGACTGAGCTTTCATGAGGAGCGCTCAACCAGTGCAGAGATCTCAAGGTGCATTACAAATTTAAAGCCAAATGAATTCCACCTTAATACAAGCCAGAGAGACATAAATGCTTTTATCACCACATTTTGTAGATGATTGATGAGTCACAGAGAGGACACGTTGCAAAGTCTTGCTTTAAGTTTGGAAATAGAGGATTGTACAGACTCAGAATGGAGGCTGTACATTGCCTGTGCCCTTGAAATAACCTTATTCATCTGCACCTGGAAGTTGTTCTCCCTCCACAAAACCCAGTGGGGCTGTTTAAAGCCAATTCACAGGTGTCTGAAATTTTACATATAGAGGTGTGAGACTATTTAAAACAYATGTGCAGGTGTTTACATTGCAAAGTGCAGGAGCAAGGCTGTGCACATCCAATTTAGGTTTCATGTTGAAAGACAGGGCTACCTTAAAGGAAGTCCAGGAACAAGTGGCAAGGTTGGCATGTTCCCAAGTGCATCAGAAAGGAGATAAGCCATGCTACAAAGAGCTCATTTTTATGCTACATTAAGTATATGATGGTTGCTTGTTCAATGTTACTGTCTTTTCAAGTATCTGTGAGAATACTGAGAGCATAAAAGTGATTAGCAAACTACGTGAAGATGATGATGTGCCAGCATTCTTTCCAGTGTTACGGTTACAGCTCTTCTGCTGGAAGGCTTGATCCTCCAGAGCTCTGCTACTGGCTCAGAGGCTTTACACCAGTGACTGACAAGGTCAGGATACTCAGAAAATACCTCACAGCTCTCTTGGGGTTACAGTCCTGCTCAGGGGGATGCACAAAGGACTAAACTCTGTGCAGGAGTTGAAGTGATTTGCTCAGGGTCACCCAATTTGATTTGGCATCATACCAGCTGCAAGAACAGCTCCTGGACCAGGCATAAGTTATTCAAAAGTGTGTTTGGGCCCTGTTGATGGCTTCTGGTTACAGTGCTTTTCAGAAATGTTACTGCTAATAGTGTTTTGTCTAGTTGGAGATGGGCAGTTTCATAATGCAGTAACTTCTGGGAAGCCGTGTGGAGCAGAGCGCTGAAATTTGACATCTCTAAAGATGTCCAGGAGAAAAGTTAGATCTTCCCTAAAGTTTGTGGTCTTGTCAAGGGCCAAGCCTGGCATCTCCAGGAAGCAGAAGCATTCCTTTTTCCTGCTTCAGAACCAAAGTGGACAGGCCAGGTACTGAGGTGTGGCAAGTCTGAGGCTGCAGGCAGCTCAGGTGCCTTTCCCCTCAAGTGACACAGGACCCGGGTGGGGAGGAGAGTGGTAATAGGGAGTTATAGCCCCACACACCTYCTTTGTCCCAGTTAATCTCTTTAGGAAGTGAGAGCAAGAGAAGTACAAATGCCCAATTGTCTTAAGCACCTGCAGTTTGCACACAGAAGAGACAGGAGTTGGGACAGAARCTTTGTTTGAGTTCAGAAGTAGGTTTGCAATAGCCTCTGTCCCTGAAACAATTAGGGCAGGTGCCACCAGGAGCAGAGGTTTCTCTCCCTCACCTCAGCAGGAGCTGGGATATCTCCTGTGGGTTGGCTCTGCCAAACCTCACATGATCTGAGCAGCAGCAGCAGCCAGGAGGAGCTCAGTGTATTTCAAGAAGGGCTTGAAGTCACTCAACCACTTCAGAACATGGACCCTGGATGCTCCCCAGAGCCAGGAGGCGTAGAGTCAACATGCAGAGGTGAAAATGAACCATTCAGGCCCTGGGAGGTTTGGATGGGTGTGCTCTGAGTCCTGCCTGTAATTTTGGGTCATTTCTTCTGCATTTACCCAAGTTGCTCTGGCCTAGGCTTGGCTGTGGACTCCCATTCTGAACCCCTAGAACAGGACTCAGCAGCACATTGGGAGACACAACTGTTGTGCCTGGTGCATTTTGCAAGGGGGATATCTGGGAGCATCAGGGCTCCAAGGACAATGATACGAGGCATAAACRACTTGAAAAACAAAACAAACTCTTGCTATCAGAGTCACAAGTCGAGCTGTCCAACACACCATTGGTCTCTGATTTTATATTTAATTTTAGAAGCTGAAACTAAATGTTTTAATTTTATATTATTCTCAACATAATGCTAATTTGCTCCAGATGTCCAYTCGGAGCTGAACGCTGCCATTTTGCATAGAAAGCATGTGCGTCAGTGATTTATTCCAAATAGCTTCTATTTTACTGCATTTCATTTTATTCTGAATGAAGTACTTAACAACATGTTTCTCTTTAAGAATCTTACTTAATCATATGGATATAATTTCTTCAATTTACGTTTTCAGTTCTTTAGTGTGGTGGCCACAGGGTGTTTCTTAACCTAGGAAGATTAAATGCACATGTTGAAAGCTGCTTATATTTGATTTTGAGGCACTTTCATTTCAAAGTCCTTCACGTAAGGTACAGAAGTGATTGTGGTTTCCTGCTAGGTTCTGGGATAGAGGGATAACTCTMAGGAAAACCTTGCAGATACCTTCTAATAATCATCCATGACAATAACATAATTTCATTTCTTTCAAAACTGTGGTCTACCGAGAGCGTTTAAGGCTTTTTTTATTGGGGTTCAGGAGAAAAAGAGATTTAATTTTCTTGTCATTTCTGGGCTACAGTTCAACGTTTCAATTTAAAACCTATTTCCGTTGCGTTCCTTTCCCAGTTTKCCCTCAAAATATTATCTTAGAAAATATCTTTTATTCAGTTATTATTTTATTTATTTAGYAGCATATTAAAAATTATGTGAGACTGCTCAATATGAAACCTTTGTTATTTGAGCCTGGCTCACWCAGCCATTCCTGTACATGGGCTGCTATTGGTCAAGTATGTCAGGAATGTCCTTTGGCAGCGGCCTGGGAGCTACGTCATGTGTGTGAAGCAGCTCCTATGAACTGCTCAGYGTGGATGGGAGGCTGCTCTGAACATTGGAACAAAGTCCAGGGAAGATTTTTATTCTTTCATTTTAAAGCTGACCCAGGGTATGTAGTTCGTAGTATGACGGGATGCTTCTGCAGTGGTCACAGAAAATGTAATGCACCAGATTCCTCAGATACCAAAACCTACTCTTCTTCCTTTTTAAAACAATTTCACKCATATAATCCCTTTTCCTCTTAGGCTTTTAGACTGTAACCTGTGCCATGGAATATAAATTTCAAGAGGTCGCATCATTTGCAAGGCAGGTCCTTCCCACCTGAAATAATGTTCGTCTGGATTCATTTACATCTTCTTTTTGCATTTCTTTTTCAATCCTAGTTTTTAATTTTCAGAACTAACCTTGCTGTTATTCTGCAATTGTATTAGTTTATTACATTGAATTGTTGACACAGCTGGTAGGGAGCTAAGTGCTGTGGTTTCACACAATAAAATTTCAGACAATATGTGTAGCACTTCTTTTTCATATATATCATTTGAAAGCCATATGATTCACCAATATGTGTTATTGTTATCCACCCATGTGGGATACAATCTATTTTAAATTAGTGAAGTGACTTGCTAAACTCCCTGTAAACAATAAGACTGTGGGAAAACATTAAGTGCTATTCAGAAAAGAACATTGCYATACAGCCTTTTATCCAGAGGATCCCACAGTGCTGTAGAGAATGGAGGGACCTGGCACTGCTCTGCAGCAGAGCTCATCTTCACAACAGGCTTTAGGAGGCCACTCCAGCACTTYAAACTGGAGCAGGGTTTGGTGGAGAGTGTAAATGCCAGTGGGTGTGGTAAATCACCCTGAGTGAAGAGCAGYAATGGGGTGTTTGTTAGCAAAATCTTGATTTAACATTTCATTTGGAGAGAAAACTGATTTCCTTGCTTATGGAAATGAGCACAAGCAGAGTATGAGGACAGTAGGTTTTGAGATAAAAAAAAAAATCCATCCTAACAAAAATGGGAGAGAACCCTAGCCACAAAAATATGGACTGTGAAAACAGATCAGTGAGGAAAATGATCGAGCTGTTCTGAACCACGTATAAAAAAAATTTATTTGCAACGAAAAGCCCACATAGATGGGCAAAGAGTTACCTTGCTGCTGTTTTTCATCTTTCCTACGAGAATTAGGTCGTGCTGGACTAGTTTAGTCAGCTGTAGCCAGCAATTTCCCACTGTAGATCAAATTACATCCACAGGATCCTCCTCTGTTTGATCTGCCAAGGACAGGAGCCACTTTGTAAGCTGTGATGACATGTGACAAGCTATGACTGTAAAAYATATTTATTTATTGGTCTTGACAAAGGTAGGAGCTGGGTTTTCCAGGATTATAAAAAAAACAGGAGTCCAGGGGCGATGAGTGGGAAGTTAGGATGGACACTCACTGTTGCCAGATGACACCGTGTTTGTGACACACAGGTTTGTCACACRCTGGTCTCAAATCTTCCTGTGACTGGAGACAGAAAGAGCACAGACCCAACCCAGGCTGCTCTGCTTGTGGTGCATTGGAAACCCATCCTGCTCCTAGACACACTCCTGGCAGACTGGACTATGTGAGGATCTTTTTCTSCCTTTACTAGTTCATTAAAAATAAAGAAAAATACAAAATAAAGAGGGAAGTTTTTAATTTTGGTTTTTTTCCATGTAAGTGTTAGTGAATACACTCAGAGTATTTCAATAGTGTCTGATGCCAGTGTAATAACTTAAGATTGTTTACTTAATTCCTGAATGTATGCATTGTTTTTAGCAAACATTCTTAATTTATGTTTGTCCTGCCTCTCCTCCAATCTGCCATTGGATTCAGAATGTAAACCAGGACAGGCAGCTTCTCTGCCCCGCTCTTTGCAGATGTCTGTCCCAGACCCAGGAGTGAGAAGGGCCCAGTGCTGGGTACAGAAGGGTTGCTGAGTTCCTCAGCGTGCATCAATGTCCCACGCTGAAAGAGAGCGCTCAGCACATTACAGGAACAGCTTACAGAAGCAGGGTGTGTAATTTTTAATAACTGGGATAAAAGCCCTTAGTGACATCTTTAAAATATAAATGCCCTTTCTTGTTTCTTTTCTTTCTTTGCCCCCCCCCCCCCCCCATTTTGCCTTTTCATCTCTTCTCCTTTCAATTCCATTAAGCTTCATTGTACAATAATGTATCACAGTGGACTTTTTTCAATTATGTTTTTGATTTTTTCCTCCTTGTTACTATAAAACTCCAGATGTTTTGAGACTTCATGGTTCTCTGGATTATTTTTTCCTTTATTTTAATCTTTTGTAACATGCCACACATGTGGTATTTTGGCCTTTTAAGATGCTACGCTATGCTAATCAGCCATAAGTTTTGGGGTAAGATTTTTTTTTTCTTTTTATAATTACTTTTTTTTTCCCTCTTCTTGCTGCTGTTGTCTCTTTAATTATTTTCTTTTTTCTATTTGTTTTATTTTTTGTTATCCCAACTGGCTAGTCCACATCAATCATAATGGATTCTCCCTTTGCTCTGAGGCTGAATTCTTTATGTTAAGCAAATTAATCCTTCACTCCAAATTTTCAAGCTTTCATATCTGTAAGTAGATCATGAGCACATTTTCACCTTGCTTATCAGTACAGAACTGTTTGCACTGTAACTGGCACGCCAGACCAAGAGCACGGAATGTTCTTTAAAAATGTGGCTAAAATGTGGACGAGAATACAAAGATGTAGGCAAGTGTATAGGACAGAATTTAATTTAAAGAATTTCATTYAAATTTGAGTTGAGATGGGTTCAAATAGATGATACTTTAGATGAAAAATGGAATGGGAATGTTTCCTGGGAAATTAAGGCAACGAATTACTGATCCAGAGGAGCAAGTTTCTGAAGTACATGTAGGAAACTATACTTTTTATTAAAAAAATCCAAAAGTACTGGAGGGAAGCATTTTAATTTATTTGTGGTTCTTTGCTGGCATGGCTGGAGAGGGTTTTTAATTTATTTTGTTCAATCATAATTTCATCCCCAAAACAAGCAGATCTGGCTTCAGATATTAGAACAAGTCTTGGATTGTGTGTTGTCCTTTAATTTCAAATAGCTTGTAAGCTATTCAAAAAATCCCAAATAAAGAATGGTTTCCCATTYACATCTGAAGAAATAATGGGGCTGTCATGGGGTGTCCTCTTTGCTTATTACATGACATTATGAATTTTGCATTTTGTTTTTTAAAATGTTGCCTCATGTAATGTTATTTTTGCCTGCAAGCCATAATACTGCATTCAGTCCAACTGTAATGAGGTTTCAGAAAATTGTTTGCTTTCCAAATGACATATTTAGCAAAACCTTATGGCAAAATCTGTGGCTGTCAAGCTGCTGATAGTAAGATACTCCCAACTTTCCTGGTTCATTCTCATATGTTGTAGCAAACAAATGCAACTACCCCTGTTTTGACAAATGTTTATACTTCTGCTTGATTAAAGGAGGATTACTAAAAAGAGCTAGAAATTGGGTCTTGTGAAAAGGATAGGATGCTCTGATGGTTTCCCAGATATTTTGGCTTTTGCTGGAAAGCTCTGCTTGCTCCCTGAAGTGCGTGACCTGCTGGCTCTAGAAGGAATAAATGTATGAATATTTCAGTTCTTGAGGCAATATTTGCCCCGTGCTGGGGACATTGGCAGGCTGGTGGCTGGTGCTGGGGTCAGAGGGGTCTGTTTGTGTGTGGGAATCACCTCGTGTGCAGAATCAGACCTGGTTACTCTTGGAGCCTCATGACTTAAATGAGTCCTTCATAGGCCGGGTCTGCATTCCTCGAGCATCCATCGCTCCTGGTTCTGCCCAGGGGGGTTCAGGAATGCGGGTCTAGTGGCTTATAAAATTCATGAAATTGAAATGAAAGAGACAGCCCAAAGTTTTGCTTAATTCCTTTATTCAGTGACAATCAAACACCCCTCCAGGATTTTCAGTGTATTCATATTTCCCAGTTTCATAGTAATGAGGACCTTTCCAACAGCATAAAGAAGAATAACCTATGAATGGACAATGTGTTGATGTCAGATGGATGGCCATAACTGCCCTAAACCCAAACAACATGAAGGATGTATTGCATTTGTACTGTGGCTTACTTTACTAGGTTTTTCTTCTTCCTGTTCTGAACCTTTTAAACTTCTTTTCTCTTACATGCCGACAGCTGTACAACACTCTGGCTAAAGCCCTAAATGCTTTTTTTAAAGACAAATAATAAAAAGTACAAGCATTTTAGCACGGGACTCAAATTAAATGGAATGTAATATCACTTTGTAAATATAAATTGTTCAGGCTTCAGAAATAAAACCAGAAATTGGCTGGTCCTTTTATATTACAGCTATCTTCCACTTCATTGTTATCAGAAAGGGAAAARAAGAGCTTGCAACTATTTAAATCTGTAAATTTGAATATGTCTAAATAAAATGGAATTCTTTAGAATGTTAAAATCTCAATCTTATGGGTGACTTTTAATGTACGCAAATAGTTCTGCTGAGTTTAATAAAACCTCTGCGTGAATCACGTTACTCACGCGCAACTATTTGCAGGATCAGGGCTTTACATTRTAGCTACAACAGCGAATTAAACATTAATCTAATCAGGAATTAGCTGGGAAAAACAAAGCACCAAAGCAGATATTTTGATTGTCWTGTGTGGTGGAACAACTCCTGTGTTTTAAGTTCCTGAGGTTCATAACAGCTCGGAGCCTCGTGTGCTCCCAGCCATGGCCCCGACATTGGCCTCAGTGTGCTGTAAAACATTGATGCTATTTAAAGAGTGCTGTGGCTGATTCCTCCCCTCCACAAGGGATACGCAACCTCACAGGATCCTTTTTCTCATAACATGTTTTTCAATAAAATTTTCCCAATTTTGTAATCAGTTGGGAAGAAAGAACATTTCACAATGTTCATAAGGCTTGTGGATGTTTTGACCAGACATCAGATTTCCTATTGATAGCATTAAATGCTTTGGAATGAAATGTTTTGGGTTTTCCATCTGTAGGCTGTCTGAGATGTCAGCAGCCAATATGACCTGCTCTTTCCCTTTTAGGTCTATAAATAAAAGGCAGCTTGTTTAACTGATCTTGCAGTGGAGAGCAGAGGTGTATATTAATGAGCTTGCTCTAATGGCACACTGGACCTATTTAGCACTACGACTGTGAAGCCTTCTCTTTTTCAGTCATAACTCATTTCCTAAGAAAATGTCAGTTATTGCTTCACCCTATGGGCTGAGCTGGTTAGTTTATAGTTTATTTCTTCTGATCTGTACCACTGACAGATATTCTAGACATGACCGTGATTAAGTACGCTTCTGAAAATGGTAAACATTTGTTAATATAAACCCTCTTGGGAACATGCTGKTATTTCTGCATGGCAACATTCTCAGGTGCATTCAAAGTATAATCTGGAAGCAAAGAAAAAAACATTTTAAGCAATTACAGTTATTAGATTAAACTGTTTTGTTGGAAAAATTGTGATGTGTTTAGATCACTGTGAGATAATTCGGTGTTTTTATAAATACGGCTTTTGAATGCATGGCATTGCAGCAGCSACACTGCAGTGAGATTTTAGTGCGAAATAAAGGTAACATGTGTATTTCCATATGGTAATGAGCTAGTTTAGTCCCATAAATTTCTACAAGGTATTTTTTCCTGGCAGAAACCCTGTTCTAAAAAGCAGTAGTAGTTATAAACCCAATAACTGCGTTGTGTTCTTCCTGTAATCATGTGGCATTGTTTTGTGTCTGTGCTTGGATGTGTGCAGCATTAATGATCTCACAGCAAAGACAAAAGTAGTAATTGCAATATAATGATTATTTTTATTGATGAAAYTTGTTTAAGAGCTCTCTTGACATTTACAGACTTTGAGGATCATGCAGCATTTGTTACAGTTATTCCAGGCATCAAATGTCCACAAAATGTTTAAGATTGTAGGATTAAGCAGTGACTGATTGGGGCCAGATGTCTGGGAGATCCTGAAGTGGCCTTCTCAGTTGATAAAATAGCTCTTACTATCCTGAAGTCCTTTTGAAATTAAACATTTGTTCTTTGTAGTTGAAGCTAGGACACTTGGGGGATGGCTGGATCTTCCTGGAGGTTATTTAAAAATGAGAATGAGCACCCCATTTCTCCAAGAGTAGCTTTGTTTAATGTGTATGTAAATGTAAATACACTCCAAGTAGCAAGAGTAGGTGGAAGGGTTAAAAGCATTGGTGAGTAGCAGTTAAAYCCAAGAATTACCTTACAAAGTTGTTTCAACAACAGCAGCCCCATTGAAGTATCGTACCCCTGCACTTCAGGGAAGCTGTTTGGACTTCCAGTCAGCAGATCGGCAAGAATGAAGAGAGTTGAAATAGGTGTYCTCCAGAGTSCAACTTTCTGCARCTCTGAGTKGATTCTCTCAGCCCCCTSCTGCTYAGCTCTTTGCATCAAYTCCTTTCCTCCCTCACTTTCAGACCTTTCACYTTCACCTTCCCCTCTTCTCATCACTTGCTGGCAATATTCTTGTCCCCACACCTCTCCTATTGATTTCCTTCCCTGTTTTACCAACCCAGCCTTTGCCAACTTGAAAATCTGAGTGCTGGTGTTCTGTTCCACCTCACGTTTATCCTGAGTTTATCACTGCATTTGGGAGCATGCCACTGTAATTCAGTTTAATAGAGCTGGGTAATRCAATGGGAATTAGGAAATAATAACATAAATAAGAGAAGCTGTGAATGTTCAAGCATATGTGGTGATGGAGGAACCCTMGTGCTGAAGGCACTGGACATGTTAACCAAGAAAAGGCAGCTGATGACAGTAGAAGGGTGTATAAATGAGCCCGTATTTGTTTGAGTGGTKCTGCTTGCACTGTAGCTCTGAGCATTTCTGGTAGGGTCTGCTCCTTCTCTTCCTGAAGTGTTGATCCAGCAAACTCTTAAACATATGTGCTTCCATGTGTCTTAAATTAAGCTTGTGTTTAGGTTTTTAAGACATTTGCTTTTGGAATTTTTGCTACTGACATCAATGAGAGTGGAGCTGCAYCTTTAATGAGTTTGGATTATTCTGCTTACCTTCCTACTTTGCATTAGGCTCTAGATATGGAACTGAARTCTGGTGATCCATTAGAAAAACATTCTGAGGGTCAAGATCCTTCTCTCTAGAGAGGASAGAGATGGATTTGATGGCTGGAGTGTTCAGTGAATGAGGAATAAGGGTCACATCCAGAGAGCAGTGGTGAATGACTCAGTGTTCAGATTGGACATCGGTGCCTGGTGGTGTCCCTTGGGGGTCCACACTGGGACCAAGTGCAGTCTCAGCARATKTGCAGGTGACACTGAGCTGAGTGRTACAGTTGGCACTCCTGAAGGGTGGGATGAATYCAGAGGGACCTGGACAAACACGAGAAGTGGCCCATGGGAATCTCTGGGTTTCAATAAAGCCAAGTCCAGCTGGTTCAGGGCAACCCCTGGTATCAACACAGGCTTGGGGATGCAGGAGCACAAAAAKGCTCCAAGGGATGGATGGAACACCTCTTCTGAGGAGAAAGGCTGAGGGAGTTGGGCTTGCTCAGCCTGGAGAAGGYCCTGGGGAAACTCAGAGCAGTCTCTCAGTGCTTGAACATCTCTGAAAGAGAGATGAAAAGGATATTGTTTCAAAGGGAATGCCACACTGTGGACACACTAGTCAAAGAAGGCTGGAGAGAAAGAAGATTGGGAATAAAAAGGGAAAAAAGTGATCTTTAGGACCTCAGAGCATTTACTCAGCTTCATGGAATGTCCTATGAGAACTATGAATTTGCTGGACTCAGCTCTATTTTTCATAGACTTCAGCATTTTTGCACATTTCAAATTGCACCATTCTGAATCTTTGTCAGATTTTTAGTGATGATTATGAAGTTTGTTTCTTTGGAAGCCTTGGTGGCTTTGGTTACTTCAAAAACACCACCCCCTCCCCCTCCTTGCACCAGCTTAGATGTTCAGAGGTGAGTCGTGGCCAAACAAAGCTTCTGAACTCATAAACTGCATGTGTCCAGGTGATTTTGTGGATCTGTCACAATGGCTGTGATGGGAAAAGATTGGAGGAGCCACAGGTTCCTGGAAAGCTGCTGAGCAAAATCTTGACTCGGCAAAAGGAAGTGACAAAGCGTTAGCTGATTTTTTGAGAGTCAGGATTTCACTGTTTATGAGCAAGAATCATACAAAAATCTATGGCTTCCAGAAGGAGGGGTTGGAACAGGTTGCTCAGAGRARCTGTGGCTGCCTCATCCCTCGAACTGYTCAGGGCCAAGGTTGGACAGGGCTTGGAGCAATGTGGGATAGTGRAAGGTGTCCCTGCCCATGGCAGGGGGTTGGAACTGGGTGATCCTTGAGGTCCCTTCCAACCCAAACCATTCTATGAAGATACACCTACTTTATTTCAGAACTGCTGTTGGTGGTGATATGAAGGTGAATTGGGTTGTGTTTCTGAAACATATTCTTGAGACTGCAAATCACTGAGGAACCAAGTTTTTATGTGTGTAGAGATGTTAGAAGATCTGCAGTGCCATGAAACAGCAAGTGTGGGCAACGAATACACGATATATATGAGAATGTAAGAATATATATGCAGAGTGGGCAGAGAATACACATTGCATCACTTGAGTATTTTCATGCAAGTGTTTGAACATGTGTGAGTATCTGAGTGCATTTTATGGGTGTGCAGGTGCACGAATGTGCACAGAGAAGTATTTGTGCACTCTTGAGAGGGTTCCCAAAGCACATCCTGCAGACAGTACCTGCACTGCCTGTAACAATGAAACTGAGCAGTGAGCAATGCAAAACACCCTTCCCTTGGCCTAGTAGCTGGAAATTTTACTTACTTATTTATCCAGATTTAATCTGAAACAGGGACTTTTGTTATGAACGCTATGCAGCGTTTTATTGCTGAGCTYCCTAATGAAACGGGTGCTTAAGAAGTCAGAATTGCTCAGGTTACTGGTTGKATAAATGCTGAGAGCAGCTCTGAGTGATACAGCAGGTAAAGAAAAGGGTGCAGAATAACAGCAGAGTTCCTTTGGATTGATCTTCAAATGGATCAGGTCTTCCTGTAAATAGTCTGTGCTCATCTGCTCCAGTGTATAATATTTCAGACACCCGAAACCAGGTTCTAACCCACCACAAAAAGCTTCTCTTGCTCTCTGTCTGTAGCAGCTAATTGTTACTGCCCACAGTGGTTCCTGTGCCAGTTAACATCTCAGAGGACTCCCAGAACACTTGTTCTTTCTTTAAATTTTCTGTTCTGACACCGTGTGTTTAAGTGTTCAGTGCTTCAGACAGAACGTGTGAGATATTTATAACACTTGTATTATTACTGAGCTGCACACCGTGTCTTTGGTGACAGATTAAATGAACAGCACAATATGTTGTGTTTCATCCATAAATTTCAGCAGATGTTTGAATGTTGGTTGATTTATTGCATGTCCAACTTGGTTCTTACACTGTTCTCATTGTAGCTGCACATGGTTTATTTAATAGAACTTTACAACGATTTTTTTTCTGCCATTTTTCAGTTTGAAGGGTGCAACAAGGCATTTTCTAGGCTCGAGAACCTCAAGATTCACCTCCGGAGTCATACTGGGGAGAAGCCATACCTGTGTCAGCATCCTGGCTGCCAGAAAGCTTTCAGCAACTCCAGCGACCGGGCAAAGCATCAGCGGACYCACCTGGATACCGTAAGCATGATTTCATACTGGGAGCTGCACCGAGTTTTCCACTGGTCCTGGTACACAATCAGTTCTGCATCTGCAGGGGGACTTCGCCTTTTTGTGGGGAGAGTCTTGGAAAACTCAGCTGTGAGCAGCAGTGTTTGGGTTTGAACTGTGTGTGCTCTGAGAAATGAAAAAGTCTTGATCGCAGAGAGGCAATTAATTGTGTTAGTCATGCTGAGGAGTAAGTTACGCAGGAGTAAGTTACTCAGCAAACCCTCCCATTGTTCCTGTTCCAGTAAGAGAGGCAGCAGCACAATAAGGTGTAGCTGAGTGAAAGCTGAGTCACTGCTGCTCACCAAATGTGTGTCATTGTCTCACTTCCTGTTCCCTTTGGTGAGTGTTCTGAGTGAATGCAAAAGCTGGTCAGAGCTCTCAGTGGAAGGTAAATCAGCTCAGTTTTGGACAGTAATATAGTAAAAGTGAAAATACATCTGTCTCATAACTATGAAATTGGCTAAGTATCCTCGATCAGAATTAACTGTGAGAAACACATTATTTAATTCTCTACAGTTGGTAGGTTTGGCTTGACTTTGCAACTCTTCTCAGTTGTCTCRCAGAGAAGATGGGTGCCTGTCAAGTGTCTTGAGATCTGCTGAAATGAAATCATCAGATCTTGAGGAAAGAAAGCAATGAGACAGCTTTGCAGACCAATCATGTCCTCAGTATTRAGCTTGTAAAGAATAACAGGCAGAGTTTTTCCTTTGTCTTTTTCAAAGAAGTGAATTTATGGTTTCGTTTGGCAAAGTGTTTATGGGGCAGAACTTTGGAGTTTAATTGATATTTACTTTTTAAGCAGTTACACGTTTCAGACAGTGCAGCATTGAGGAATGTCTAATGTACATTATGCCTTGCAAAAACAAACAAGTAAGAGAAGCAAGTCAGTCACATTTTCCAAACCAAAGCACGCTTAAAATAACAATGTTTTATTTATTTGAAARTCAACCTGAGATACTTGAATTTGTAATTAGTTCTAGAATGCATCTCTTTCAAAAGTGGATATAGTAAATTGAGTGCAGTTTTAAAATTTATTGCATGAATCTAATCAATATATTTTTATTAGCCAAACTCACAAGTGGAATACCATTTATTGGTTTCAAGAGAGAACTTAAATGGTTACTAAAATGAGCACAAATTCTTTGTATGTGTTGTCTGTGCAATATTGAAGACAAATGTCTTAACTTTCTATTTTCTTCTCTTCTCCCTTTATCTCTGTCTTTATTATCTGAAATGCTCATAAATCAGGAAAAAGGTACAGTAATCATTTTCTACTAACTTTCTTAGATACCTAAACACATCCTCTATGCTATTCCATTGCAGGTTCTGTAAAACTGTTTCTGCCTGCACACAGTAACTGAGTTCCACTTACCTGGTTTAATTGAAAAGTTAATTTCAATTAAATTTGAAGCCCTGTGGCTTAAGCTCAGTGAATTGTGTGCTTATGTTAATGTGAAAAATAGCAGAGTTACAGGGTGGTGCTGCTGCACAAAACAACTGCCTGGAACGTCAGAGCAAACAGCCATGAACCTTTCTAAGGGGAGTCAGATTTTCATCCAGTTTCCCTATCACYAAACTGAATGATTTTATCGCTAATTTGAGTGACATCAGTGATTTGAAAAATACTCYGCTAGTTTTTCTGCCAAGGGATTTGTTAAAGTTTTCCATAGCTTTTCCTCAGGTGTCAGTTCTCTGTGTTCCAGACACTCTCAATAAAT
Source organism: Malurus melanocephalus (assembly GCF_030028575.1). NCBI lineage: Eukaryota > Metazoa > Chordata > Aves > Passeriformes > Maluridae > Malurus > Malurus melanocephalus. Next base: position 767,813 of record NW_026623306.1, read on the forward strand.
CTCCTTTGCCCTGTAACTTTCTGGGTAGGTGCTGTGTTAGCCTGTAAGGTCATGAATTGGTGAATGATTCTATTATTCCTTCTGAAATTTCCTGCTGCCTGGACAGAGCAGCAACACTTATCCTCTGGAGGTATTTACAAAGAAGGGGGGGTTTATAGAGACTGCTTATTCCTTATTGAGTGCATTTGGAATTGGTTTTAAAGCTTCTCAATGAGGGTCATTCCATCATTTATCTCCTCCAAAAGGAGAATCTGTAAATCATTTCATTTACTGGTGCACAATAGTTTGATCAAATCCCTACTAAATCATCTGCAAGTAGATCCTTCTSCTAGGCAGGAGCAGAACAAAGGGAACCTGTCTGTCCTTGTGGTAAAAAGGGCATGTCAGCACTCCTCCAGGAGCAGAGCARTTGGTTTAGAGGACCTCACAGTCACTTCTCCCAAAACTGGTGGGATTTTTTCCCTTCTGTGCATCCTCCCTCTAACACCAAGGGGATTAAAGAATGTGACATYGAGGTCATGGCAAACCAGTTTTCTACCTTTGAGAAGACAGCAGAAGGATTTGCTACAGTCCTAGTKAGAAGGCTGAGGTAATGTTGATAGATGAGGCAAGAAAGGAGGGCAAAAGCTTGTTCCATTCAACTTTAAAGCTTTGTGAGCTGTGCCATGCAGCACTATTTTGCTGGCACCTAATTCTGTGTTTACTTTAAAAAAACGCCTTTGCTCATTTTGCAATTTCATTTTCATTTGCAGTTTGTACTGTAACCCAGAGATAGTGTTCCATATGTTTGGAGTAGATGTAGCTGAGAGGAGAATTTGGTGAGGATTTCAGTAGCTGGRATTCCAGAATCAGCATTTAAATCAGAGCATCTTATTTATTTATTTACCTGTGAGCAGCAGCACTGAACTGCCTGCCTGAACTCAGATGGTTTTCCCACAGGCAGTGCTGATACTGTGCCACATAAAAGTGTGCAAGCACTGCCACATGCCAAAACAAGCTGGAAAAGTGTTCCCAACAAAATCAGCRTTAGTGGGGTTTTCTTTATCGATTTGCTCAGATATTAATGTTCAGTACAGGTTGTTTGGTTAGAAGTTATAAAGACATTGCTGTTGTTATTCARAAGGTATGAAGGAAATCAAATGTGTGCTGTGCCCCAAGTTCTGCTCTGCTGCATATCACAGTCACAGAATTGTTAAGGTTGGAAAAGACCTTTAGGATCAATTACCACACCACTGAACTGTGTCCCCAGGTGCCACATCCCTGGAAGTGTTTGACAGCTGTGTGGATGTGGCATCTGGGGCAYGGTTTAGTGGTGGGGTAAGTTTGGATTCAAAGATCTCAAAGGTTTTTTCCAACCTWAACAATTCTGTGATGTCTTTTCATGAGGGGCCCAAAAYTGCWYCTGGGATTYGAGGTGGGACCACCTCACCAGTGTYCAGCAGTTGTTGTAAAAACTGTGTAAATCAGAACTCAATACGACAGTTTCTACCTTTCTAATTACACTATGTCACCTCTTGATAATTTTGTTTGCTGTAAAGGCTAAGGAAAAAAGAAATTCTCTCAAAACCCATCCAGTTCCACCTCACCAGCATTTACTTCAGCCCAATAATCCATATCCAGTGTGCCAGTGCAGAATCACTTCTGTTTGCTTAGAGGAGACAGAGCAGCACGGACCCAGCAAAGAGAGCAACCAGCTCAGGTTCAGCACTGTGTGTGCCCATCCTGCAGCGCTCCCCAGTGCTCCCCAGTTGCACAGTGCTGGCTGGGCAGGCACAGGGGGTGACATCTCTCCTTTGCTCGTTCCCAGAAGCCCTATGCCTGCCAGATCCCCGGCTGCTCCAAGCGCTACACCGACCCCAGCTCCCTGCGCAAGCACGTCAAGGCTCACTCGGCCAAAGAGCAGCAGGTGCGTAAGAAGGTAAGAGCAGGCAAAGAGTGACACGTCCCCTGGCATTTTTAATTTGCCTTTAGTTTGTGTATGTTCAGATCAGAGTTCTTCTGCAATGTCACAAGAAAACTTCAGTGGAGCTGATTTTCCTGTGGGTTTTTAGTCACTGTTGTTAACCAGGCCACCTGATCTGTTTGTACTTTCAAAGGCTGCCACCCTCTAATTTCAGTTGGCCCCACACTTTGTGTCCAAGCATTTCTTTCCTGTTCATCTTGCATACACAAGCCCAAACTGGGCTGTCATTCACATAAAATGTCCATGCATTGAGTTTTTGCAATCAGCACCAGCTGATGGTATTTACTGATGTAAATGTTGGCTGATCATCTAAAACACAAATTAAGGAAAGCCAGGAAAGGAGCACTTGKAATAGAAGAGATGTCCTTGTGTCAGCCATGCCCCCTTCCCTCCTGCTGCTCCTCCTGTACAGTTTTGTCCAGTTTGAACTTAGGGTCCCCTGTCCCAGGTCAGCTCTCTGTCCCCCAGTTCTCCCTGTAACCCTTCTCTCTGTTGGATGTGTGCAGGCTGAGTAGCATTCCCAGCCCTGGAACGCTCATTGCACGGTGAGCTTTGTGCCAGGGGAGTGACACTGTGCCCAGCACCATCCAGGTGTCCATGGAATCAAGTCTTAGCACATAGCAGCTCAAGTCAAAAGTTCTGTCTGGCCTGGCCACTGCCTAGTTTTCCATCCCAGTTTTGTATTATCAGTATTTGTATTATTGTGGCTTCCCTGCAGCTCCCAGCCTCAGAAGGTTCCACAGGACGTGCTGTGCCTGTGTGTCCCACATCACAGGTCACAAAATTCCCAACTCTTCCCTAGATTAACCTTTAGCTCGTAATGAGAATAACAGTAAGAATGCCATGGCAGCAATTGTTTAATTCTGTGTAATTAATTCTGTGTAATTAGAGTAAGAATCAGAAGGGAATAACAGTAATTGATTAATTCTATGTAATTAATTCTGTGTAATAAGACTAAGAGTTAGAAGGCCATAGCAGTAATTTGCCACAGAAGGAGAGTGACTGTGGCACCAAAGTCTTGTCATTGCAAGATCTTTGCAACAGGAAGGTTTTTTTACTTGAAATTCTCACCAAATCATGGAAGACAACTGTGCTCCCTATTCCGAGGAAAAGAACTTCCCCATTTTCCCTTCCTGTGTTGCTGGCGTACCTCCAGGGGAGCAAGGAGGGAATTATTTCCTAATCTCAGGCCTGGTATCATTTGTTCAGCTCGGTCACCATCTTTTATATCTGGGGACAGTTCCCACTTTACACCCTGTCATCTGCTGAGGCCTTGTTCCAGTTCTCCAGAGCAAAGTGGGGAAAAACCCTAAAGCCAAACTTTGCATTAAGGGGCACAAAGTACTTCCTGCATCAGCAGCAGGAGGCCTGAAGCACAGAACCAATCCAGGACAAATTTGGTAACACCAACTGCAAACTCAGGCTGCTTGGATGCACCAAGACATCAATATCCAGGCTTTCATTATCACATAATCTCCTGGCTTGAGGACTTTTCCTGTGTGCATACCCTCCTATAGACTTATCAGATCTRTCTTAAAATAATGTTAGAAAATTGCCTCCCACACCTTATTTGGTMGGCCAGTCTAAATCTGCACTCCACCAGTGGTTTGAAATCATCTTCAGATTTCCTGTCTCATTTATCCATGACAACTTTATGAATACTTGGTCCTGTGACTTTTTTTTCTTGAACTGAAAATACACCTGAAAAAGCAGCAGATTTAAAGTGTGTTTTGGTCACAGGCTCTCTTTTGGTTTCAGGCTCTCTTAAAAAGGATCAAAGCAAACCTGGCTTATAAGAAAACAAGAACCTCCCCAAAATATTTCACTTAAATGTATTTAAAAACCCAGCCCATTTAAAAACCCCAGCACCTTTCACAACTAAGTAAATCTCAGTGTTACTGAACAGTCTACTTTTAATTTCAGATTTAGGAAAACAAAAGAAAATACTGTTTTTACTCACTTGCTSGGTTTTGCTTATAAGTCAGCAAAGGCAGTTGTCCATTGGTATCAGCTTCCCAGGAATTCTGAGTGGAAATGACTTAGCCAAGAAAGAAAAATTAACAAGTTGTTCTGCCAACCTGTCTYGGTTGAGATATGCTACCAAAATGTGCCATCTCTGATATAAAACAAAATTCCTGAGCCCAGGCTTTTATCAAAGGAATCCTGAACACTTAGTTCCTAGCTTAGAGGATTAGTGCAGCRGTGATATTTGGTTGTTCTGAAAGGCTTTACAGGAACAAACCAGAGAAAGTTAGCTGTTAATTTAGTAGTAGTTTAATTGGCTGCAGATGCACTTTGTGATCCAAATGTCAGATGTTTATCTCAAACCCACAAATGGCTGTAGAGCAGAATTCTAAGAAGGTTTGCCTGGGCTCTTTATTTAGAATACCCAAGCCCAGGGGAGATGGGTATGTGAGGCTGTACCCATCAGGACAATAACTATTTATTAATGGCTGTAGAATATGATGGCTGTTTATGTAATGCGAACACTCTGTTATGACAAAAGCTTGGCAGCATCAGCATGTTTGAAAGAGAATTAGAAATGCTTTTCTTTCTTAATTCTCCTCTCCTGCTGTTTTTAATATGATCGACATTGTGGTTTTCAAGGGTTTGCTTCAGCCCCTTTTGCCAGAGCTTTAATTTACACGGAGCACAGCTGACACGTGGGTGATACCTCTCCACAACACCGACAGCGCCTGGCTCTGCCAGCTCTAATCTGATAAGCACAAATGCTTTTCTTTCCCTATCAAATGTCTTTCCAAGTGTCACAGTTATGAGGTGATGCAATCCTTTTGCCCCAGAACCCAAGAAACTACAGAAAGCATGAAAATGTGCAGTTCAATTACTCAGTAGAGTTTGAAGGAACACAGAGTATATTATTTTCTGAAGCAAACTGGTTGTTGATCTWAGATTAGCACACTTGTGCACTTCAGAAACCCAAAGTTATCTCTAATTACAAGTACCAAGTACTGCACAAATCCTTAATTACACTGAGTTCCTAAGAATGATATTTCTTCCTTCTATATATAATCTTTAGGGAGATATATGAAGTTAATTATAAATRATTTGATTTTACTGTGTAATACAGAGTTTCTTTTATCCTCCTCTTGTAGCTAAAGTCCTGTACTGATATTGAACAAGATGTACTAAGTGAATGCTTGGCTATCCAACAGCTCCACACATCTTCACAGCACGTCCTGGATGGGAAGTGTGGCAGATCTGTAGGTCCTCATGATTTAATTACAGGTAAGAWTACTGCTAATAAGAAGAATTTAAACTAGAAGAGCTTGTGGGTCTTATGTTTCACTGTGGAAGGTGAAAAAATCTCCAGACAAGCAAATAAAATGCAATATTTCTGTGAGTTGTTTGCTAAAGCCTGGCTTTTTTTTCCCTTTTTTTTTTCAATTAGTCATCCAAATAATTCCTGTTAATTTYATATGAAGGGGCAGCAGCCCTGCTGAAAGTCTGTGTCCATCCAKTTGTTCTCCTTTCAAAGTGTGCCTGGGCCTGGGCAGAGTGCAGGGGCAGGAGCTGGGCAGACTGACAGCAGCAGGGTTTTCTTTTGAATGTTATGAAGCACTTTGGATCAAATAACAAATTAACAAATAATATGGTGATGCACGGATGGGGACAAAACTTGAATTTGAAATGTCAAACCTTTTAATTATCTTTTGTAGTATTTAATCCTTCTTTCTCTTTTGTTTCTGTCTTGTGATTTGAAAGGAACTCGCCCCTTTCAGGGACCTTAGACTCTTCCACACATTTTAAAGGAAGAGACAAAGATGCTTCCATTCCTTTCTGTGGGAAATAAGATCTCGATTCACAGTTCTAGCACCCCAGCAGAGGATCCTGAATCAGGGAGATGCAATTTGAGGTTCTGTGTTGAGGCAGCAGAGAGAGGCACTCCCAAAGGCAGCAGTGCAATTGTAATCTGCCTTCTGCAAGAATCTCCTGCTTTTTTTTGATTACTCCAAATCTTCAAAACAAAAAATGCATCCTGCATGACATCTCCTGTGCTCTTTTCTAGTTCAAGTTGCATTAAAATGTTGGAATGTAACTGGTGAGCAGAATGGAGTTGAAAGGGAAATACCCCAACATTCTGACGTGGTTTCCCTGCGAGTCTGCACTCAGGGTTTACCTGTGCTCCTGGAAAAGTGGGAGAAAGCTGGAGGGATTTGGGGTTTATGTCCATTCTTTGCCTGTGCAACCTGCACTGAATAAAGTTAGTGAGGGCAGCATGTGGCCTCTGCTCTCCCCCTGTAGCTGGAGCATGGCTTGGCCTCCCCCTTCCAGGCAGGGCAGGAACGAGCAGTGACATTTTCCTCAAAGGGGCTGCACTTCAGAACCTCAGAAACAGCTGCAGATTTCAAGTGACAACAATAAAACAGGAAAAGAGTTATTAGCTCACAGATAAACAGACCATCCCTAACCTCTCAGTGTCATTTCTGAGAACCTCTTGTGAAATGAAGGATTTTATCTGTCTGTAACTCYGGCTTTGTCTGATATGATTTCTGTGCTGATTATATCAATCCATCTCCAGGATGTTGTAAAAAAACTGTAAATCTTCCGTGATATTTCCATCAGGGCACTCCATATGAGACCCCATCAATGCACAATATGAACAAGTGCCAGGGAAAAATAAATCAAGATTTGAAAGACTGTTTTACAGTGAGACAGAAGTTGTCTCATGCTGTGTGTAGTACAATCCACAGGCAAAAGTGTTCCTCTGTCATTATTTAGRGCACGTAAGCCAAAGTGCTGATCCTTACAGAATTAAAGCATAAGGACATTCCTGCTGCCACCTATAGTCTGCAGTGACTGCACATTTGCTCTTTCAAATAAGCTGAGGCAATATTTTTTGAGAAATCAGTTATAATTCTGTATATAGGCTGTAGATGGATAAATACAGTGTATGGTGTCCTCATACTCCACTTGAAATACRAAAACATTCATGGTTTGGGTTTTTGAGTTTGGTTATTGTGTTGGTTTTTTTTCAAAGAAACCACGTTATTAATGTGCAGAGCTCTGGGCTTTAGGGATCACTTGCATTCCTGGAGAATTTCAGTTTTGTCTCTCTYCAAGTTAAAGCACATTTTAAATATGTCAGGGATGAAAGCCCATCACAGAGAAAATGAAATATTAAAAAAGCTCCCATCCCTTGTGTCTGACTTCAAAGCAGGTAAGATAGTGAGAGGARTATTTCTGCAGTCAGAGGAACCCACTGTTTGCTGAGATCTTCCTCCTTTTYCCCTCCTCATAACTAAGACACTTGATGGCTGCACACATTCAATTCTGGCTGTGGACAGGAGCTTGTATCACTCYGGTGCCACTCAGGCATTTTCTCTGGGCATGTTTATTACTGTTTGTCTTAGCATAAAGTTAAGGGGAAAAGGCTGCTAGTCWCACATGCTCAGAGCACTGTTTTGGCCACAGATGGTAGGGTTAAAGGCCAAGCCATTTCAAATACTGATTGATGACTTGTATTTACAAGCTGAGATGGTCAATGTGTGAAGAGGCCCAAGRTGCACAGGCCTGGCATGGGCTGCACTTGCAGGAGTCATTTCCAGCAGCTCCAAAGGCCTCTGTGCCTCCAGGTATTCAGAATGTTAGTGGTCAGTGCTGAAAARAARGGAAGAAAGGCTGTAAAAGGAAAGRAATTTTGGAARTATTGAAAATTAAAYGGAGCAAATGCTCTTCCCCCTCTGACCTGCTCCTCGCTGGGCACTGGGTGTCCACCCCAGCAGCTCCATTCTGAGGGRAGTGGAAACCTCTGTATTATGAAGTGGACTAAAGCCACCAGTGAAAAAACAGCATTTTCAATGTAACATCCTTGCTACTGACTTACTGTTACCAGAAGAGCCTTTGACAAATAAATCCTCGCATCACCTGGGAACATCTGACTTTTTAAAGCCCCTTCTGTCTGGTGTGCAGTGCAGAAAGCRAGTTGGTTTGACTGGCTGGTTGACAAATGTTCTGTCTAACAGGAGACAGAGATGATGCGGTTCAGTTGTGTTGCTTTAGATCTGTCAGCAGCTGAGGACTCATTGTTCATGAGGGGGTTTTGACTCATCTGAAGCCCCTGACAAAGGTGGCTGGAATCTTGCCTCGGTGGTTCTGCTCTTCAGTCACACACAGAAACAGATGCTGACATTCAGATGTTGTTTCTCCACCCCGAGGGTGTCACACATTCCCCACAGCTCTGGATTTTCGTGTTGCTTTCTGCTTGTTGCGTGTCACTGGGAGGGTTTGGGAGGGGTGCAGTGACACAGGACAGGGCTGAGCACGGCTGGCTCAGGGATCTATCCTGGATGTGCAGCTCTGCCCTCCAGACTGGGAAAGGACACATGAATGGTGCAGGAGGAGAAATGGCAGAGAAAGGCACTGGAGGGACTGAGGGTTCTCTGTGCTCTCGAGCTGGACACGGGGAGCTGGCAGACCTTGCTGCTCACAGCCTTCAGAACACAGTGTGAGTGGTGCTCTGGTCCTCATCCGTGTGCACATTCCCTGGAAGGGTGGGACAGAACTGTGGCAGATGAGTTGTAGGCAAAGCTTGAAGAGGAGAAAGGCAGARAAACTGGGAAAAGAAGAACTATATTTTTCCCAGAAGGGCATGACGAGGAGCCAGTCCTTTTCCCCTGCCATAGAGTGGCATTGGCACACTCCATGCTTGCACTCTGGTGATGTTTGTCACCACAGGGACCTGYCCTCAGTGCAGCCTTCACACCAAAWRTCAGTGTGARGGCCCTGAGCCCTTGCAGTGCACGTCTTGCACTTCATCCCAACATCTTCACCCACGAGTCCTGCACAGAGCTTCCTCAACAAAGGGTGAGGGCATGGTGGACACTTGGCTGTTGGTGCCTGACTACTGTAGTAGAGGAGAGTCCCCAAAAATGGCATATCCACAGCTTCAATAATTCTGTACTGGTGAACCTGTTTTCATGTTCCCCTCAAGAATTTATCCTTGCTTCTCTTTATATTTAATTTATTGGGGTTTCATTTGTATCAGTATGTGATATTTGTGAATGGACTGGGATATCCAGCAGCTCAAATGACAGAGTTTGAAATGAACAGCAAAAGCCCAGGGCACTATGGTCTGCTTTGCTGTGTGATCTCCATCCCCTGAGTGCTGCAGGTTCCCTTTCACAGGGATGGAAGAGGCAGGGTGAGAGTCCTACCAAGCTCTGCTGCCTGTCAGGAGGGGTCTGCAGCTCTGTAGGGTCCAGGAACACCTGGGAGGGCTGGAGAGGAGACACAGCCCTGTCACAGTGCCATGGCACAGCTCTGAGCTGCTCAGGTGCTCACTGACATAGGGGGCTTTGCTCTGGGGTTGTGTCTCAGGGCCAGGTGGGGGACAGGGAAGGAGCTGGAGACTCTGCAGGATTTTCTGATGCTTCCTCGCTGATTTTGTTTTGCAAATGCTGTGTGTTCCCAGGCATGTACAATGGATCCAGCACCAACCACAACGGCCCCTCCCCAGCTGTGCTGCCTCCTCCTCATGACATCCCTTCAAGGCACCTTCCCCTGGACTCTGCCCTCTCCAGCCCACACCAGCACCAGTCACCGCTGGAGAGTGCCAGGGAAGGGTACGTGTGCGATGGGAAACACGCCGGGCCTGGGTCTGCCTTGATAATGAAGGGTTAATTGTTTATTTTACTTTGCATGGATGCTGTTCAAAAGGAAACACCGGCCCAAACTAAGCAGTTTTGTTTGTTTTAGAATCACAGAATAATTTCTTTTTCAGGGGACCTCAGAGGTCATGTCATCCATCCCCTGTGCAAAGCAGGGCAAACTTGGACATCATTGTCAGCTTGTTCAGGGCCTTGTCTATGACAAAACACAATGGGATTTTTTTCTTCATAGCATGCAGTTGCATTTARATTTTAATTTTGTTTTTTAATTCTTCCTGAATGGCTTCTCATAGGTTTGGATAAGCACAGAGAACTTTTCTCAGCTAACATGAGAAACCTCTCAAAGGGTAAAAGCYGAACTATGACTCACTCAGGAATCAGGCAGTGTTTGCCTTAGYAAGACTCACTCAGTGTCAGAGCCATGGGCTTTCTCACTTCCTTGCTCTCTGATAAGGTTTTCTGTAATGCACCTCTCAGCAGCAGGCTTTAACCAGCCAGATCCTAATCAGGGAAGAGTGTTTAATCCCACTGATTGTATGGATTGCAGTGCTACAGCACGGATACAATTGCATGGCTACAGGGTGTGATATTTCTAAAGCACCKTTTGCTCAAGGCTCTCATAACATCTTCTCAACGGTAAAGAATCTCTGCAAGCCACAAAACTCTGCTCTAACCTTTTTACTCAGATTTTTTTTGGTGTCTGGCCTCATACAAATTCAACTTCATACTTAAGAGTTTTACTTTCCAGCACTTTGGATGGGAAAGGGCTCTGATTTGCCTTTACTGATGGGAATTTAAGATACGGAGAAATTAAGGGATTTTCTTCCCCTAGAAACATGTTGGTGTTCTTTAGCAAATAACAGCAATTAAATGTAGTTTTCCCATCCTAGTCCAGTGACTGAGCTTTCCCTTCTTTTATATGGGGCAAGGAAAGCCCAGAAGGATTTTAAGCAAAGGGCAGAAGGCAGAGTGTTTGTGGCATGAAAGGGGCACAATAAGGAAAATTACACCTGGGGTGGCTGGAGAACTATCTGATTGAGGAAATTCAATTAGGAGCAAATTACTCCTTTTTATTTTCCTAATTGGGGAATGAATTCAGCAACAAGCTGAGCTTCTGTACTCTGCTYCTCCTTCAGCCTTCTCTTCTGAACCTCAGCCAGTAGCAGGTACCAGTCCCCCTCCCAGTATGATGGATAGACTTACCCTGTCCTTGTCCCATAAGGGTGGGAGTGCCAAACCCCTCTCCTTCTCTGCCCTGCCTTGTATTGTCTGACCTTGACACCCCTGACCTTGTATTTTGTGTTGGCAGACTCATTCCCATGGCAGGGTCATGGCCAACAGGAGGCACTGGAAATTACTCCAGATAAATAGGAAGCTTTCTGCAGCAGAGAAGGCAGTGAGAGCAAACGGGAGAAATGGAGACAGACATTCCAAAGGAAGGTCATCCATGAGCTGTTCCTTCTCTGCAGAAAGGGACAGCCTGAGCCTGGGGGAATGGGATCCCTCCCTCTGCTCCCAGTGCCTTGCTCAGCTGTTTCCTCTTGGAGTTGGTTCCTAGGGGAGTTAGGGCAAAAAATCCCAACCAAGAATGAAATAAAGKAAGGATGTACTGTGGGAAGGGTTTAATGGGCTGTCAGGAAGGTGGATTTGTTTCTAGGGCACTTTGTGTTCTGGTGCTGCTGATAAGAAATGAAAGCAAAGGGCTGACCCAAATGAGGGCRACAGACAAGTTTCCAGTTTGAGGGSTTGGAAGTTCCCAGATGAATTCTCATCCCGGCCCCTCAGGTCTCCATTCCAGGGCACAGCAGGAGCTCCACACTGAGTGAGCTGAGCCTCTCACTGAGCTCCTGCTGCAGACACCCCAAAGTTCCCATCAGAAACTGCTGATTCCAGCTTTAGTGCAATGTGGATTCTTTCTCGGAGGAGAAATGGTGCTGATTTCTTATCTCAGTGCTCGTGCACCTGAGTRAAGCCTTGGCCCAAACATCCTATGACAAAATGTGGAGTGAGATGATAACAGATTCCTAACCATGAGCCAGACATCAGGGAGAGTGGAATGTATTTCTGAATAGTTATGTTAAAACAGGGCATCTAGTTTCATGACATAGTTAYTTGGAATTTTTCAGCATCTCAAATACCATTTTCTAAACTCAAAATAATCTTCATTCAGCGTCGTCATTCCCAGTCCAAGATCCTTCTGCTGTATTTAATGCTTTATGCTTACATTATTCATGGCTGCTGAAATGCAGCCCGTAGATGACATCTTAATTGCAAGTGCAGAAACTTAGCGTGAACTAAGAGCCCTTGAGTTTCATTTTGCTTAAAGCATCCATCCATTTAACTGGGCAAAATCCAGTCTTGGAGCCCCTGGGTTGCAGGGCTGTTCCCCCTTTGCCAGCTCATGGCAGTGCCACCCCTCGTGGTTCACAGTGAGAAAGGAACCCTCCCTGTGCCTCCCTTGATGGGAGCTGCTCCAGCTCTCTGGCACACACTGAATGTTTGGCCTCATTTGTCAGCTGTCTCAGCCCTCGTGCTGGAGCTAACACACAGAATTCCTGCTCTGTGCATCGGGACGATGACAAGGCTGGATCACATCGTGGAGTCTGCGGCATGAACCAAGTGATTACTATCAAGAAATCTAATTACTGAGTCATCAAATGTGCAAGATGCCAAAAACTACACGAGGCAGAGTACAAATAGTCTACTCAAGTTTGACATGAGATTCAGAATTTGATTTAAAGGCTTTTTCTTTTTTTTTTCCTAACAAAAAAAGCCCTATGTTACACCATCCTTTGCCAAAGTCAATACCAAGTGCAGCAGTCARTTTTCCCAAATGGTTTGCTGAGACATTTAAATAGTTTGACAAAATTATCTAATTCACTTGAAAATGTTCTAACGAAATCTGACTTCATTACCAAATGTATTTATACTGGCTTTATTCAATATGGAGCACATTTTTTCAAATTCTGGAATGAAGTGTATGCTACACCAAAAAAATCTACTTTTATTGATATTAATTTAGCTAAAAGTGGATGACTGAGAAATACTTCAGCATGCAGAAAGTGGGCTTGGCATGATCCAGGTTAAAATGTGTATTTATTTTTTATTTCAGGTAGCAAGGGTTTATTTTAGCATTTCTTCTAGCGTTTGCCATGTATAATGTCAAACTGGGTTTCCTTTTGCCCATTGCAAAAATWGTCTATTTTGATTTGTAGCAGAGTGAGGACAGAAAAACAGCTTTTAGTTTTAAATCTTGGGTGAATGTTGTATTTGGCTTGCTTTCTACTATTTTTTTTAGCTGTTATTATCCAAATCATCTAAAAATGTMCTTAGTTTCATTAGTAGACTATCTCTGTAAATTGCAATTTAKACTATTCAGTGTGATAAATTATCAGCTTAAATGAAACTGATCTGACTGAAGTTAAGTGAGTTTGAGTGGTGGCACCAAGTTTGGGATTTGCACCAATTTWGTGCAATGGCCCAACAAGGTCACTTTGTAGGACCTGAACACGATCCCTGTTTTTGACTGAGGCTCTCTGTCACTTGTGCTGCTGTGACAAACAGCACTTCTGTTCCCARCAGAGCTGGGGCACTGACAAATAATGACTTGATTGGGAGGGTGATGTGTCTCTGAGGGAAAGGAAAGTGAAACCGTTTTTTAATACTCCTGTGGTAATTTAGGTCATTCCTGCTCTGTAAACACAACAGTAAATGAAGAAGTAGTGGGATTAAGACATCTGTGATGTGCAGAGGTGGTGATTAATGAGGRCTCTGAGCCTTTAATATAAAGGATTAGCTCTAAGCAAGGTTAAAGGGAAGGGCTCATGGAACTCCCTTTACCAGCCAACTGCACCCAGCTCAAACCAGAGCCAGACCCCCCTGAAGTGACACTGACCCACACAAAAATCACAAGAAATGGGATTTAAAAACGATCAAGTGAAAAGAGACATTTTAATCAGGGCGCTTAAACATCAGAGTTTTTGTTTGCTTGCTTCTTAGCACCTGTTATTTCAAATACCACAGGAATACTTCAGTGTAAAGAGTTCTCTGTTAAAAACTTGGTCATTCACTTCTTTTTACGTAAAGTARCTCAAGGTACACAGAGCCTTTCTTCTGCTCAACCAGGGAACACCAGATTTGAAATCCCTGATATTTTTAAGCTTGAAACTAAACACACAGGATAAAATCTTGTGAGTTACATGGGGGAGATTCTTTTCTGTGYTGTCTCCTTGAGCTGCCAGAATCCAGGCCMGGTAGGAAAATAYATTTGTRCTCCTAATYCTCATYACTTTAAGAGAMMATTAGGTATCTTAGCTACTYAYRTCTATTTTTATTAATCTTATTTATYSATTAATCTTTTACATTAAGTTTGTGAGCTCATATAAATCAGTGGAGTAGGAACTGGCACTCTGTTAGAATTTGAGGAGGAAGAAAGCTTTTATTCTCTAGAAGTACGTTGGAGAATTAAATACCTGCACAGATTTTCTAACAGACCAAGGAGATACATCCCTCATCCTCTGTGGATTCCACTGGAGAATACTCTCCMTTTATAACAGAATGCACAAGTCAGTGGTTTAGTCTTCCCTTCAAAAGCACTAAAACCAATAACAAGAAACAGATATCTYTGACAGCTGAAAACATTTTCAATGGAGGAAGCCAAGAACTCATCATAATTTATCTCAGTGTTATGGATCTGAGCACGCAAAAGGGGCATCAGTACATCTGTCCAGAAAAGAACAATGTACAGGTGCAGTGCTGAGCCCCACGAAACAAAGAAAATCAGTAATTAAAAGCATCTGGTTTCAAATCCCAAGTCATTTATCTCATTGTAGAAAATGTGATCAGAATTCATTTATAATCATGTCCAGATAGGCTYATACAGTTTCCTCCCATGCCCCTTAAAGTAAAATTAGCATTAGCATAGCCTTAATCAACAATTACATGTTTAAGGATAACCTGGTGCTGGAGCATGGGGTAAATATTGTTTGTCCATCAATAGTTTCTGGTTTTGTGTTTCTGAGAGGTCTGCACTGGCACTCAGGAGAGAGCCTTCACCAGTGCATCCCAAAGTAAGGGCAGTGGTGCCTGCCCAGAGTAAGGAAAACTCTCAGAGTGAGAAATCAGAGTTACAGGAGAAGGTGGGAGGTTAAAGGAGATGATCAGAKTAACTCAGAAAGCATTCAAGATGGATTCAATCAGAGCTCTTCTGCACTACATAAATTAYTCTAGCCATTACAGGACTTATCTGTGGTTAGATTTGCACTTAACATCTGTAAAGCTATTTTTTTTTCCTTCTTTTTTCCAAATTTTGTTTTGCTTTTAAGCAAAACTGCTTAAAACTGTTTGTTTTTACCCATATACACCAAACAGAGTAGTTTATCATGGTGTAACAAATAATGAAGCTGTTTTAACATATCCCACTATTGGGTGATGTGTTTTACATGCAAACCTGAGGAAAGCAGACATCAGTACCTGTGCAGAGCCCACCTGCACCTAAAAGCATCCTGTTGTGTGTTTGCCAGAGAATAATGACCTTAAATGGCTGAAATGAGATAGATCAGTCAAGCACACAGCACGTGCCCGATAATCTGGAGTAGGCAGTCTCTGTGTTTGAWTACATGTCTTTGCAATTGACTTCGTGGCAATCACTTGAACCTAAGCACTGCTCTTTTTAAAATATGTTTTGATAGTTCTTTGACCAYATTAATAAGGGTTTTCTTTCACTCYAAAATACCTTTTCCTGCTAGRTTGTTAGCAAGAATAATTTTTCAAATCTGCCTCGTGGAGCGGCGTCCACCGTAGTGATTCATCAGTTTAATTTCAGAGGTTATTGAACAAACCCATATAAATACAAACATCCTTTGGAGTGGCCCAGTTCCCTTAAGAATCCTTGTGAGGAGCTGCTCTGCAGAAATTGCACATCTCGGGTCAGAACAAGTGCAGAGATACTCATTGGACAGAAGAAGTTTGAGTTTGTGTGAGCTTGTGTAGATGATGAAATGTGTTTGTGTGAGCTGTGTAGATGATGAAATGTGTGACAAAGCCTAAGTTACGTTCTGTGCTCCACTCAGACTTGTACATGTGTTTGTTAGAACGGACAAGGAGTATTTCAGTATTCAAGGAAGCCCCTCTGGGCCCAAGAGAAAGCCCACACAGAAAACCCCCAAGTGTACCAGGAGAGGCCACTTTGGGCTCCTCTCTGATTCTGAACATGAAATTGGGTTTGTATCATTGTTATTGGTATCACTAAAAATATTCTAAAGCAATTAAATGACCTGAGACTCTTCAGTCCCATGAAAGTTCCCATGGAGAGTGTTCTCCAAAATGTCATGAAGCCCCTCTTACTCTGTAGAGTTGAGCAGCTCCTGCCCTTCTGGACTCAGCTCAGTTTGGGTGAGAGAAGGTGCAGAATTGAATCCAGCTAATCCAAGGCAGCATTCTGAGTGAAAATTAGTATTTTGTATTTGTCTAAAAGCCAGGAAAAGGCTGCCATGGCCTTGTCCCTGCTTTAAGATGTCACACACAGGTGTGTCCCAGGCTGCAGCACAGCAGGGATGGATCTTGAGTCTCCCCACGAGGGCCAYGAGCAYGGCCAGAGCAGGGAAAACCAGAGACATGGTGTTGTACCTTGGAGTCACAGCCCCAGGAATGGGTGCTTAGAAAGGGCAAGAAATGCAATAGTGCCCAGCAAGGTGATTGAAGGATTTATTATATATCAGGGAGAGGGGGGAAAGAGGAGAAAGGAGGAAAGAGGGAGAGAAGGAAAAGATTCCTTGCATTCCAGAAGTGTAGCCAGAGGCACCTGGCAGTGATTAGTGTAAAGGTTCACCAAACTTCAGATAGAGTCTGTCTTACAAAAAATCCAAAAGAGTGAACGGTGTAACTGTTTCCTGAGCATGTGCTGACAGAAATTCCCGTAGGGCAAGACCCAGAACAGAAACACGTGGCCAGAGATTGGGCTCTGTCCAGGGACCTGATTAGCAGAGCTTTACACATAATTTTTAATATTATGGGAAGAGATGAAAATCCATGTTAACTTTTTTTTCCATTAAAAAAATAGTCTCCTGGTCCTGGAACTGAATTGGACTTTCTCACAATATCAGTGACTATAATGCTTGGGGGAGAGATTTTATGAATGAACTGGTTGGTGTGCTGGGTTTTATGGGAGAGCCTCATCTCACGGAAACTCTCCATTCCTCTAAGTGGCTGYAGTGCTGCACTTCAGATAAAATGTGGAGCTGCTTTGGTTTGTGCTYCTTACTCTGGTGCTTTATTAGCTATTTTTCTTCATGTTAATCTGAGTTAAAACATAATTCTCAAAAGTCAAGATTGTTAGATCTGACAATATTGCTGTGYATGGAACTGTTAGAGAATGGTCTGATAACCCAAAATATACAAAAAATTATTTGACATAAAGGACAGATGTTTTTGAGTCAGATTTGGTCCCGTTTCCACTGAACTCAGTGGGATATGGGTTGAGGTTCTTTGTCTAGCTGAGGAATCTGCCAATCAAGCCATCACACCATTAAAAAAAAAAACAAACCCAGACAGTTTTCATATTGGAAACATCCCTGTCTTACATAKTTCCATTTGCAGTTATACTTCATTCCTGCTTATAATTCAAAAATCTTAGTTTGAATTTATTCTGAAGATTTTTCGATTTTCAGTTCAATTCAGTATTTACTAAGTACTGCGTGTAGTGTTYGGCAGTCAAGGTCTAGTCAAGCTCTCTTATCTTAAAAGGAGCTTTACAGTTTTTAATTGTGTTAATTTGTCCTGGAACTGGCATTGAACAAAGACTAAAGCAGAGGGCAAATCTGTTTCTTCCTGAGACTAAGCACCATGTGTGAATACAGAAAACACCCATCCAGACATTGTGATGGAAATCTCAGAACCATCAATGTCCATCTATATTTATTTTTTGGTTCTTCATGTTGCACTGTATTGAAACAGGATGTTTTGTGTGCATTGTGAGAATACAGAGATCCTTAAACACCCCTGCCTGCTGGGGGAGAGTGCAGACAGGAGAAAGAATTCTAAAGCAAAGTCGTAGTACTTGGAGCCTTCAGGTATGTTTTCTGTAGGTCACTGATAGCTCATGGCATGCACAGGTAGTTCCCTCACACAGGCCTTACATTTTAACAAAAACTTCCACCATCCAAAATATATTGTTAAATCGTGATCACAAGAAAGTTTATATAAAGTCTTACTGGGATTTCTATTTGAGATACCAAAAGGTAGCCACTTACGAAGTGAGAGGAAGATCAGTCTTTTCTATATTTTGACTTTTAATTTTCCTTTTAAAAAGTCCTTCAGTTAGGACRAAGATTTCTGAGCATTGCCATTGATGTGAGTGACAAATGCTTTGCAGTAGAGCTGAGGGACTGGCTCGTTGTCCATGAGTGACCCTTGGTTTAGTGATTCTTTGTGGGTAGAATCCCACTTGACTGCAGGAGTTGCTGTGGAGCCCAGTATCTTCAGGCAGTGTTGGTGCTCAGTGCTACAGATGAGGTGGTTACTGAATTAGGCCCAGTAATTCCCCAAGTTTCCTTTTGGTTGTGTGTATGAAATCAAATAGGATTTTTATGATTAATCCTTTCCTTGATTGCCTGCTGATGMCTCCTCAGAGGAGCCATTGGCTGTGCAATCCCTGAAATCCCATCTCCCTCAGACAGGAGTTCCATCTCCAGTGCCATCCTCCAGTGGTGCTTCAGGGGGAACTGGAAAAGGCCCCCAGTACGTGGTCAGTCACCCTGAGCTGTGTRGGGAGTGAAGAGAGCAGAATTCCTCTCTGCCTCTGTGGGCGATCACTTTACATCCTGAAGCTCAAGATGTGATTACCCCTCGCTTAGCACGGAAATGTTGGTTTTGGCCGTTATATTATTCAGTCCCTTTGTAAAAAAATGGGTATTTTGTTTGATTCTGTGGCTCCTGTGGCTGTGAATGGCACAGGCCAGGGCATGCTGTGTGAGCAGAATGTTCCTTTTGTTTCCAGCCAAGCTCCTTCTCTCCGTGGTGCGTGTCCTGTTGCTCCTGTGTCTTGGACAGGGTGGAGGGGAGGCTGGCTCCTYCATCACACCCTTGTATGGCCCTGAACAGAAATATTCCATAGAGCCAGGAGCCCCTCAAATGTAATGAATTAAGGAAGGATTAGGATTATTTTTTCATGCCTGTRAGACTATTTATATCTCTTTATATATAGCTGTATATAGGCGTAGATATATATTAAAAGGCCCCAAAGGACCTGCAAATTTACTGAATTATGCAAGTTACAATTAAGGTAAAATATATGGTGTATATTTATTATTACTATCCAAACCAAAGCAAACTGTGGTTGTAGTACAGTATTAACAGGAAATGTGCAGGCTATTAGTTATTGAAACACACATGCCTGAGCTACTGCCTGGGAATTTTAGTGTATCCAGCTGAGTTCCTGCTGTAAGTAACTCAGTGTTACATCTTCCTCACAGAAGGCATCTCCTTTTAGGCTTTATTGCATTACCTGTTTTAATTTGTATGAGGAATGATTCYTCCTCCTTTGAACAACCTGAGTTGCTCAGCAACCTGATTAGGAGGCAGATATTCAGGAGAGAATTAAAACCACGGCACTGGGGACTGGACAGTTTTGCTGTTGAAAATCTCCCCTTGAGCGTGCCAGAGCCCATTCACACATGCACACACACACRGTAATATTTTAGGGACCAGCTTGAGCTGTAGGGATTGTAATGAATATTTGAAGGACACAGATCCCCATGTTGRCCACTTGTGCTAACRTAGCCAGATTTTYTTCTGCCTGAAAATTCTGCCTKAACTTACAGGAAACRCATTAAATTCCCTGTTTGGGGCAGATTGGGGAGAACATAGCAGATTTTTATGGTGATCTGCTCAGCTCTGTGCAACTCTCTTGATGCAGAGGAGGCAGCAATGGTYGAGTGTTACCAGGAGCTGTCAGGGTTTCATCTCAGGCTCCTGCTCCTAGGATACTGCTGCCCACAGCCAGCAATGTTTGCAGAGCTCCAGTACCAGGGCAGCTGTGCCCAGCAGCAGGGAGATGGCAGCTCCACACACTGCTCAGCATCCCCAGCTGGAGCAGGGCCTGCACCCCTCTGGCCTTGCAGGGGGATCTCAGCACCCTTAACCACTCAYCTCAAAGGTTTTGAGGCACAAACCCTGTCACAACTGTTGAGCTCACACACAGGAGAAACMCGAATGCAAGGGTGTAAGTGGGGACAAGCATTGCTTTAAAAATAACAATAAAAACTTAAATTCTTCTCCCATGGTTAAGATTTAAGTAGCCTCTGGGAGTAGTTAAACTGGGTAGGGAAGCTGGGGTTTTCAGTATTCCCACAGCTGGATACCTCAGTGTACCATTTCTGTTTGACAAGCAACAGGATTGCATAGAATTTAGAAACACGACGGCCCCTCCTAACAAAGCACTCGGAGCAGCCCGGCAGGTCTCTATGGGGTGCTGCGTTTCCCAGCAGTAGCCAGGACAAGACATTCCAAGAGCAGGCAGAGGAAACCCAACACAGGCAGTTGCAGAGGACTCTCCCCAGAAGCATTTCCCTCCCCTATTCAGAGCGGTTTCTGGCTCATCCCGACCTTGGAGTTTTTAGTACATCTTTTGTTTCTCTTTTAAATGTGTGTGTGGTCATTACCCATATAAATGTCACTATCATGAGCTCTTTTAGCTATTATCTTTCCAACRAAAACAACTGCAATCTTTCGAATCTCCTTTCAGATAGAAGCRTTTCCAGGCTCCTAAGAGCGTTGCTGGCTCGCAGAGGATGATGTTTGTGTCCGTGTGTGCTGGAGGAGGGGTTGGTGCGGGGCTGCAGCTCCTGACAGGCGGAGCGAGGGTTCTGTGTGTGTCCCGCACATCCCGGACCGGGCAGCCCTGGCTGGGAGCAGCGCTCAGCACAGACAGCGCCGCAGGGAACGCGGCTCGGGGGAGCTCCCTGAGCCCAGCCCGGCCCCACTCAGCTCCCTGAGGAAAAGCTGCGGCCCCAGGGGAGCTGCCCTTGGCGTTTGGCTGCTGCCGAGCAAATAAACTGGGGGTTTGCCTCTGCTTCGCTCCTCAGCAGCGCGGGCTCCAGAGAGCATTTGGTCCCTGACCCAAAGGGAGCACAGGTGGCCCCGGTAGCCCCCACTCCCTTTTTGGCACCTCTGCAGCCCCCAGGCCTTTACCAAACCACAACAAATAAGATGTTTTTCTCTCTACACATTGGCTCTTATAATTCTACTTTAGTCCTCTTTATTTTACGTATTACTGGTCAGCATTTATTGGAGGGAGTATTTTTCTCAGAAAAAGTTTTCCAGTTCTTRCATATTTGAGTCAAAAATATCATTGCCTTCACCCATTCAACAATTCTAGTTTAATTCCTCAGTTTGGGGATGTCCAGTTTCTGTAGTTTGTATTATAAGTCTTCTTCCATTGTTTTGGGAGATGAAATTATTTCAGCATCGGATAGGCTTGGCTTAGTTGATTTAAACCCCTTTTAATATTTAGAGCATCACTGTGACAGCTTTTGGCAGTGTTCCTGTGCCTCTCATGTTAAATTTGGTTAAGCTGTTGTCGCCATTAATTCACAGTTCCCCTCTGTTTACCTCTTGCACGCTCCCATGTAATGCTTAGCCCTCACTGGAGCACAGCCTCGCTCCCGAGGTCAATCCCAACTGCTCCAAGAAGCAGTCGTGTGAAATGATGGTTTATGGTGTTTGAACAGCTTGTGCAGGAGTAGAGGAAGACACCAGTGAGAGATTGAAGTTTTTATTCAATTTAATTCAAAGTTAATTCTTTGTCTGCCTCCACCGGTTTGTGCTCAGTATTTTTTCCAGCTCAGTGACATCTATTACAAGCTGCAGAGATTGTTTTATTTCTCTGCCTTGGGGCCTGTAGCTGGAAGTTTCCACAGTGGCTCTCAGACCAYGAGGTGGATTTTGCAGCATCTGAAGGCTCTGGTGCTGCTCAAAGAGGTRCTTCTTACATTTAGCAAAAGCTCCAGAGGCAGCAGAGAGTGTATTAAGAGCTCCCCATGCTGCCTGCACTATTTGCCAGGCAGCACTGGGCTGTGGAGCACAGGGCCCATTGTCACAGCTGCAGGGCACGAGGTGMACTCTGCTCATCTGCACTCGGAGCAGCGCAGCTCCAGGAGAGGTTTGGATGTCACTGGCCAGGTTTGCAGCCCCATCCCCAGCCCTGTGCTGTCCTTCCTGCTGTTCAAGGGCTGAAGGACATCTCTAGCAAAGGGCCTGGTCCCTTCTGTGCCAGCCTGGTACCACCCTCACRGGGGCAGGGAGAAACCACTGACCCTTCTCTGCTCCACCAGTAGCCCAGGATGCCAGGGCACTTCATGGAAGTGGATTAGTGAGRTTCTTCCTCAGCTCCTATGCGGGCCTGAATCCCAGATGTCCAGGGGAATTTTCCATCTCTCAGGTACAAGCACTCAGGTTTACACTGAGCAAGGCTGCCACAAGCAAACACCTCCTTAGGCTCTTCTTTTAAAAGGACAGAGCCATCTGTTGCAGCTGAAACTGAACTTCTATGTCTAAAAAGTCCTCCATGAGGAATAAGTGAAACTAATGCTTTTCTTTGTCTTGGCTGGAGCTTCACCCTGTTACAATTTGACCTTGTTACAGCTATGAAGGCACTTAAAACAATTTACTTGCATTTTCTCATTCTAGCTACATTTCCCCCTTCTGTTTCTCAGCTCACAAAATTTAAAATTAAATTGAGCTGTGTTTAAGTTGCTCACTGAGGAATGATTGAGGAATGGTGTCATTTTAATGCTGTCATTGTGGCGAGTACAGGAACTCAGTATAAATAAACAGAATTCCTTGTCTAATTCCCTYTCCTCCTAGCAAATACCTGAAAGTAGCACTGCATTGTTGTCMTTTTCTTTCAGTACAACTTGTACCTGCAAAACAGACTTCTCTGTAGTTTGGCCATTATGGAAATAAGGCCATTCAAGTATTTTGTTTTCCCATATTATGATATGTGAAGTTTTTCTGTATTTTCTTTTTCTAGGCTTGCTCCCAACATAATCTCTCCACTTGTCAGCCCCCTGAAAGCTTTAGTTCCACCTTCCCTCTTGCAGAAACACGGCTCTCCATCRTCCCACAGCCAGTCACCAAATGGGCAGCAGTTTTCTGGGATACCAAATACACCGTATGCTCCATTTCCCAACCAGTCTGTACAGCAGGGATCTCAAGGTAACTCTTCCCTCTCTTTGTTTTTTGAACCTTTTTGAATTCCTAGCTGGATAAAAAGAATTTATTTTGGTTTTTCATATTTGGCTAATACTGTCAGCATTTCAGTGGGAACTCCAAGTTTTAGACTGGATTGATGTTCACACAGGTGAAAATTTTCAGACAGGTCCATGCTGTGATATATCATAATGGGGAAAGCTGTCCCAGCAGCAGATTTATTGCATTTATTCAGGTTCTTCAGTAGAAGGCTGCTGGCCATGCCCCTCTCCTGACTGGTCATCCAGCCTGGAGAGTGACCCTGCAAGAGCCATCCAGTTCAAAAATACGTGGGCTGAGGCACACCTTGGCTGTGTCTGCTCACTCCACTCATAATGATGCACTAGACATGGAATTAGGCAAAGAAAAAAAAAACACACGTTTTTCCTTGTATTATTTGGGAGTTTGGCTTGTTTTACATTATATAATAATATGTAAATACACTCTGTACAACTGTAGCGTGCCTGTGGGATTTGAGGACAGGAATGAGAGCAGTAAGCAGCTGTCCCACAGCTTAATTTAAAACATTTTTTGTTCTGAATTACTCAGCCTTTTTAATTGGGAGCTTACATACCTATTCTGGAGTTCTGCTGTGGGAACTAATTAATGTTCCTGCAATTTTTGAGGCACAAATTAGCAAGAGATATTATTATCACAGATTCCTCCAGTAACAGGAGCTTGCATATTTAAGAAATCTGTTATGCAATCCAGATGGTGAGCTGCTAAAGTGTGGTAAATATTCCCAATAAAGAAGTGTGCAGGACATCTGTCTGCTTGCAAGAGCCTGAGCACAGAGCTGTGAGCAGTTCCCAGCTGGGATGGGGTTGGGTATCCCAGCATTTCCCTCTGCCCCTCATTCTCTGAGCAGTGTTTTTGCTCTTTGGCTGGACAGGCTTAGACTGCAGAGTTAAAGCATATTATATTTAATGATTTGTGCTGAAGGAAAAACTAACTCAACCTGATGCTCAACAGATTATTCAATTTAAAAAGATTAACTCTGTAAGGGAAAAGTGGCAGATTTATGATAGSATATAATGATATATGATTATGTTGCTATAATGAGCTAAATAACTACAAGCCACAAGAGGAAAGTTTAGCAGCTCATTACTACGGCAGAAACAAATGCATAGACAGAACAAGTTTTGAACCACTTAAATAAATTGACTTTATTCCTTAAGAAAACCACATTTCCTTTTGAATGAATTGTTGCTTTCTAAGTGTTATGTCATGTGGTTTCGAAAAAGCAATAATTTTCCACTTTGGCCAAACGTTGAAGTACTATTATAAATTCATTATGGAAATGGTCATTCCAAAATCAGTTTTGATTAGCAGCCTTTGAAACCAATTATCTGTTACCTGTACTTAGCTGTTCTTGCTTTATTTTTTTCTTTTTTTTTCTACCTCTCAGCTCATTAATAGCACACTTTCCTAATGGAATCTGTAATAATTTGGGAGTTTTGAATTTTTGCCAAAAAAAAGGTACAGCACATAAGCCTAGTGTAGAACCAGGCATCTGTACAGAAGCACATAAACATTGTGGATGTGGAATTTTTAGGGGATGGCAGCTTCGTCAGGCTGGTAGCAGAAATATTGATAATGAAAGAACAAGCTGACAATATTTATATGTTCAAACCTAGCTGTAGTAAGATCACATGGAAACTATTACATGCTGAAAGAATTTGGCAGGCARTGGAATCCTGTAGTTATTTATACCTGACATGATTTCTTGTCAGAAATTTTATAGAATTTGAAAAGCTGAGATTTATTTGCAAATRCATGTAAATGACATGACATAACAAGATAGTATTTAATAGGCATATTCCAGTTATTTGCTCATTACATCATACATTTTAAAGCTGCTTGAAGTTTTCTAGGCTGTGCCTAAGAGAAGCAGMGGCAGCCAGTGCTCTGTGTGAAGTGGCTAAGTGCAGCTTTTCTGCCACAAATTATTTCAAAGCAAAATTTTAACTAAATGTTATGTTTGGAACTCAGTTTATCCCTTTATGAACTGTTATATTTCTACATCTACTGTACATAAAACATTTAACAGTGATCATTTAAACTGACAGGGCATTTAGTAAATCCTTCACGTGAAAATTAGCTCAATTTTTTTTTTATTTAAATCAAAACTGAAGGAAAACCTGAAATCCATGTGGCAAAAAAAATATTGGTGAAACACTTATTGCCAAGTTGGTACTACAGATTTGCATTCTAGAAGGAGCAGGGATGTCTGCACCAGACCAGCCTTTGTGCTTACTTTGTATTTTAACCCCTGAAGGGATTAACACTCCCCTCTTCACTGGGTGGTTCCAGGAACACTTTTTTTCCTCTGCCTTCTCAGATTATCACACATAGTGGTGCTGAGGGATAGATGCWGCAATCCAAAACAGGATTTCATTATTTATGGCAGTTCTTTTCCAGACTCTTGAATCTGARGCAGTTCTCTGCTTCAGGTATTTCCAGACAGTGTAACTTAAAACACTTCAAAATAACCTTTCACCACAGGTTGTAGGAAAACCCTGGATCCCACTAGCTTCAATCCAGTTTTGTCATGCTTGGCTGCTCTCTGCTTTTCTAAGCCACTGTGCCAGCCCTGCAGATCATGAAGATATTTAATTGATGCAACAAAGACAGGCCTGGGAGCACAAGGGAAGGACAGCAGTTACAGGGACAGAGAAAATACACGYCATGCCTTCCCTAGGAGTGATGTCTATAGCAGACATTCTGGAAAAGGTTCATTTTTTTTTTCTCTAGCAATGCACTTAAGTGTCCTCTGCAACCAGTTATGCCTTCTTTGAAGCCAAATGTCTCTTCTTTTCACTGCTCATCTTAAAAAGATGTATTTTTAGAAGGCTTACAGCAAGGAGTTTGTGTTTTGTAAACAGAAAGTCAGGATAATTATCAGAGCAAATCAATAAAGCACTGTACCTAAAACCACATCAAAAGAGGGCTGTGCTACCTCTCATAAGAGCTCCTCGGTTCTTTGAGCCAGCCTCTCCAGGCAGTAAATAGAGGTGGCTGTCTGTTTATTCCAAGGAAGGACATGCATCATTTAATGCTCAGCTTTCCAAATTTTTGGGYCGCCTTCTCCATCGCAGCAAATACAAGCAGCCTTGGTGCAGAGTGTGTAGTGTYTTTATCTAAGAGTCATCCATTAGGACTTCACTAATCATGGACATCAACAATTTAGATATTTTTTAATGGTTCATTCATATGTTCTCAAGAAATTAATCAACTAATTCTTGCAGATTCTGCCAAAGCACATATTAAACTGGGAAACTTCAGATCAAATCTTTAACCACTCAATGAGTTTATTGCATTTCTACTCAAGAATTGCCTCACTTGGCTTTATTTATTGYCACCTTAGCAAATATGAAGTGACCAGACCCTGAGCTTTGCCTGGTACTGCTTGGTCAGACTTTGATAGTAGAGGGAAAACGTAGAGCAGTACAGGAGATSTCACTGAACAGGAGAGAGCTTGAACACTGCACGAATTGTCAGGGACACATCACGCCCCATACAGCCCATATGGCTCTGGGGACAGACACAGCTATTTAATTTCTGAACAAACAGACTGAAGAGCTGCACAAGCAGCCAGCAGCCACTCTGCTGAGTGGGGCCGAGCTGTCAGCTGGAAATGTGGAAATGTGGAAATGTGGCTGTGACTGGGAGTCACTGAGCTGTCCTGAGCTCCTGCAGCAGTTCTGAGGAAATGTCTCAGTCTGAGCAACACTGAGGGAAGAAAGACAACAGCTCCATATTTTTTCTGGTAGCTCGAGAAAAATTCTAAAGCACATTCTGTTAGACTTAAAGCCTGATTTACTTGACTTCAGTTGCTTTTTAAGGGAAGGAGCATAATTTCAGAGAAGRTAGGAAAAGGGGTGGTTGATAGCAATGTGCAGTTAGTGTGCAATGCACCTGGAATCAGGAAGAGGTTACTGAGGCAGGAGGAAGGAAGAGAATTAAATCGAGCCGTGGTTGGTCTAAATACTGTGACATACTTCGAGGTCATTTTTATGAGAATAAATTACATACAATTATAGGATGTTGGCACAATTTATAATTTGTAAAATTTCTCAGCAATTTATTGTCCTTTACTGTTAAGTATCTTTTGTTGTCTACAATTCATTCACAACTTCTGATGGCAAAACCCAAACTCTGGGTACTGATAATACACTACTTTAAAAAAAGGCAGGATCTAAGAAATGCTGGTCGTGTAGGGGACAAAAGTCAAACATGCCCCAAACCTAGAATGACTGAGGCAAGCAGAGACTGTACAGATCTGTCTCAGCAATTGCCAGAAGTAGAAGAGCCTCTGGCTGAATTTGGTCTTCACCCAACATCCATGTGGAGTCAGTCCTGCACCTGTAGTTCAGTTTTACCTGCACACTGTGGCCCTCTGTGTGCAGTGAAAGGGGCTTCATTTGGATCAAGTGCAGTCTGAGAAGGAAGTTTGAGGTACCTGTGAAGGTATTTCRGATAAACAGTGCTGTCTCCAGCAGTGCACAGCACACACTGGATGGGAAAAGACTTTACTCAACTGAAAACAAAGCAGTGCTATGCATTTAAATGCTGCATTATTGTATTTAAATGAACAGTAATTTGTTACAGAGACATTCCCTTAGGAGCTGAGCATCCTGGACCAGATCCAGTGGAGRGCTTGGAACCAAGTATGCTGGTGACTGCTCAGCTGAACTATTGCTTGAAATGAAGCCCATCCTTGAGATTTTTGTTTAATGGGGATCACAGTCCACAGCACCTTGTGGGACCAAGTTTGATGCAATGCTTCTGTTCCTGCACTTTATAGAACAGCACAATCATTTTTCCAAAGTTAAAACTGAGGAACTAAACCCCCCCAAGGGTACGAAAATACTGTGACAGCAGTGGAGGTAATAGCATTGCAGAAGGGTTAAACTGTGTGTGCAATATCTGCTTTCAGGTTACCAAGGCAGCTTTCACTCCATACAAAACTGTTTCCACTATGGAGATTGCTACAGAACAATGGACCAGTCTGTCAGCAGTGATGTGCTCACAGGGGAATCCCATTGCTTCAACCCTCTGAGGCAGAATGGCTATCACATACTCAATGCACCTTTAGCTTCAACAGGTAATTTATTCCACTTATAAAGAATTATCCATATGATATTTGTAGCAGGAGGGGGAAAGAACACATTTTATATTCAATGTTATGACAAAAACATGTTTGTATAAAAAACCCTGAAATACATTTGCATCTATAAAATCCCAGAAGGAAAGCAATTTYTTTTTTAGTATTTTAATCCTGCAGTATTTGACTGAAAGACTAAGTCTCTTCCATTCTGGCAACACCCACCTTCAGGAGAGCTGACAAGACACTTCCCACATTTATTGTGTGTGCTGTTCATTGCACATCTCAGGTGTGCTTGGCCAGGCTTTTATAATCAGGTCAAAATTATAATGGCTACATTACTGTAGTACTGCAATATTTTAGTATTCAGTTTTTTTTTCTACCTTTAAAACCACAATTAAGAATAAACAGAATTGATGAAATTGAACAAAACATGAGTATTGTCAGAGCCATGAAACAGAATCATTTGCTGCAATCTTTACTTACATATCTCCAGGAAAGTTCTCTTCATGTCTGCACTCAGGAGGGCACCTCGGTTAAGGACGATACTGGAAACATATGTTTAAGTGCTTTTTGAAATGGGGCCTGAGTCAGACCACAAAATTAGAGTTGACTTTCCTGTTTGTTTTGTATTAAAGGAGACTCTGTTCAGAGYGAGCGTGCATGCATTTGTCTGCATTTGTCTGTTCCATTCTGGGAAGTGCATGCATCAATAACCAACACAAGGGAAACATTTAAGATGAAGTTTCAGCTTCAACTTTGAATTCTTTAGTGTTACTCATAAGTTTGATGTTACTAAAACATAGGTTTTTTTTCATGTTAACATCAAATTTCAAGTTTAGATTGACAGCCTGCAATATTTAAAGAACAGACTAAATAAACTTTCCAAAAGAAATTGTAGCAGTAAAGAATAATACTGTGGCAAGACACCAACTTCAACAACAGTTGATTTTTCTGTCTGGGCCTAAACGATCAWGAAATGTTTCTGTTTAATATTTTTGTTTTTAGAGTGGTTATTGAGGCATGCAAATACTTAAAAGGCTGAAACATAAACATGTATGAAATATATAAATCTCATCTCATCTTTTAGTGTGTAAAATAGAACCATTCAGGTTTGCAAGATTCATCAAGGCTACACATTAATTTTTTTTCAGGCTTTTACAGCACCATTAATATTAAATGAGATCTCATCTCACAGGAATGCCAAATGTGACTGGCAAACAGCTGTTCCATGAATCACATTAACAGTCAATAAATTTTTATTTTCTGTTCAGGACTTTGGATAGTTTACTCTATCTGGAATCTAATAATGATTTCTGGGGTGTATGCTTATCTTGGGTTTTATCCATCTCTGCTTGTGTATCCACCCTGTATACAGGCTCATCAAATAGAAATTAGCATAACATAAACACTCGCAAAACTTATCAAAATACTGCTCACTCCACTTGGCCCAACACAGATAAACACACCAAGGTCATCCTCCAGAACCTCTGGACATTCACTGTGTGCCASATTTCTGCAGACAGCAGAATCTGACCTGTAAACCAACAGTAAATTMGTACGTCATAGGAAAACACAGAAATGTAAATAAGTAGAGAATTTGATCTCCAATAATAAAAACATACCTGACAGTAAAATATCCCCAATTAAGTGGACAGGTTTTCCTGTAGCCAGGACTGGCTATGGAGGATGCAGGATCTGTTCCTGGTTGCTGCTGTGGTGCCACACAACCCTGAAGCCCCTGTGGAGCCTGGGCAGTGTTTGGCTCAGCCCTACCCAGGCACACCCACCTGCAAAGGTGTGGGCAGGTGGAAAAGACAAGGGGAAGGCTAAGGAGAAGAAATGGCCTCATTTTCCACTGAGGCACAGAGAAACAGGCATTTCCCAATGGCCCCACAGACCCCCTCCATGGAGCAGAGAGTGGAGCCATGTTGAGTGCTTTACCCATGAGGATCAGCCAATCCACACATGGAGTCACCACTCTGTGTAAGGGCTTGACTTTTTGTGTCAGGCACACAGGACACAGGCATTTGCTAAACTGCAGCTTGTTCCACATGCTCCCTCAGCTGATTTGATGTTGYTGCTGCTGTTCCAGTTGTGGTAGGTGGGCTCTGGGGTCCCTGGGTCAGTCCAAGGGTCAGAATGTTGTGCTGAAGTTCACACAGATGCTTTTCTAAAGACTAAATCTAAATCAGGTGGTACAAGGTAAACCAGAAAATGTATAAAGGATGAAGGTAAGGGGGGGTGAGACCTTCCCGTGGCAGAGGGGAAGTAAGGAAGAGGTGGACTGCAGTAAAATGAACCATGTGCATGTGGGCCTTGACYGGCCAGTTGAAAAGCAGGTTCTTGTGGATCATAATAGGAACTTTTCAGACCTGCTCGTTTGCACAGGGATGTGCAGCTCAGGAGGTTTGTAACAGCTGTGGAGGTTTGGCACTGTGCAAGAAGGACAGAGAGATTGTTCCCCACTGCAGTGGCAAGCAGCAGCCATCTTGGCCTGGGAAGGAGCCRGTGGGCTTTGGTGGGCTGAGGTTCACAGCTCCTTCCACACATCCTGTGAGCTTGACCTGCCCCAGCCGTGCTTCCTCAGACCTGCACTATGTGGAGAGCCAGTAAATGTAGGATCCAGATTTCTTCTGGGTCTTAAGAGCAGCTGGAAGACACATGGAATAATTTTTCGAAGTGCTATTAAAAGGAAAAACACAAAACAAGAGGACTGCATCACTTGTAGTGCACACTTAGTAGGATCGTTGCCCACTCATTGTTTTGACATCCTATTCAGATAATGCCTGTGAGTCCCAAGAGAGCCATGCTCTGATACTTGCACTTCACTTGCAAGTGCACAGCTTTCCACAGGAATGAATGGGAGCGCCAGCCATGATGACACAAAAATCCATTGGAGTTTGTGCATCTCCTGGGCAAGGCATTGATGCCGAACACCATTGTCTTTCATTAACACTGTGCTGTCCTGTGTGATCCCAGGCCCCAAGCTGTGTTTCCCTCCTTGCATGCACCGTGGCACTAACTCGTGTCCATGCCCTTGTCACTCTTCCAGGCTATGAGGGGATCTCTGAAGCACARTGTGTATCTGAAGACATGGTCTCCAATGGAACGGATGAAAATGGATTCTTCCAGAACAGCGCCTTTGATCACTGCTTGAATCACATTCCTTCCATCTACACAGATACCTAAGAGCAGTGCTGGCCTTGTTTCCTTTATTATACCTATAACTGCGTATGTAATAACAAAGGTGTTGTTCAAGTACTTTTATTTAGTCTGTATCCCTATATGTGCTCATTTAAATGAACACCTCACATTTACCAAACCATTTTATACATGAATAGTCTGTATAAGGTAATATTGGAACCTGTTCCTTTGCTGTGGCACTTTGAAATTCATGCTTTAAGGGAATGAGGAGCATTTCAAGCAGCTTGTTTTGTAAGTTTTCTCAGTAAAGTGTAAATGTAAGTTATATAATAAACTTGTAAAGAAGAGGTTTTTCTTCTTGGAAAGTATGTTTCAATTTGAGAATGTTGTTCCCTTTAATCATTTTTCATTTAACTTGTTGGTTCGGTCTTCTTTCTTTTTTTTTTTTAAACTAAAAGGATTTTTTTAATCACAGACCTCATGTATATAAAGATCTACATTTGCTCAGCTGGTTTTGTATTTTCAGTTTTACAAGAAAGCATTAAAAACTGGAAACAAGTGTACTGTCATTTCTTAACACCACTGGGCCCCCTGATATATTCTTAACATGCCTGAGAGGGATTTTAACAAGGCAGTGACATTTCAGTCACTGTGACATTAGAACAGGTCACATGTATGTGAAGAAAAAGATGTTCTCATTTCCAAACCATTTCAAGTTTAGCTTAGTAAGGTTGTCCAGACTGCATCAATCCATGTCTGTTCACTTACAGAGTTACCCAGGCTGCTACAGGGCACCACTGAAACGCCCAAACTGGGTTGAACCCAAGTGTGTGGCTGAGGATGGTACTTTGTATTTTTTCATCTCTCCCCAGAAATGTGGAACACAGCTCAGGTCCAACAGGACACTGTGTCCCAGGACCCCACAGTTTTGCTGCTATGGGAGCATCAGGATCCCTGGTGCCCCTGTGCCTCTGCGAACACAGAAAGCCCTGGGTGCTGTGCCCTCACAGCAGCCCCTGCCGAGGCTAAGCAGGGTAACCACAGAGCTAACACTGTGCACTTGTTTCTCCAGGGCCTGGTTGCACCTTGTTAGTGCACATGAAGGCGCCTCTGTATCCAATTTAGCTTTCTGTCCTCAAGAAATTTGAATGAAACTTAGACATTCAGGAAGTTTTAGTCACTACAGACCAAGGTTCATGGGTTACATGACCTGACCCCCCTGTTCTAGYGAGGGTTCCTCAAGCTCTCTGGCTCTCAAGGACGCCCCGTGCCAGCTGCAAACCCATTAATTGTGGCCAAGCAGCCCTGGCAGCACTGACTCATCATTCCTCTCCTAGAACTGAAATGCAGAAAGGCTCCAAACTGTGCTCTAAGCCTACACACGTGGCTTTGCTTCTGATCACAGCCACATTTGGCTTTCTGTTCTGTTTATTTATTCTGATGCGTCAGAGTTTGGGGTTTTTTTGGTTTCAGAYGAAAGTGGGCAGAACTCTCTCCCAGAACCTTAAACAAGGAGGCAGGTAGCTTAATAACTGACAAGCAGGAAAAACTAGGGCTTTTGAAGGGAGACTTAGAAAAATATCCAAAGCCCAACAAAGCTCTAATGTCTGAGACAAGAATCAAAATAATTCCTGCGCTGCAATTAGTTGGAAACACAAAAAGGAAATCGTGACTTAAAAACAAGATTAATTCAATTTCCTAAAAATTAAATRAATTCTTCTAAAAATGACATTTTTTAAGTTAAAAATATAAACCAGCCAATTCTAAACATATTTGATCAATTACAAAAATACTTATGTCACAACAACCAGGCTGTTTAAAACCACACAATGATTCATAAAGGTTTGGGAAACTTAAAGCATAGCAGCTGGGGTGATGATTTAATTCCACAATCTGTGTGAATCRGGTTTTCTGTAAATTAAAAGGATAGATTCAGAGAAATGCAAARGCACTTGTTTGAGTCTGTCTGGTTTGGAAAGTTATCCATAATAAAGCCATTAAAATGCACAATAGCACAAGTTAATGGTTATTCGTGTGCTGTGTACCTCATTATTTCCTTTTATTACATGTAAGTAGGGAAGTATCTCATGTAAGCTTTTCCTAAAGACACAAAGAAACCTTTCAATGGAATTTATTGCTTGGCAAGTTTCTCGTTGTGGTGCTGTAAAAACCCCAACAACTAATATATATAATAACTGGAGTAAGGCTTTATATATAATAGTAGAAAATTATTACCCTGTGGAATTAAAATGGAACTGCTGGTTCCAGTTGACTGTCAGATACTTTTTCAATCTAAGCAACAGAACTGAACTAATAAATTACAACACTACTTTATAAATAGCTACAAATCATTTCCCCAGTGAATGCAAGCCCCGTTTACCCCTGTGCRTGTACTCTGTGTATGCAGGACGCTTTAGGAACAACTGAAATAAGATGACCTCCGGTGGCTGATCAAGCTGAGAGAGAGAAAATGAATTTCAAGTTGAGACTGAAGCAGCAAAGGCACTTCTCTGCACTCTCCACCAGCTGGGCTGGAAGCCAAACATTCAGCAGGGCTTCAAAGCTTTTAATATAATCAAGCTCAGGCTTTTCATTGTACAGCAAACCAAAATGCTTGTTCTGTTCTCATCCTGCTGCAGCACCTCACAAGCTACAGAAGTGACGGTCCTGCTGTGCTCCAGAGGGGCCTTTGCAGGTTGAGCTAATGAGATGTGCACACAGAATCACAGCATCGTTTAGGCCAGAAAATACCTCCGTGATCATCGAGTGCAACATGTGCCATTTAAGGACAAAATAACACTGCTGTAATGCCCTCATTCCAATGTGGCAACAGGGCACAGGAATGTTCATGCCCCAAAGGCTCAGGTTTGCAGCAGGAATGGCCACAGCCTGCAGCAGGGATGGGATGTGCTCCCAGGGAAAGGACAGAGAGGTGAGTCCATTTTCAGATCCATTTTCAGATCGTATTCTCTACTTATGTGCGCACCCAACAGCAGGAAGAGCTGCTGCTGGTGGAAAGGCTCCCCTGTTTCTGAGCCTGTCCTTTCAACTGGGTGCATTTTCTAAATGGTCAAAGTCCAAAAAGCCAAATTCCAGAGCACATTAAGAGCACCGGTTTGATACTGCAATAGCTCAAAGTTACGCAAGCAGTGCAAAAAAACCCCAGTGCTTAAAACAACAACCAAGTATGTGAAAATAAACAGTGACTGTAAATTGAATTTAAATTGCATAAGAGCAAAAGATTTCAATGGGTTTTGTTATGATCTTATTAAAACCTACATGATTTTAGTTCTGCTCTCAAGTAATGTATTTGTATTAAATTAGGTCAGTGGAACACAAGATGAAAAAATAGCCAGCCTATATAATTGAATTCACTGACAGCACAAAGCCATTGGAATATTCCCTCCTGAGATAAGCCCTTCTGAGATCTGCAGAGTTACACGAAAAGCTCCTCTCTAGTTAAATTTCAAAGCAAACTGCAAACTCCCTGAGGTGATTTGGAAGTCCASGGCCCAGAGTCAGCAGAAGGAGGGCTGTAGCCATAGATTGTCACAGCCTTGCACGACTGCCTGTCTCAGTTCCATGGGCTGAAAACCACTCAGCCATGGCAGAATGTTTCTTTAAACCATCGAAACTGTACAAAGCCCCAATCGAGCTAAAGGCTTTACAACACTGAGCTTTCTACTGGATTCCCACTGAGGTGAAATTTGCTTCCTCAGTCAGGTGCTGAGAAGGAAAAGATGCCTCCAAAAGGGGGAATCAGCCTGTCATGGGAAGGTGTTGAGGAACCACTTCTTCACTGATGGACATCAAAATGCAGATATAATAAATACGTCCCAGCACATCTCCTGTGATAAGGAAGGCTGAGCCTGTGCTGTGCCAGTATTCTACATCCTTTCCTAAAGAGCCAGTGAGTGCTCCTGTCCGAAACAAAGCATGCCCTACACAACAAACCTGGAGACCACTGGGAAAAAAAGAAATCCCTCTGAATCAGAGTTTGCCCTGAATACAACCCAGTGTGACATTGCTGAATTGCAATGGGTTGAGGGACAGATTTTTTAAAGGTGTCTGAACACCTGAAAACAAAGGGGGACTAAGTGGTTTGGTTTTGTTTACTTGTTTGTTTTAAATACAACTGCCTTAAATTGCTTTAATTTCATCTCCAGGATTTWATTTGCTTTGAGAAATCCTCTTAGGTGTCTATTTGCATCTTCAGGCACATTTTTCAAATCTGGGGTTTATTGCATAATGAGTTTTTTCCCTATCTCTTTGGGTTGAGAATCACACATT
The DNA here is from genome assembly GCF_030028575.1 of Malurus melanocephalus. Lineage (NCBI taxonomy): Eukaryota > Metazoa > Chordata > Aves > Passeriformes > Maluridae > Malurus > Malurus melanocephalus. Next base: position 803,193 of record NW_026623306.1, read on the forward strand.
TGCCTMAGGMATTCTCTGTGGAGCTGAAATCTGTYAGGATTATAAATACAGGCTGAGCTGGGAACAGGCACTGGAAACTGCCATGAAGACCATGTACAGAAAACAGTGATTCTAGTCACACAAGATACCTGATACAGTTGGCAGGAAGGCAAAGCTAAACAAATGCAGGTTTACATTTTACTATTTAAAGAATAAAATATTCAACTTGAGTTCCATTAACACCTGTCAGGACTTTGGTACATACTCAAATCCACATTTCTAATTTTACTGCTAAATAATCCTAAACTTGGCAGTTAGAAGGTAAAGCAAAATACCCAAGCTAAACATCTGAAGCAAATTGTAGCTCTCTGGAAGAGCCCTTCTGCTTTATAAATGAAGGTCATATGTATAAATGATTAGAAGCTTAAGGAAATATGTCTTCTGCTTTTCTAAATTGATAACATACATATTGCATTAATATTCCCACATCAATTATTGGACATGTTCCCTGCTGTAAGAAAAACGATAATTTTAAAAAAATAATCCTGTGGAATAATATTCTTATACTAGCACTATTAACTCTTGCCATGCAGAGGGGAAAGAGGTTGATTTAATAAAGTACATCCCAGAAAAGCAGTGTGTCAGTCCCTGGAGGTGCCACCATCTGGGTGCACCCTGGTTTTGAGGGGTGGTCTGTAACATGCAAGAGATGTCCTTTCCCTGGTGAAAAATGGACAGAGGTGGCAGGACCTGGTGGGGATGAGCTGAGAGGCATCAACCCAAAYACTTCGGCTTTGGTAAAGTCATGGCAGCTGTGCAAAGGCAAATCTGGGAGTTTTGGTCTTTTATCAACAGCAAAATAAACCCAACAAATATTGTAGAAGACTCTTTAAACACTTGTTTTCTCTCTGTAAGGAGCAGCTCCTCCTTGGCAGTGGGCATGGGTAAGGTGTGACCCCAGCAGGAAGGGGGGAGGTCCCCCCACTGCCGGGCTCTTGTGATGGATGGGCTGCCCAGGCCCTGCCACAGCTCTCCCCAGTGAAGTCAGGCTGCTGCTGGCCACTGTCACCCCTTTGGCTGCCACTAAATCACACCTGCCAGAAAGAACTTAATCCTAAGGCTCATAAAAATACTTCTGAAACACAGTTATTCCCCCTTTGAAGTGTACCAGATCTCACRAAATACCAAGAATTTTCCATAAATGTTCCCAAGCTAAAATACACCTAAAGACGTCCAATATCATTCTATTGGATAATGTATCACATTGTACCCTGAGYACCCACTGCACGGTCCAGAGACCCCCCTTTCCCAAGGGAGATTGTCTTGGCACAGACATGAGGGAGCCCAGCTCCAATGCTCTGTGCTGAGGATGGCAGAAGAGTCACCAATTCATCACAGCTGATCAGCACCAAGCACAGCAAGMACAAAAATGCAAACAGTATTTATCAGTTCTGACAGATTCCTTTATTTTCTGCTTTTTATTAGCTCACATAAAGTTAGACTCTTTTTGCCAGAGACAAAAGTCACTGGGGGTCGTGGAATGGGGGAATTATTTCCATTGAAAAACACTCCTCTATTTTTATCAAGCATCAGAACTCTGACAGATCGCAGCTATGTACAAATTACAATGCCACTTTCAAATTTTGCAAGCTGGTAGCTTCAAATTCCCTTTTTTCTTGTCTCAGTGGATGGAGGTGTGTGCAGACTTACAGGAAACTGCTTCCCTGTTCAACATCACCTTCACTGCCTGTTTCCAGCTGACAGTCCTGGACTTTTCTGATATTTCTCTTTCTCACAAGAGGGAGCTCCGGCTCTGGCATAAAGGTATGAAAACGTCCTGCCCAGGCCTGCTGCCTCTGAAAATGCCCATCTCTTATTCAAGGTCAGGCTTTCAGGGCTCCTTTGGCAGTTAAAACCCCATCAATAAGAGCTTRAAAATCAACATAAATTTCAATTATTACAAATTTTCCAAGTGAATTTGCCAGAAGGAGTAGTGATTGTCTAACAACTCTTTTYCCTCAAAAATTACATGGGTGTTATGGCTGTTATGAAATCTCATCAGTCAGAAGTAATAAAATGGAGTTACAAAACAAGAATACCAACAATCCTGATAATGTCCATTTTAGTATTTTTAGTATTTAGTATTTTTCTGATGCAAAGACCTCACAGCAAATCCCAGCTACAAAAACATTTTTCACAATTTTGCTTAACCCCTCCCTCCATCCAAGTCCAATCCTGCCTCTTACCCAGACTTATTGACAGGTCTGTGGTCAGCCAAACAGGTGCACCAGAAGGTCATGTAGGCACACCTTGGATTTCTGGGCTAATCTCATTACTCATTACGAAAAAAGTCCCATCCCAAAGAGATTCCTGTTAGTAACAGCTCTCCCTCTCAGCCCTCCTTCTTCCAGCACAACCCAGCGGCCCCACACAGCCGCTGCACAGTTTGGGGTCTTAAAAATAAGTTATTACAACACTCAAAGGCAGAGAGTTTATGTCAGGAACACTTCAGYACCCAGAAAACTGCATTGGGCTGAAATCTGCTGTTGAGACTGCGTGTTCTTGGGCTCCCTCTACTGATCCCAGGACCGTTTACAGATCCAAACCCATGAAGTGCTCTGCCACCCCAGTGATATCTCGACAATCTCCAGAAAGACAGAAAGGTATCCCCAGGCTGGAACCAGGYGCACAGGACTCCTCTGGGGCAGGGAGTAGGGGGATGTGCTGGAGGTTTCTGTTTTTTAGGGAAACCGAACATGATGGGCCCCACGCATTACCCAGTCAGGGGTCAATGCCCTTCATGCTCTGCAGGCAGCAGGGACAGGGGAAGAATTCTTGTTCATACAGCCCAAGGCAYGGTGCCCTCCTGGAGAACAGTCTGGATCAGGCACAGACAACTGGGCATCCCACAGGAATTGTCAGGCAAAGCATGGCTGGGCTGCAAATCCTTCTGATTTATTCTAAACACCASATCTGTCTTGAAAATACAAATCTGCAAGCATTTTCTGTGACCAACAACCCAAAGAATTCCATATTTGCTTAAGCCTGAGGTAAAGAAGGTGTACRGGGGTTGGCTCGGCAATTAAAGAGCCCCGTCCCCATCCTGTGTTCACCACCGCACACGAGCCGAGCCGTGGTAATTAAATGCAGCACAGATCTGTGACAGAGTGTGAACAGAAATATAAAAAAGATTAAAAGGCGACTGTGGAAAGCTAGCGTGCTCCTCACATAATTAARACAAGTTGTTCAAAGGCTGCTGCTCKCCCGCTAGCACAGAGGCCCCGGCASGTTTGCAGGCTGGAGAGYGGTGCTGGCACCCGGAGCCACCCTGGGCTGGAGCATCTCTGCCTTGGCCTGAGCACAACCCCAGCGAATTTAGTCTGGGCCTGCCTCAGTTTCCCTACATGTAATACATGTTAACATGCTCACTCCCAATTTTAGAAAATGATTTTATATCTGTGGATTAAGGATTTTATATTCATGGATTAAGGGTCTAAAATTATCTCACTGCCTTCCTATTCAGCTTGGCTTTGTTTAATTAAGACTATGATTAACTGAGAGAGGGAATATGAATTTGGTGCTGGCTAAAGGCTTCTTCAGACAATGATAAAGTCTGTCTTTAAAAATATCCATTTTGTTCACAGTSTATGGCAAATACAAATGAAACAGTCTATTTAATAGAAAATGGTTTTTGAAGTACTATTAGCACAACAYAAAAGCTTTAGCCATGCAATAGATTCCCTCTAATCCTATTTTATTTTTTTTCAAACATTATACGCTATTTCTGTGGAACATTTATTATACAATAAATACAGAATATTTTACTGCAGCAATATTACCCAATTGGCATTTATATTATGCAGTATCGAACACCATAATCAATATAAATACGTTTTTCTGTATTATGACAGAAAAACACTGGTTTAAAGGAACTTWAAAAATATTTCTTCTCTTTTTCCCAATAAAACTAATACCCTACTTCCTTTCTCAAATCCATTTTAAACACCCAGCAGATTCCAACAGTTACAAGTTAAACATCTGAAAAACTCCAAACGACAGAAATCACCATCTCTCTAAACTTAAGAATATAAAAACCACATGTCGACATCTAAATAAAAACTGTCAAATGTTGAACCTTTTGCCAAAGTGGTTCTAACAGTTATAGAAAATCCAAGTTTATAGAAAAGGGTAGAAYTCACTCTGGGGAAAAGACAAAAAAGGAAGTTCTACAGTTCATACTGAGTCACTTTATTCCCYTCCCAATCTGAAATTTTAGAGAAGCTCAGCTGGCTGATTGCATGTGATGAAGCAGCTACCTGAATTACAGTCAGTTCCAAGCTGAAGTTCCAGTGTATTTTAGCCAGAAAATACCCCAGTTTTTATTTAGGGATTACACTGGTGAAAACCACTGCTCCCCAGGAGCAATCAGCAAACCTACCTGGCTTGGACTGGTAGGACTGTGGACTTCGTAAGTGGCAGAGCCTGTTGTGTTGGGTCTCAATTTTTTGCTTTTCCACAGGTGGAAATTAATCTGCAGGGAATATCAACAGAAAAAGCTGTCAGAGTTCAAGCATCCTTTGAAACACAGCTTCTACCTCTCTGCCATTAGAGCCACCACCTGCATTTTTACAGAAGAAGGAGAAACGAGGCTGAAACATGCAGGTTGGTGRTGGATTCCAGCATTTTGCTCTCAGGACTAGACTTCTTCATGCTCATGTGCAGTTTCCCATCTTGCAAGCTGGCTCAGACCTCACTGCACAATGAGTAACAAGAMGCAGTGCCAAGCATTTCCCTTCCAACCACCATCCTCTGACAGCARCACTCAACATCTGCACTGGAATTCAGGATTACAGCAAGAATGGAAAAAACCTCGTCAGGGAACAAATTAGCCTAACTGGAGAAATGTCACTGACCCATTCTCTGCACCAAAACAACGCAACTTTCCCTCTGATCCTCTGCWTACCCAGTCTTCCCATGAAATCCTATTTTAAAATCAGCCCAAGTGGGACACTGGAGTTTTGATGCTGATGTTTTTGACTTAAATTGCTTAGGAAAGTGGTTGCTTTTCAGAAACTGGTGGGACAGAGATGAAACTAAACACAGAGGCAAATTATTTTTARTGAGAGAAGTGATTTAAATCATGAATGTACCTTACTGCACACAYGTACTTCTATTTATGTTCCTTTTTGTAACATCGAAAAATTATGCCTGCCACATGTATCTTAAAATTAAATGCTGGAGAAGTATTATTTCTCTAAAAGAAATCATAATGGTCTTTTGTAAATAATTTTATCTACTGTTCAGAATTTTACTAGTCCTGCTATGTTATACTACAGCATTTATTGTTTTACAAGTATTAGTGTTCTCTGGTGGGAAATGCTGTAAAAAACATAGAAACTGAAAYAATTTTTTTCATCTCCTGGATTTATAATAAACATGGGACTCAACAGACAGTTCCTCAAGCTGGAAGCCATTTGGTTTGTGTCAGGGGAAACRCTGGGTAATCAGGACAGCCTGCTGCTCTGCACTGCTAAACTAAGGAAAACACACACMAAGTTAAACCTCTTTCTCTCTATATATGGGATTTTACAGCTAATGCAGCTTAGCAGATTGCCCAGTGCTCCCCCAAACCTCCTAGCTGAGCCTTTAGGGATCATGTCCCAGGAGAACAAGGCCAACATGCTTGCACRAAAGCAATTCTCAGCTCTGAGCATTTGCTCCCCAAGCCCTTGCCAAGTGTTTGGAAGCCAGTCCAGCTGTGCCCCATCCTGCACTGGCTCTGCTCATGGAATTTGCCAGGACTCTGTGACATCCCTCCCCTTGCCCAGGATGGACCAGGCTGAACAGTTCATGGCACTGAACAACCTCCTGGCACAAAATCCCACTCCCAGTCTGATGGAGATGTGCGGCCCGGGGTCACAGCTCAGTGCTAACTAAATAAGGTTTCACTTTTTCAGAATTTCTAGAGTACTTCAGTCCTAGGATTTTCTCTTCTTTAAAAAGCAACAGATACTTAAATTTATGAACTGCGGTTCCTTTCCCTGGTATTTTTGGCATTTCTGTCTGCTGTACACAGTCAGATGSCTTCCTACTGTTATTCCATCTTTTATTTTTTCATTTCCTCTGGAGTTTTGGAACTTTTTTTTTTGCCTCTCCCCTATACTGTGAAGCCACCCACAGGGTCCTAATATTTCTTCATCTTGTGGGCATTTTCTATCCCTAAGGTGCTGGTGATTTCAGCTRTAGATCAGCAGCAAATGTTGCCCTCTGAATTATTCATAGACTCTAAAAAATACCTTTAGTAGAGGCATGAGTTTTGTTATTAGCAYTTTTAAGGTTCACTGTGGCAATCACAGCAAACAAACCAAAAAACCTCACAGCCCATCTCTGCCAGTGAAGGATACCTGGAGATACCTGGACATCCTGCTTGGGGACACTCATTAACAACCGAAAAGCACATTTTAAATTTTGGAAGGTTTCTTTCCCCTACTGGATCTTGCARTGAATGCATTTGGTGAGACATCTGCCTTGCCTGGGGGCAAGGAACAGACCAGGGGCCAGAGGAGGGCTCGTTCCCAAACCCAGGGCCCAGCATACCAGGAAAAACAAATGGGGGACAGGGATTTGGGTAGAGAGCCTGAGGCACAGCCCCAAACTAGGATTCATTTTTAATCTGGGTCTTTGAAAATCATTTCTAGTCACCATACTGCCACAGGGGGATACATCTCCCCCTCTCAGCAGCACATATTTTCCAACATTTCATCAACTTCTTTCTGAAATAGAAACTGTCATTTTTACATGATTTCTCCCAGTATTGTTAATAAACTACCAACACTGATGTCGTATTTTACCAGTTATGGTGCTCATTACTAAAGATTTCAGATCTCATTTTCAAATGCCTGCTTATGTTTATTTAATTAAAATTATGATTGGAGCAATACTTGTTAAATGTTATTTTCCAACTCACTTTTACATATTTTGCTAATGAAAACCACATTAGATTCATGGTGTGCACTACTGCCTTTGTTTATCCCATCCAATATAATACATACATTTCATGTTCGTTGTATTTAATAGTCACATGCCCCGACCTGAAGCAGAGGTGGCATTTTGGAAGGCTAAACACTTGTAATGTGAATAAATCTCCTTCTCAACAGAAGCAGATATGTGGGGGTTTTAGTGAGAAATGGTAACATGTCAGATACTGCTTTTCCACATGTAATTATTATCAACACAGACAGTAACTATTAAAATAACTAATTGCTTCAGATTACCTGGTCACATCTTTACACAACTACTTAAATATACCAGTTAAGGTCAYTAGCTATTCAAAATATCAAAACCAGCAAATTTTGAATGCTCATCTGAGAAGAGACAAGATTGGCACTGGGGTAATGCAAGAGGCAATTAAAGGTAATACAAGAGAGATGGAGGAAAAAAGGATTAAGGATTTGTGGAAGGAAGCCAGGAGCTGGTATGTGGGAGTTTATGATGTCTAATAGATTTCTTTAATGAAGATATTATTAGACAATATTTAAACACAATAATAGCTGTGTGTGATAAATTGATGTGTAGAATCAATTGCTTCTGATCTAGCAAGTTAATATTAATTTAAGGCCAAAACAACAATGCAAGAAGATTCCCAGAGATATTGTGGAAAAATAAACAATAGTGCAGAAGATATTTTAGTGCTATGATACTCTTCGAAGTTTCTCCTCACTGGGGAATCTTGGAAACAGYCAGAAATACAATATGACAGCTTAGAAATGCTGCTGTCAGACCATGCTCCTTAAAAAAAGACACCCTGAAAAAGGTGAGAGATACATTTGATACTTGAATCTGTTTTCATGCTGGCTTCTCAAATGACCTTAGCAATAATCACGAGATTAAGTAAAGCCTTACAAGTGCTAAAACTGAAAGGTATGGAAACCAAAAGGAAAGGGAAGACAGTTTATGTCCTCCAGGCAGAGTTAAATTCTGTGGGATTAAATCGGAGTGAAAACATCTTGTCAATTAATTAGTGCCTTTATTATTTTAACTGACGCTCTGCTGGCCCTGAAGGTTCGTAGCTTTTAAACACCAAAACTGAAAAGTAAAGCTCCTCCCTGAAAACCCAGWGGGCAAATTCAGAGGAGAAAATGTGATGTGAGATAAAGCCACAGAGGCTGCTGAGCACCAGTGATTGGGAAAGGAAGGGACAGYGCAAGATGTGGAGGGGCTGGAAGAGAGGGATGTGCCACAGGAGTTGTCCTGGCAAGGAGCTGCTCATCACAGGCAGGGGAAGCTCAAAACAGCCATCCTGGTGCAGGAAGGTGAGTGGGAAAGTAAATTGGAGTAACTGGAGAGAGCYAGAATAAGAAGAAAAGCAGGATCTGAATTGCCCAAAATCTGAAGGCAACAGAATTTACGGTGAGCCATATTGTGCATGATTGGAAGTACAAGAGCCAGCATAGCAGCAAGAAAGATATCCCTACAAAGTTGGCATCTGAAGAACCATCTAGACTGGCTCATCCCTGCTTCCCAGTCAGCCTGCAACAGAGGGCTCTGAGCTAAGACTGGGGACTGGGGCTTCTAAAGTTTCTTTAGACATAAGTCAAGCTTTCTTGAAGTTTGTTTAGAATGTGCACAAAATGCACCCAACTCCATAAGCCTCCAGAAAAGCAAAGGCAGGTTCTGAAGGCAGCTTTTCAGAATATGACACTCTCCCTCTATGTTTGTGTTGAACTAAATCCCAGCTTGGTGCTGGGGAAATTGAGCTGCTGGAAAGACAATATTTCTTATAAGAAATACAACCAAAATCCTGACAATTTATTTTTCAGCAATTACATCATGGTACTTTAAAAGAAAGTAAAAAAAGAAGAATTTCAATCTTAAGGTCTTGGCCAGCTTGTGTTCTTCCTTACCAGAAATTTCAACAGAAGTGATTYCTCATGGGCTGTTGGATGGGAGGGGAGAGCAGTCAGATCCTGGCTGGCAGTGATACTCCYCTCCCCGTGGCTGACGGCAATTTGCCCCATGCTCAGCAGTTTTGGGCCTCTAAAACAAAATGAATCAGCTGTAAAACTGGTTTAATAAACTGGATAAACCAGGCTTGGGGCTGCACAGACACCAGCAGCTCMAGCAGAGTCACCAGGTGATGACAATGCTGGTAACAGGCTGGGAATTGAAGGATDGAAGAAAAAGTGAGGTATGTGAGAGCCAAAGAGAAAATGTAGGTTCTTTGCTGGCACCAGTTCTCACTGGGACAAGCAATTTGGATGCAGTATTGGTGTCTGGAGCCAGGGAAAAGCAGGAACACAATCACAGGCCACCCCAAAAGGCTGCAATGCTGTGAGAAGCTTGAGGGGAAAGGTGGGAAAAGAGACAGAGAAACCTCACAGAGCGAAAAGCCAAGGGGGTGAATCCAAAAYACAGGGAAATGTAGTATCAGTTCTCTGACCAAGGGTGGCAACAGGTTACTGTGTGCATGCTGCCAAGAGGAGAAAATGAACTGTTTTTCATTAAAAACAAACTGACGAACAATACTAGGGAAACCTTAGCTCCTTCTTCCCAAAACAGACTCCACAGAACTACATGCAGAACAATACCCAAGGTGATATCCAGGCTGGCAGTGAGCTGCCCTGGCTCTCAGCATCCTGCTCGGATTTGTTCTCTTTCCAGTTCTTTTCTTCAGGCTTCTGCTGGTTTTGTTCATTTTGCCAGTGTAATTTTTAGAGCAAAAGGATGGTGGTGTTGCAGCTGTGGCTTAACTGAGTCTTTGATTTGTGCTCAGTGCACACTACTATAACACAAATAATAATCCATGATAATGAYATGCTAGTGTCTTATGGATGACCCATTTGTGGCCACAGATGAGGTGCAAATCTCCATTTTCAGGCTTCCAGATTTCTTCATAGCATCTGGTAACGCTGAATGATGCAACTGTCTTGCTTTCAATATCCCAGAGGGACAATCTCTAGAAAGCCCACAACTAAACTCCAYTTTTTATCATCTGAAAGGGGTTTTGTTTTCTGTTTTGGGGGGTTTTTACTGTACCTATGGAGAGCTGAGCACATAGGCAGGATGTGCATAAAGACTGGGCTACATAATGATATAAATGAAGTCAGAAGCCCGAAGAAGCTTCAGCACATTCAATAATTGAGCCTGGGCTGGTTCAGTGTCTGCTACAGTTGTTACACAAGCAGACAGCCAAATGTAAACATTAAGCTGTGAAGTCTCACTACTTGCCAGGTCTTCCCACTATGCACAAGTTTGCATTACAGAACATTTAATTACAGTGTTTTGACTAAAACCAGCTTTTTCCTTTCAGCCAAGCAGAAAAATAACAGAGTAATTAAAAAAGTAATGAAAACTCAGTAAAAAATTCCTTAAACCAACGACCCACATTCAGTTGTGATTTCAAAGAGCATATGTCAAGGAAGACTCCTGCAAACTGTCATTTAGCAGGTTGTTAAAAAGTTTCAAAAATGAAATAAAAGTTAATCCAAGTTACGAGGTTTATTCTTTTGTCTGAATTTTTAACTGTCTTTCCTATATGGAGCACAAGTAGAAAACACAAAACACAGTCAAAGTAGTAACTTAAAGAACTTCATCCTTACATTTGTAAGCCAGTGTGGCTTACAAAGTTGTTTAATGCAAAAAGCCACACTGGCTTCAGTGGAAGAATTTGCACAGCCAATACATGGAGGTGGCAGAATTCAGGCCCAAAATATTGAAATATTCTAGAATATTGATTACACTTACAGGTAKCTGCTTTGCAGGCAAATCTTCCTAGGAAGGGTGGCTGATATTTCAGTATGCCAGACTCTGCATTGCAAAGCAGTGAAGAAAGCTTCCTTTCACGGCATCGGAAGGTGCTGAAAAGATGACGGTAATTTAAACCATCATCACCAAATGTATCCAGCCTTATGCAGACAGTCATGTGAATTTACTTTTGCTGTCAAAACCTTGTTTTTAAAATAAGCCTTGACTTAGGATAGCATGTATAAAATAACATTTTAGACTGTAACTTTTAGGCAATAACTGAAGTCCTATTCCTCATTTGCAAAGTCATAGTACTTCAAAACATTAATTTAGTCTAGTGTTTCTTTCTTTTATGAGAATTTATAAAATATTATATAGGAGAAACATAGCAATCAGGCTTAGGCCAGAATATAAAGGGCTTTTAGGTCCTCTAATGAATTGTGTAAGAACAGTGCTCTGCAAAAAGGCTTGCATGTCATACATCTCTCCCTCATTGTAAAACATTGTTCTTAGCTTTTACTGCAGCCAAAACAACTTCATCTTTTTAATTAAAACAAAAAAGGTATCCAATTTCACTATGCTTGTGCAGGACGAATATGTTCTGAGTTCTTGAAATCACACTGCAACGCAAGTGAATTGAAAATCAGGAGGGCAAGAGTATGGGAAGGACAGGTTGAGCAGAACTACCCTGGTGCTCACTGGTGCCATCTCTTGCTTTCTCACACATCACGAAGTCTCAAAGTATTATGTAAAAGAAAATAATAATACAAAATCTCACCTTTTCTGGAAACGTAAGTACCATTGCATTCCCCTCCYCCCAGAGTTCCTGGAGGAGCATGCTGTGCCCTCACCATCCAGCCCATGCCTGCCTTCCCCTTTGACTGCTGAGCATCACTGAAGATGTGGGGCTGACTTTGGCCTTTAGGCATTATCAGAGTACAAAAGAGCACAAAAAGTTGTTTTACTCTCATAACAGAGCAGAGCTGGCCAGCTTTAGGAATTGAAGCCACCTCAGTATCAAACACTTCATGCTAAAGATGTTTCAGCTACATGGGACATGGGGCAGAGAAGGGGCAGACACAAAATAAACAGGGTGTGTTTAGGACTGTAAGACTCCAACTCTAGTRGCCACCAAATAAAGAATAATTTTAGGGTTTGAGTCTGCATGTGTTCTTAGAAAATGTGAATTTCTGCCCATTTTATTGTGACTTGTTCTGTTTTGACTTTCTTAAGTGATGCATAGAGCAAGTCAGAGTCTGAAGACACCCACACACTATTCCAAGCAAATGCTATTTCACTCACTACAGCTTTTTCTAGCAGGGCTGGCTTCAAACACTGCAGACTTGTAACAGCCTAAATCCCACCATTAAGAGATTTAGCCCAGCTAAGATTGTCAAAAGCTGTCAATCACAAAGGCTGGTTCTCCACTATTCAGAGAATTAACAATGAATATACTTTTTGACATGCTAAATGAGATTTTGGGACACTTTACAAGACTTGGCTCAAAAGTGCAACCTCCAGAAATAWAAAATGCCAGCAATGTTGACACTGTATAACAAATTATATGTTCCTTAATATACTGTGTCACTCCATTCAGTTTTATAATTGGCACTGACTGTAGCTGAAATCTGATCCAAAGTATACAGAATTAACTGGCATTTGTTTTGTCCCTCAGCATTTTCTAGGCTACAGATCTTCATAAATATGTACTTAACTGGGTGCCATATTAATTTTTYCCATAAAATATACATGTCCATATTAATGATATAAATTTTTTCCTGTCAAAYGATGGGCTAGCTGTGTACAGCCAACACAGACCACAAGTGATGCCTATATAGTACAAAGACAAACCTATATAATAAAGGTTTTTGTACCCTTTGACTTCTGCCCAACTCATTAAAAACACTGAAATTACAGAGGTTAATAGCCAGCCCACATGTGCCCAGCAGAATGATTTGCAAGGAACCACTGTTCTAGGGAGAAGCACTGTCAGCATTACATCCAGGACCACACCCATTAAATCCCGATTCAGTGCCCTGTTCTCGTGCCCTGGGKATTGGTGTGTAATGGCTCTCGTGGGCCTCCCCCTGTTATTTTGTCCAATTCCTACAGAAATAATTCTGTCTTTTTGGCCTTGGTAGCATCGTGCCACCTAACAGCATGTATCTTGGGGTCTCCTGACTTTTTGCAACTGAGTTTTGCATTTGTTGGCTCCCTGGTGTTTAGGGTTTTGTAGGCCTCTGTTACATCCATTCCCACATATCTCAGGGCTTAGGTCCTAACCAGCTCAATCTCTCCCAGCATGGAAACACCTCCATTACATTGTCTGCCTCTGCCCTCTCTCTGCATCCACCTCAAGTGGTTCAATCCCAAAACTGCCCTGGCTCTCTGCAGCTCCCTGTGCTTCAGGAAGAGTTGCAACAATGGACAACAAAGTGCTGAAAATTCCCTTGGATGCTGGGAGGACCTGAAGTCAGGACACCATCTCCTCACCCCACCCCCATTCCCTTCCCCCACACAAATCCACATCTGGACACAAATGACTCACTAATCCCATTAGAAAATAGCATTTCAGGCCTGTGCTGTAGTCCAAGCTCCATCTGCATCCACAGCAATGTAATTCAGGAGTGACCCAGATTTAGAATAGATAAAACAGTGATGTAATGCTAATATGAGCTAAGCATTATATCCCCATATGTATATACATACAAACAAACAAATAAATATATACATTTCTTAGACAACATTGCAAACTCCTCCAATAGCCCTCAGTACCAAATMAAAGCATGTGGTTTGCACTTTTCTGGAATATTAAAACACCATTTCCTTCTCAACCGAAGAAATTCAGACTGTGGTTGGCTTTATTTTCCCCAGAGCTGGTCAGAGTCATTGTCGAGATTTTCAGAAGTCTTGGAAGCACAGAGCTCTCCCTGGCACACCAACCAGGATCACTGCTCACAGGTTTGTATTTGGACATTACTTTTAGAACCATTCCAAGGATTTTTTAACTGGGCCAGAGTATGTGCCAAACAAGTGAAAYTTATTATACACTCAAGCTCCTAGCATGAGAATTATTTGAAAGGGAGAAAATCTGCACTGGTTTTAATTTACAAAGAACAKAAACACCACTTTGATTTCATTTTGGTTGCAGATATTTTCAGAAATTAGAATTATTCATATATATATATTTGACCTCTAAATGATGCTGGTCTTGTCAATGCAAATGTTTCTTAAACATCATTTTCTAAGCCAATGTGTGCTTACTTCCTCAACTCTTTCCCATGCAGTTGTTGGTTCACAATGATGGTGCCAAATGCAGTAACATTTTGGGCAGCAGMACACAGTGATCACCAGAAACACAGGGATAATCCAGGCTAGAGTGACACCCAGCATGTGCATCAAGCCACTTCCAGGACATCTACCCTGACATAAAAGAACCAGTGGAAGATTTCTRAGCTATGCTGAGTGTTCATCTCATTCCTACAGCCACACTATGCCATCACTATCTTTATTTATTTATTTTTTATCATAATCACTTGGGCCTCTGGGTAATTGGAACAATTAGGGTGATTAATTGCATGTTTGCAATAAAAACAGAAGACCAGGGAGGGTTACMTTACAGGCTAAATATTTTCAGAAAACTCTATCAGCTGGTAGACATAACAAATGTGATCAGTTCAATGCAACACGAAGCTGAGCACATTGTGCAAACTGGTTTGTTCTGGAACTTGAATCTCCTCAAAAGAAGCCAAAGTGTTTAAAAAAATAAACTAAGTCAGAGTGCACAGGGGGAAAAGAAATATTGACATGTGAGGCTGCTGTACTTCTAACATAAAGAAACRTTGTTTTCCCTTCGGTCCTTTTATTGTCTAAATAGAAAGTGCAAAGCACAGGGAAAGCACACAACAAGGCAGAGTGCAAGAGTGAAGGTCAGGAGCTTGTGCTTGGAAGCAATGAGTTACACTGAAAGGAAAACTGGAAAAGCACACAGTGGGATAGCTACAGAACCAACACATTCCTCACTGACAGCAAGAGGGCAAATGAACCTGCCTGCCACTACACTCAAACAGCAAGGGTTTTGSAGAGGGAGGTTAAACCCAAGAACAGAAGATACTCACACTGAAAGTTTCATGTGTTGAATCCTCTCTTACAAATCCTTGCTTTCATCTTCTGCTCCACAAGATGCTACTGAAAGGCAGTTTCAACCCATGCCTCTTTCTGGGTTTCTTTGCAACCACCTGGTCTCCAAAGATTCACTTTAAACAGGGCATGAATGCTTTCTTACATACACTTCCCAAAGGAGAAATGAGTCAAGAACTTTAATGGCAGCCCATGCCTGCCATTAAAGCTGTGCCAGTGTATGGCAGAGGGCCAAAATTGCCTGTTAGAGAGGGGATCTCCCACAGCAATTCCAGACATGGCTCAGCTATCATTATGTTGTTATCATGGCCATCACCTTCCTGTCTGTCTCCTGACAAATGTGACCACTGCCAGTGTTATGCAGCTCAGGTGTGCCTTGCAGAAAGCCRCAGGGCTCACAAGCCAGGGGATGGCTGCACACTGAGGCAGGCAGAACCCTGACAGCTCAGGAGCCACGCTCTGGCCATCAMCCACAGAGAGATGTCTGCCCCGTGCTCCAAACCAGTCTTGGACACCAGTGACTCTACAGCCCATGGTGCTCATCAGTTAAAAGTCTTATCTTTGGCTGAGCCTTTAACAGGCTGCTCTGTGAGGTGCACTATCAAATTTCTACATAAATAAAAAGACAGCTTCTTATATTGCCCACACTCCCACATACCTGCTTGGTTACATGGAGAAAGTGAATAGTGAAAGGTTTTATGTTCCACTTGTATGATTGGAGACTTTGTGCTTTAACACGAGCACAGGGTCACAGGGCAGGAACAAGGTGTTTTCTTTCCAGTCAGCATGAACCTGACATTTATTACATGAGGGTTTTGTTCTATTTGTTTTAAGTCAATTACATTTTAACTCAGTTCAACAATGCTGGAAAATCTGACAAAATATTCCAGAGTGTTTAATCAACATGAATGGACAAACATCCAGAAATTAAAATAGGAGCACACTGTAGTTTGTTCTTTACACCAGTAGGTCTTTCTTATTCCAGTGCCTGACAAGCATTTGTGTGTCTGCCTTTGGGAAATCTGTCCTAAAGGTGCCTCTTTAGYTGGCAAAAGTCTTCTCAGAGAAATGTCAATGTTTCTTGTGATTAATTATTGAAGAAATTGKCTTTTATTTTCAATTTAACTGTGGAATATTTTTCAGGCTCATTAAACTGCCAAGTCCTCACCTGTTTAAGCAACATGAATGGGTAAGATGAGTGGAGCGCAGTGGAAGAGTGCCTGGCCTCACAAGCATGAGCTTGGTTATGTTAATACACACAGTACCTATTCACATCTACCTCAGGTAGTATTACCTGAGGRTACATCAGTTTGAGGAAAATCAAAAATTAACTTTCAATGATCCAGAAATCATCCCTAGAGAAGACACCAGTTTGGCCTCTTCATTTCAGTCACTGCCCAGGCTGAACAATTTTATCACCAGTCACTCAAAAATCTACAGATTATTCTCCTTCAGCAGTTTCTTTTACTTGCTCAGCAAGCTGGTCTAGTGGAAGTTGTCCCAGCCCATGGCAGGAGGGTTGGACTAGATGACCTTTAAAAGGTCCCTTCCAACCCAAACCATYCTGTGATTCTATGACAAGATGCAGCTCACTTTCCCAAACTCAGACACTTCTGACTGCATCAGTTCTGCATGTGTTTTCCAAACAGTGACTCATTCCTGCTCCTACTGAGAAACTGCCCCTCAACCTCATCACGTATGGGTGTTTTAATACTTTTAGCAAGGATTCTATTGAAAACTATAAATTCTGCTTTGGAGTTTTCATTTCAGAATAACACTTCTGGGATATTCCAGCTAAACATCACACATTGTACTTTGCCAGAGATATTTACAGTTTTGCTTTTGGGATGACGCATTGCTTTTTTTCCCAGGAACAAACACCTTGTAAGGTTTTGAGCCTGCATTCTGATCATAGTTCAATGTACAGATTTCCTTACATTTCTTGAGAGCTAGCCTATGTTTTTCTTGCCTCTCACTGCACGTCTCTCTAAAAGGAACTAAACTCACTGAATGAAACACGGGCCCTACCACTGCAGCAATTTGCTTTCCAAGTTTCTGGTTTCCTCACCAAATTTATTTCTCGCAACTGTGGCTCTCATTTAGTCTGATGTAAAAGATCTGTATTTGAGGGTAGAAAGTCTTGTGTCTGGTATGGATGAAGTCAATCTTGCAGAACTGCTGTGCTTGAATGTAACAGAAGACATAATGTAGGAAATCACACTTGAAATACATTAAGTCAAAAAGTGAACTGTGGCCAATACTAAATATATTTGTGAGACTGCTACATGGTCCTCATTGGGTTTTTGTAGGTTCTGAGTGCCATTTTCTCTGGTTTTCTCTGCTGGAGAYCCCACTACACTGTGATACATTCTAGCTCTATTTCTACTAAGGTTCTTCAKTTCCTCATTCTCTCACTCCACTTTGAAAGCAGAATGCCTTTTTCCTAGTTTATACCCTAGGAGAAAAAACCCAAACTTTAAAACTGCCTTTAATTATAACCTGCTRCTCTAGAACACTAGCACAAGGGACACCATGCACACCAAATCTGTACACAGGCTGTGCTTCCACAGGTTTATATAATTTAAACAGCTCTTAGACATAATTTTTCTGCAAACATTTCAAGCCCAAAAAAAGGTTAAGACCATTGATCTGACAAAACCAGGACAAGAAGAGAATTAACTGCCTGACTTTACTCAGTAGGACTGAGGTCAGGTATTGAACAAAGCCTTCCTGACTCAGCTTCAGCTACTACAGCACCCTGCCTCATGAATCACCCACTAAGAGCTAGCTTATTTAACATCTACTTAGAATCTGTATGATTTAAACACTATAATAATCACTAATCAATTTGACAAGCTTGAGCTTAGAGGGGGAAAGCCAGAAACTTGGTATAAAAATACCTCTGACCAATTCTTTTCCTACAGTTACACAAAGAAGGTAATTTCTTTATATTGCTATATAAATATATGTAACTCTCATGCAGAGAGGTCCTCAAAAACAGAGACTTAAACTGAAGGTAATGCAATCATAGTGAAACAAATGGACAGTCCTGAAGGCACAGTACTCTCCTGCTTACAGTGCCCTTTTTTATAGCACTGGGTCCTTTCAGCAGGTAGAAACTATTTCTGCTTAYCCCAGAAGGCAATTGCCTTCCTGAGCTCCAGTCCTTTCTGTGGCTGCAGAAGCAGTTTGGATTATCTATTGCATGAAACACACATTTCACTTCAATTTCTTCAACAAAACCCACCTGCATTTTTTTTTATAGAAACAAGTTTACTTGTTTTATAGTAATGGAAAATTCACACCACCCTGTTGGCAATTTGTTCCTCTGGTTAATTCTCTTCCTCTAAAATGTCACTTTTGAACTTGGAAACTGGTGTCAACAAACCAAATTAGTTTAGCCAGTATGAAGCACTGTAACGACATAAATTGGATGGAGTTAGATTTCATTTGACCTTGAATCTTAGACTGAAGTTCAACATGAATCAGCACAAGTCTCAGTAGGGATAAGCAGCCATYATAGCTAAGTTTAAGGCCAAGGAAACCAAAGCCACGAATAACTGTAGTGAATTACTTTAAAAATAAAGGCATTTTGTCTTAATTCTTAAATGTTTCCCTTTCCCATTTTTATGCTAGAAGTTTGGTGATTTTTGTATTTAGATTTCTCAAATGGCAAAAACAGTCTGAAAGCAAGAACTTTTGAAATCGGTGTCAAAAGTAAAGCTGTATCACATATGGGTAATGTCTTATGGACCTGAATTTCATTGCGAAAGTCAAAACCATACATGCCTTACAAAACTTGGTTTTAAACTGTAGTTATTACTTACTCCCATCCTGTCACCATCAGTGGCTTGGCCTGGGTGCACACCTTCMTCAGAGCACTGTCAGAGGGCTGTTTGCTCTGCGCTGGTTAACAAACACCAATGTAGCAAGGGATAATCTTCTCCATGGAAGAAAGCTGTAGAATCACAGAATATTCCGAGTTAGAAAGGGCCCATAAGGACCATGGAGCCCAGCTCTGAAGGGACTGGGCCATGCAGGGACACACCGCACAGCCTCGGCGTGGCAGTACCCCACTCTGAGGGGCCGGGCTGGCCTCAAGACAGGCGCTATCCCAGCTCTGAAGGGACTGGGCCATGCAGGGACACACCACACAGCCTCGGCGCTGGCAGCACCCCGCTCTGAGGGGCTGAGCTGGCCTCAAGGCAGCCGCTGTCCCAGCACGAAGCCATCGCTGCGCCASGCCCGAACCTCTGCCCACACTGAGCAATTCCCCACCCTGTCTGACTACCGCGGCAGCAAAACTCCAAAAGACTCACGACTCAAACCCTTGAGCCTGTACCTGTTTGCCCAGTGGCGTCAATRAACACTCCRTTGCCCCGGGACAGAGGAGGAAGCKCGGACAGGACCTCAGAGWCCGCTCCTTCRTGAGRGGCGGGASCGCCATTGCCGCGGCCACGCCAGCGCCCCCTAGCGGAGGGTTGGCTGCTCTCCGCCCTCAGTCCCAAAACTCCAAAGAAACGAATCCGGATTGTGATTTTCCATCTCCCTTCACAGCGTTTTCCCTTGGAGTACGCCAGGTGATTTACGTCGCGAGGTGGAAATTGTTTTTTCTCTTAATTTTTTTTTTTTTTTTGAGGTTTGGCTCTCTGATTCATTTGTTGCACCAGCCGTGAAAGAACACCGTGAGGTGTTTTGAGGGAAAACAAAACGCAGCTGGACCAGCAAGGAAGGTGACCCAGGCGGGTGTGGGCTCTGCACATCCCTGCAAAGCTCCATTTGGAGACAGGCAGGAAGGATTTGTGATCCCAGGATTGAGGAACATCGATCGGAAAGCAAGGAACCGTGTCCCAACATAAGGCCCTCCCTGAGGAAGGGGATGTTAAAAATCAGCCATCTGCAGGTACACGAGGCTTTTGAATTTCTGGAATTTCAGTGTATATTTATTGTTGGAAGAGCATGAGAAACAGTCGATTTGCACCTTAATCAAAAGAATACATTTCTCAATGGGAAACAGCCTTTTGTGGGAAAAAAAAAAAAAAAAAAAAAAAAAGAGAAGGCTCTCCCAGAACTATGCATATGACTGTTACTTAAACCACATTTTTAGGGGGTGGTAGAGGAAGTTTTGTAAAAGGAAATGTTTTGTATTTGCTGTAGCTTATGTGGCCTGGGTACTTCTGAGTACTTTGTACCAGTAAGACTATGAAACCCTGACAGTAATTAGTAAATGAAAGCAGAAATGCCTTCAGYGAAGGCGGTGGTGTAAAATAAAAAGTGAAAACTGTGTGAAATCACGACTAGATCCACAGAGGATCACTCTRTGGAATCAGTAGCAAGGTCACCACTAATGTTCTCCAGCTGAGGACGATAACCAAGGAGCCAGCAAGAAGAAATGATAAAAATTTTATCCATTGTAATTAAAAGTAATACAAAAATAAATCTGGTTTTTGTGGAGCTCTTGCAGAATTGTCGAAGCCAAGCCTACTTGTGTAAGATAAGATGTATCAGCAAGGATTTAGAAGAATCAAATGCTCAAGGTGGGTGCGTGGACACATCACTGCCTGGGCATCTGGGGTGGATCTGGAGCTCTCTCTGRGCTGCAATAACACAGTCCCTTTCTGATTTCAGGAATAGTTTCCACAAGKTCTCTCTTTACATTTGGATTTCTCCCTTACGTTCTGGCAAGCTAAGCAGAGACATAACTCTGTGACTAATGCTAATGTTGCAGTGGTAAAATATTGGGCAAAAGATGGGAAAAGCAGACCCACTCGCCTATGAGAATGATTTAATTAAAGTTTTCACTGTTTTAAAATAGTTATGTTCCACATCATAAAGAATTTTTCTGTCATGAAAACTATTTTTTTAAGGGGAGATTTTTGCAGCAAGCTGACTTTATTGGTAAGCAATTAAATATTTATTTGGACTGCAGTTCAAAATTAATTACTCATTAATGTGGAAAAGCCAGCTATAGTCCTGCTGTGGATTCAGAGGTTTCCAACTGGGTGCATCCAATTCCAAGAAGAAAAGAAAAAACCTCTATAAGTATTATAATTACTGTCATATGAAAACCTGCTTCAGTCCAGATGTAGAAGCCGATAGCCCAACAGTGTTAACATTGAGCAGGCTGTGCAGGGAGATGACAGATGAATCCTACATATGTTTGCAGAATTGACATATTATACTATCCTTCTAGAATCTCTTGGGTTTGTTTTCATTTTTCTAAAGCTCCTAAAAAAAATATGCAGATCTACAACAATCGAATGTYTGCGAGTGTCACAGACAGCTCAGAATCTGGATTCTAAACTTGCATACCTAACCAATGCTGTCCACTCTGTAGCCTCAAGAGGAATTGCACTGAAAGTAATGAATGTAGTGGTGGGAGTAAATTTAGTGGTGGCGCCTAATTCCGGGTTTTCTAATTTCCAGAAGGTTTTCTCCTTCACGGAACAAAGAAGAGCTTGTGGCTCTGTGATGACTCAGAGACTTGCAGCAAGGACAGAAAATTGACAGAAGTGTCAAGTGTTAGGAATCACATCTTCAGAAGTTCAGATTGAGCGAATCCTCAGAAATATGAAAATAATGATGACAACTGCATACATGCTGATTGCCTACTGCAACCAGTAGCAGCTTGCATGCAGAAGGATTTCAGAAGCAGGCATCCTTTCTTTTTCCTTCACAAATTTTGTTAATTCAACCAAAGTCTGTGTGGCTTAATAAAAAACAATTAAATTCTGGGATGATTTAGGCTAGAACAACCTCTGAGTGACTTGTTTAATCCAAATCATTCCATTTCAATCCAAACTTATTTCATTATCCCTATGTAATTTATTTAAATAAAGGGAGTCAGAAGAGATCACAGAGTTTAATTATTGGAAACACTGGTTGGCACTAAGTTTGGAATTAAAATTATTCACTTTGAAGTCCTTAAGCGCRCAGTATGACAACACCAGTTGTCAAGGAATGTTTTTTTTTCTTGGTTAAAAAGTTCAAGCTGAGCACAAAGTGGAAGAATGAAACCTTGAATTATCCACATCAGACAGTTCATCCTGTCAGCTGGAGTTACTCACTTTCAGTTCTCTTACCAAGATGTTTACTTCTCTAGGCARGGATAGGTGCAAGAACTTGGGGACAAATTTCCTTAAATGTGAAATGACACCACACAAAAAAGACTCTAGTTTTAGATTCCCCCAGCAATCAGCTTCTCCATCTTCTTTCTCAGTTTAGATGCCTTTCTCTGGCTTTTCTTTAAACTTGCTGCATCCCTCCGGAGATGCCCACTTATCTGCAGCAATGCACTGAGAGACCCTCCTGGAGTGCCAGACTACCCTTCAGACAGCCAAAATAAAGGCTTTGGTTCACTTGATGATAGCTCAAAAAGATGGAGGAAAAGGGAAATAAGGAGTTTGGCTTGGCAATCTGGAAGCAGTCAGTGAGCCAGTAAAACAGAGAGCAAACAGTGCTGTATGTACAGTATATCTACAGTGACTGTGCATTACAGTCAGTGAAATGGGCTGGAATCCACCTTGCTTTGAGATTTAAGGAGTAATACAACACTGAATATGACGCTAGAAAAATATCTGGAAAGGAGCCAGTCCAGTATTCATCATGCACATGACTATTTTCTTAAATCATTATAAAAACCAAACSCTCCATCCACAGAGGAACCTGCTTTGTGGGCACTGCTGGTATTTCTATTTGTGGATTATTTTCTTTTGAAAATAAAGAGGTATCCAGATTTTTCCAAGCAGACAGCAGTTCTGGGACACTCCTGGGAGCAAAGRCCCTATTGTAAATCTCATACATCACAAGTTGTACATCAGAGTCTTTGCTACAGATAAACRTATTTTTCTGGGTTTTTTTTTTCTYTTGGCGGTTCTAAATTTGCTACTTTCACTTTTGCCCCAAAACACTGTGTGCTGCAAAGCATTCCCGCAGATCATCTACTACATTAAACGAAAGATAAATATTCAGCTTAGCAGAACTTCTTTACTTCTTGCATTGAGAAAGGGATTATCAATACAGGTATTAGAAAAGAAGGCTGTTTATTTTACTGCACTCACCTCTACAGAAGCAGACAGATGTAGAAAAAAAATAGTGAGGCCTAAATCTCTTTCCAGACAGTTTGTTACATAGAGCTGTTCAGGGCAACATGGGACATTTGGCAAGAAAAATTACATGCAGACACAYATCAAACCATAACAACAGTTTAATGCATCTTTTTTTAATTATACAAAAGTCCCACCCCAATTATTCAAACATTAACAACTGATCCACCTGATACAAAACCAATTCATCCAGGCAAAACAGTAATGTACCATTCATTTTTAACTAAAGATCATCACTAACAATCATAGTATGGACGGATTTGACTAATTATCATTCTAACTGGTGTTTTGTCCCGGGCCACACCTTGGCCAACCCACAGCATACTTCCAGTACACATGTGTAAAGCTGTCTAGCCCTTTAGAAACAATCAGTACTGGTTAGCTTCAGCTGTCATGAGTTAAACAACATTGAAATCGCATAGAAAAATMATCAAGGATATTCAAAATGTCAGATGTGAAGCCTGTGGGACAAGAGGTAATTTCAAATCACTTTGTCCCCTACACAGAAGGTGCCTTGCAGAAAACAATGTGGAGGCACCAGGCCTTTCCACAAATTTTTGTTGCACCCTTCTAGACCAGCACCTACCCTTCCCTTCCCCTCTTGAACCATGCCCTAAGGCAGCCAAGTGCATCAGCAAGCCAGGCTGCCTCCACATCCTCTCTCACTCAGTCTTCAGGCTCCACATCACAGAACTCTTGTGTAACATTCAGAACCGGATTTACTTTACAGCAAACAGATACAAACAACATCTTTCTGACTACTGTCATGAACATGAAAATGCTGCAGAATGCACATGGCTCAGAGACCATGCTCTGGGAGCCAGGTAAACTCAGCAGAGAACAAATTCAGAGTCATAATGATTTATTTCTTCCATTGGAAAACCTTTTAGAAGCATGGGCTTTGTAGTGCTTAGGAGGCAGAGCTGTGAGCCTGGTAGCTCAAACATTGATCATCAAGTGAGGCAGGGGACTAATCCCCTTCTAGCTGTTGTGACTGCTCAGTGATTAAGTGTCATTCTACCCTCATTAACTGACACTCAGAAATGAAAAGAGCATTGCCTGCTCTCAGCTCTTCTCCAGCCCATTTATTGTGTGTGATATACGAAATGGTCTCTTGTTTATTCTGAGGAAGAAGGTGGCTGGCCACGTTCATGAACCACCCCTGAATCCTCACTGTCCGCTTCAGTAGCTAAAAAGAATAGAAAAATGACAGAGTTAAAACACAAAGAAGTCAAAACCCCAAACACTGTTTCAGTTCTTACTACACCTGGAATAAACATTTCCACATTTGAAGCTGCACTGGAATAGAAGTATGAGGCAGACGCTTCTGCCCACTAATCCACAACGAACCTATGCTGTGCCTTTTTAACACTTCTGTGAATTCTCAAAGGCCTTGACAGACTGATTCATAATCCCTTTTTCAAATCCAATTAGGRATTTTCACTTTATAAAGTATTTACTTGCCCATTTGCATGAAAAGCTCCCTCATCTCCTCACAGGCAATGTGGGGTTTGTTTTTCTGTGACTGGCTCTTTTAGAAAGCCAACAATTTGCAATCAGAGTCTACCATCAGATATTGTACTGGCTGTTTTACTGGACATACGTTGTGTTTATTTTGTCAAATCTCAGTACCATGACCAGTCAATACTGCATGAAATTGTGTAACAACATGGTCTATATTTCACACCACCCCTGAAAACTGGCCTCCTATTAACTCAAATCTCCCTGGGAGCAGCTTCTAGCCTAGCAGCATCTTTTTCAGGTAAGCCCTGGGGTTTTTTTATTTTTTGTCTTCATCTGAGATTTCATTTCCGGCAGAGATCATGCACACTTCTCCTCACCAGCTGTCGCCCTCCTAGGGCTTTCCATATCCAATTTTCTGCAAGAGTTTTGCCAGAAAGCCCATTTTACCTCAATTCTGGAGGTCTCTGGAAAAGCAATGTTCCCAGGTTTAACTGCAGGTTTGAGTAAGTTCCATTTTGGTACAGGAAAGACATTATGCAATCCTAACACATCCTTATGGACTACACATTACAACTTTTCTCTTTTTTTCAAGCATCTTGAATTCCAGAATCAAAGAACTTGTTTCACTCTTCCCTTTACATCTGCATCTTCTGCTGCCAGGCTATTTTGCATGACCTCATACAGAAATATCCCTGCTCACTGTGTTACAATTGCAAATTCCTACATATCCTGAAGCACAAATGCTATGCAATAGAATTGATTTCTACTTTCTCCACAGCACTGAGAAGACTGGATTGTTCTCTGAGCAACACAATCCRTGATGCATTGTTTCCTATGGCGCAGTGCCTGGGCTGTGATTTCCCTGGTGTGTGTTAAGGGCTGAGGTCATTCGATGGCATTTTTCTCCCTGGGGGAGGCTGCTCTCCTGGTGTTTCTTCTCTACCCAGTTGCCTGTTTTCATCGTTTTTTGGCCACTACAACTTCACTCTACCAGTGCAGGACTGGATTTCCTGTTTCCCTCATGCAGTACTGTAACTTCATGTCCCCCATGTTTGTGTGCTACTCTCAATTCCTTCCCATTCCCTCAAGAGTCCAACAGAAAAGCTACAGCTCCTTACGTGTCTCTGCCATAAGCGTTTTAAGGACTGACATTAACAGAAAATGAGGCTGCACGAGTCTTATGTTATTGAGAAACCAGGCAAAAAAACCCCCAGTTTATATTTTGTCCCGCATCACCACCACCACCATCTTTTCAGTTCAGATGAGATAATTGTACTTCTCTTATTTCTCCTCCCTCTTGATCTTTCACTGGGTGATTATTGTAATGCTTCATAAACAGCGTAACAATTTTTTATTCTCATGTAGGAGAAGGAAAGTTGCATTCATTTATCTGCATTTTCAAAAACTTAAAAAATRAATTTAAAATRAAACTGGCTCTTTGCACATCCAGTATTAGTGGTTAATTCTCTGAGCAGCTCTACCCTCTTGTGGTCACAGTATAGCTGCAGCCAAATGAAAAACTGAAAAATGAATATTATCTCAAATATGTCCACATGTAGGCACAGTACATGAAACAGACCTAAAAYAGAGGAGCATAAAGACTTCATCTGTACCAAAAATTTAAAATCCTGTGGGAATCAATTAGAAATGTTGATGATTCGAGTTTTCTTTTCCAGCAATTAAAAAGTAGGATTTTCAGATGAGCAAGAAATGTCGTATTATTCGTAGTAAGTGTTGGTCCACATTATTTTTTAATGATTTGTTTACATTGAAATACAGTCCAATAATTTTTAAGATATGCCCTGCAAACTAACTATAAAAAGAAAAATACTTTSTTTTTGAGAACATCAACAGATCATTTTCTGAAATAGCTCTGAGTCCTGGGGCCTTCAATGCCTGCCTGAGATTGAGAGCTGAAAAGCCCAAGCTGGAAAGCTCATCTGCTGGAATGCCCAAGCATGCCAGGCTGCTTTCCCCAGCTCAGCCCTTCCCAGAGCTGTACAATCTGYCCCAGGATTCAGGATCTCAGTCCTGGCTTCATCACAGAGGTCAAAACTAGCCATGCTCAGGGTCTCTTGGGTTTCCATTCTGTGGTTAGATATTGAAACCAGTTTACCAGTGAATCATTCAGGGYTCATCTCGTACTTCCTTACCATGAATTTCCTTGGTTGTCTCAGCTGGAATGTTCACTGAAGCTGGAGCTGGAATGTAATGAATCCCTGTCAGAAAGCTTGGTGGGATGAACTGACGCARAGGAGTGTAGTATCCTTGATGGAAATCTCCAGCTCCATCTGGAACCTGTGGAAACACATGAAGCAGATCACCTKCCATGTAAAGACTGCTCTCCAGGATACATCTGTATTAACCAAAAAGACCATTTCTGGGCTTTTTGTCCATATGCCATGTCCATGCACATAGTGGCACATGGAAAAATTGTGCCCAGTGTGACATGCTGCAATTGAGGAGCAAGAAATTCTCAGACCATGTCACAGCAAAACTGACCTTCTAAGTCCTGGTCACCTATTCTGGCATCTCACTGGAGCAGTTGGTTTAAACCAGGAGCAACCATCCTCTTTCTCAGTAACCCCTAAAACGTGACAGGGAATTTCTATACAAGCATAATAAATCTGTTATTTATGGTCTTGAGGCAGATCACTTTACATTAACATCAACTGACAAATTGCACTTAAAGCAGGCTAGATTATTAAAATCATCATTTCCTGATGTTTTCTTCAGTGTAATGTATCAACATGTTGTGAAGTAACTGACAAATAGAATGGCTCTTCATGGTTACTTCAACAGAAAGAAGGCAGCTAAAAACAAAGCAGTATTAGCAGCACAGGGTAATTAAAAGCGTCCTTACTCACCGATGCAGTGGTTGCACTCCCTGACACATAGTTGCTAGGAATGTGCCGGAATCCTCTTTGAAATGCTATCCCTGGCGGTGATGCTGCTTCCCCACTGCTTGGCTCRTTGATGGCAAAGCCCAGAGAAAAGGGAGGGTAAGGATACACCCCAGAACACCCCGGGTACACTTTYGGGATTTCTCTTTCCAGGTATTCTGGGTTGACAGTGTATTCTGGAGGAAAAGCAGGGTGAGCTAGGAAACAAGAAAACAACAAATAAAAATACCCGTGTAATTTTACRGAGTTACGTAGAAGTAGCTGCAGGAACAAATTCCACTCTCAGAAAGGAGAATCTTTTCCTTTGGTTTCACATTTAGCTCCCCATKAATTTAYWTTGTGGGTTTTTTTTCAGGAACTAAGGGAAGGTACAGCAGGTAAAACTGTAATGTAGTTATTTTGCTTTTTTTTCTGCCTTGTGCACTGTAAAGTTTGTCCCTAATAAAGCACTGGCTGCAGAATTTTATTCTTTCATTACATCAGCAAGAACAAAACAACCTAACTTAATTTTTTACTCTAGCAGTMTTTATAACAAAACTCCACGTAAATAGCAGAGCTCTGACTTCAGCATTCTAATAATGGAGTTCTGTCGCTTCTTAAGTTAGTTTACAACACACTTAGTTTTAGGATTATACACAGGCAACTTCAGAAGCAAAAATCAGTTACTTCACTTTTTATCTTGCATTTGAATCTTATATGGCCTCTCTGAAGTCATAAGGAGTGGCTATTTGAATATAAATAGGGTCCTTCTTGTCTACCCATCATCCAACTGATAGAGAAGGCAAAGAATTTGCTTTGAAAGTAGGTTTAYTTCTGGAGTACTACAGTTTGTACCTAATCTTTTTTTGAAGTTGGTCAGCAGGTTAAAATATTAGGGGAAGGACTGAYAGACGTGTATAGCTACTGTTATTTATAAACATAATTTCATTCCTAAACAAACCAAAAAAAGGGAAGTTATTGACAGTAATCTGCAGGGAGTAGAGATGTCCAGGTCTTTCCACGGGGCCTCACAACATTTTTTCTTGCAGGCTGCCAACTCTCCAGAGGCTCCAGTAGTCTCCACTGACTACTGCAGYCAGTAAAGATTTCTTGTAACATTATTATTATATTATTAACATTACTATTATAGTAATAGAACGAAGTTACTATAATAAATAGTAATAAACTAGATAAGTCACTTGAAAGGCTCTRTTAAAGAAAGCAATTTAAGACATGACAGGCCATGCAACTGCTCCACCTGCAAAATCTATGTCCTGCTCTTAAATATCAAATGCACTTTTACACCAAGTCATCCCAGCCAAATTTAGTTTTTGCTACAGGACTGAATTAAGGCCAAAAGGTCTGTTTCTTTTGCAGTGCTACCATAAAATGCTTGCTTCAGACAGCTGCAGCAGTACTTTCCCTATTTACCTGCCATCGCAGAGTCTTTTAGCGTTTTTCTGGCTGGAAGCTTGTGCCTGTGGGTTTATGAACAGCGTGACAGCGCTCAGAGAAACATGTAGGGCAGACCCAGTTGGGTTGCATTCCCAGACTAATTCCCCTTTCAGAGAAAAGCCGCTCCCTTAAGCTTGAAGCTCGCAAGGCCCGGCGAGGCCGAGGACGCCGTTCCCGCCCCGCGCTGCGGAGCTGCCMGGGGAACGTGATGAGGCTGCACATGGAGCAGCCCAGTGGCCTGTAGGCAAGGAAAGAGGCACCAAGAAGCGGCTCTCCGGGCACCCGGAGCCTGAGGAATCAGCCAAGTGGCAGCGTTTGAAAGWGGAAAGGGGAGAACACAGGTAGATGATGGGAAGAAGCTTTGGGGACAGGTCCTTACCGTCGTCCCTGAAGGGAGGAGGCGGTGGCGCCCAGCACACTGTGCCCTTGCCGCCGCCATCGGGCTGCGCGCCCTTCTTCCTCTCGTGGCTGCAGTGCTCGGGGGCACCCTCCTCCCGGGCTGCCGCCCCACGGCCTTCGCCCGACGGAACGGGCTCTGCACCTGCCCTGGCCGCCGGCTCGGTCTCCTGCTGCCTCAGCGCCTTCTGGGCTGCCATGATCTTCTGCCGCTCGGTGATGAGGGAGCACTTCTCGCACAGGCACAGCTTCCAGCGGCAGTGCCCGGCGTGGCCCTTGACGGGCACCACGAAGCCATGGTTGCGGCAGCGGGAGCACTTAGGTGCCCGCAGTGCCTTCGCTGTGGCCTCGGCCGCCTCCATTGCACCGSCGCGCCCGCTCCGACCCCCCAGCCGTGTGCTCCCTTGGCTGTTATATGGGGTMCAGCGCTGCCCGGCATGTAACAACCCGGGCGGGCGGGCAGGAGAGCCCATGGCAGCGGGTGGGGAGCGCCCTCGGCCCCGCGGTCTCCCTGCCCCGCTGCAGGCGCGGCTCCCCCTGGCACCCCCTGCGMCCCTTTGGTTCGGGCGGGAGCCGAGCTCTCACCATGGGGGGCTGAGGCTGCAGGAGCCGCGGGGGAGCTCGGGCCCCACCTGCGGGGACATTGCCCTGTGCTGGTGCTTGCAGGGATTGGGGGTTTGGAAGGGCCGGGCGTGCCYGGACAGAAGTGCGCCATCCCTCATTGTAGTGCCCTAAAAGATAGTTTTCCCTTTTGGCACTTCCACATCTGCACCCACTTTCATACCCTTCATGCATTCGCTTTTCATATGCACAGGATTCCAGTCCCGTTTTGTTTCCAATTTGCAGCATGCTTCTCTTGATCAGGAGGAGTGACTGCCTSAGCAGAAAAAGAACACTTTCATCATTCTGTTTTTCAAAAGAAGGTACTAAGACGAGTGGGTTGTCATTCCAAAGACCTGTCTCCTTTTCTCAGAATTCCTTATTCTCTGGGAACAAAGGCAGGCTTACAATTAGAAATACAGGAATGCTCCAGTTCTGGTGTTGCTTTGAAAACGCTTGTTATTTGTTACTGCTGGTAGCTTCAAACCCACAGTTTACACAGTAGCCCATTTCAGGAGAAAACCCCTCACTTTGCAACGTAAGGCACAAGGCTGCTGAATTTTCTCAACTATACAATAGCTAATTCTGGGTTAAAATCTTAAAGTGGCAATAGCTTCTATGTACGGAGAACACCTAAGAATTAATCCAAGCAGTAGTGAAGCTTTCTACTAAGTTTCAAGAGGACCAAGAAACATTTACCTGCTTGCTCGGAAACAATTCTAATGTGCAATGGGCTTCGTTTTGCAGAAGCTGACAGAGGCCYTTCCCTTGGAGCAAATAATGCTGCAAAACCTGGGTGAACTCTTCAACGCCTTGGGGGGTGAGGCCCCGAGCACAGCATGTGCTTTAGAGATTCGGCTACAGTGTGGTTAGCAACAGTCTTGTTTGCAGTGAGCACGCAGCCCGTGTGCCCGCCAAAGCTCAGCCGAGATTTCAGGCTTCTCACTTTGCAGAAGACCCAGGAGAAGTTTGCACCTAAGTCCTGTAGGTTTGCAGTASGATTTTGCCTCCCGGGGAAATGTTTTGTAAGGGTAATACCGGCATCGGAGCCCGGACTTGCTCTGGAAAGCAATTCAGACCCAAGTCCTCAAATGCACCCAATCCCCCGACCACCGAGCACAGTGCCCAACCCCAGCCTGCAGATTTCACTGTCTCAATCGCAGACTGAGCCATCGGCAGCTGCTCTTTGGAGGGCTCTCAGCCGTGCCTTTGCACCCCTGCGGTCAGGGATCCKGTGCCCATTTGCAGGGCAGTGCCAGCAGCTCCCTGTGCCCCTTTGCAGGCGGTTTTCCCGAGATGGCTTCCGAAGCTCTGTCTGGAGAGCCATCTTCATGTGCCTGGGCATGTGTGTGTTACCATTTCTTCAGGTCAGAAAGGCGCTTGCTTGATGTGCCTTCAATAGACACTGCTCTTCAATGCCGTGCTGCTTGCCTGTGCCAAGGCCTTGATCTTCCCCTACTCATTCTAAACATTGACTCTGTATTAAATGCAGACAGATAAAATATTCCTAATTTTATGCTCCATATTTTTACTGTATGCTGGGAAGGTGCTAATTTAGCTGTAGAATGGAAGAGGATGGATGACACATTTTAAAAAACTGTGATTATATCTTTTCATAGATACCCAATCTGTGTTCATTTGGATACTTGAGCAGAGAGGGAGAAAGGTAGGGCACATGTATTTTCTCCAGTAATTTTCTATTCTGAGTCACATAATACTATTCTTCAAGACATTTACTCAAATACACAGAAATTTATCTCTTCCCTTTCAGAAATGGTATACCAACCATGGGCTGTACCAGTTTCTTCACTATCCATATCTTTCAAAGTCATGTGGATTTTTCTTTTGAACAGCTTTCACCTAAACATTCAGGATTTATTAAACCCTCCATATAGTTTGTTTCAAACATAACTAGACTTGGTTTTTGTACAGAAGTAAACATTTTACTTTGCTTGTGAGGCAATTCCTTATTTCTGCAGAAAGTTCAAAGAATTCTGTTACTCCAATCCTGTTGTTTGTATATACATTTGAGTTAGCCTAATCACACACTGTAAGCAAGACCATAAAAGAGAGAAGATAGAACAATTTCAAAGTACATTTTTGGAATGAGGTGTAGCCTCGTATGTGGATTCAGCTTCATTTSTATTATAATTTTCTTCTTTGTTCACATTTGAAAGAAAATGAAGCTCAATAAAGACTCTTTAAAACTTAGTTTTCTCTAGCATTTTATGAAACATATGAAGGGAGTGGAACATAAAGTGTGTAAACAGTTGTGCATTGAAGTAGCCTTTATAAGAATTGTTATCTTGCCAAAATGAAGGGAAGGTAACCTGCTGACTTCGTGTTATTGAAATCAATTGCAATAACATCTCTACTCCTTTGCAACTTCTGAATCAGATAAAGTGTGTGGTTTTGGCATGCAGTTTGCTTTGTTTGCTTTGTACATGAAACAGTGAGGGAAAGCAATAACTTAGCTAAAAGGGAACAAATCAAAAGAGTGTCATATAAGTGAATAGCAGAAAATTGGGGTTTGGTTTTTCTCCTCCTTCTCAGACTTTCTAGCTAATAWTCATACCGTAAATGCTTTTTGGCAAGAAAATTGTTCTGACATTTCACAAAGCAACAACGAYTTAATCAAGAAATCTGTTCAGTCTGAGATCTCCATTAATAAATATATCCACGCTTGGTTCAAAATACATTTTCTTATACATAAAAACCAAGAGTATCTTTCACATTTTTAAGACATCAATATGAAGATTAAATCCTCTATTCAAAAGTTATCTTTTTACCTTTGTTTGGAAGAGCCTATTATGTASTGACATAAGTCATTATGCAAAAATTGATATAGCAATTGTATTAYCAGCTCATCTGCTTTATAACTSTGTAGAACTGGGTTTAGAGCTCAGTCAGGGCAGAATCGACCTGTGGAGATTTACCTGCAAAGGCAGAACTRTCCCAGAAGGACTCTCACCTTCACCTGTCCCAGAATATCATTTTAATAAGTAGCATGTTTAGCATCCTCATATTTAGAAATTCCTTATAAAAATATGAAAGTGTTTCAGAGAGTCTCTGGCTGACCTGCAGCAGTACCAAATCCTGTGTTAAGCTCACAGCAGCACACATCCATCAGTGCTGTCACACAACTGCAGGGCTCAGCTCTCTGCTGACAAGCTCACGAGGCTGTCTGATCCTGCCCAAAGCAAGCCTACATGACAATGAATAAACTTCTTCCAGTCACTTCTGTGCATTGCATTTTCCACATTTCTAATCAGTGTGAAATTGTACTGTAGTAAACATTTTTTTTTTAAATGTGAGGATAAGTGCAGCATAGAAACAGTGCAATATGATTATACTATRTCTACCTTAAAATTTGAAATGGCTGAAATGTGTTTGGGTAACACCTTTTTAAAACCTTGTCGCAGCTAAGTTGTTTAAATGGAAATAAACAGATTTAGCTTTTCAATTCTCTTTCAACATAAATTCATTAATTTTAAAATGTTGTCTTCTGTAATGCATGCAGGAATTCCACTGGGGTGGAGGGTTTTGTTTGTTTGGTTTTGGGTGGGTTTTTTTTTGTTGCTGTATTTAAAACAGTTTAACCACAGCACAATTAGATGCTGACTTTCATCTGCTGTATCAAAAAGGTGAAATTCTATGCTGTGATCAGAGAAAATTGGATGGAGTTTACACGTATTTTGAAGTCTTAAAAATTTATCAAAGTTATGAAAAGCACTTCTGGTTTCTTTAACAAACACAACTAAAATAAAGCTCGAGTACTTAAAATTTAGTATCTTTAAAATGTATAACAGTTCTTAAATATTAACAGCAGAGCCTTTATTAGTAACACTGCTGGTAATTTATTTTAACAAGATCTTTATTAAAGAGAAAAGCAATACTGATTAAACCGGAAACTCTGTGATCTGGTTGTTTCATGACTTCCAGAAGGGTGGGGTGGACCAGGAGGGAAATCTACCCCAGCAAAGAAACCAAATATGTACCAGTTCTTATTTTGCATTAATATACCTCTCACGTAAGCAGGAAATAAAATACATTAAGGGGAAAAGAGTGAGACAGACATAAATACACACACATGGATGCTTTCCCCAAATAAGTGATAGAGTGTTTAAAGATCCCTATCTAGAAAAAAATAGATCCACAGTAAAAAACTCCAATGGGAGATGTTCAGTCAGTTTGCAATAAATACAGATCAACATATCATCGAAGTCTGATAGTTTGCTTATATTTCCATGTCTAAGAAAATAGTTATCACTTCAGAAGAAATCTTTTGTTTCTTGGAAGGTCACCTTTGTAGGCATTGATAGATAAAAGAGAAACTGAAAASCCAAAGAACAGTCCACTCTGGCAGWGCTATGGCAGCTGCAGGGGTRCCTYAGTTATGGCACCATTTTACTTCAGTTTGCTCCCAAATTTAGGGGGTTTTATCCTGGACACCATTGGGCTTGTCAATCACTCTTCTGCCTAGAGAAATAAACACATTTCTAATCCAGAGTCCTCATTCCCCTTCCCCTCAGCTATAGTTCTTGTCATATTATCTTAGACACAAAGAACAGAAAATCACATTTGAATTCTCCCAAACAGCAAAAAAAGGATTTCATGCAGAAAAAGTCACGCTCTCTACAGTAAGTAGGTGGCCCGTTTAGAGTCATCTTTGCTTAGCACCTATTTTGTGCTGAAATTGTCATATTACCTTGTCAGCAAGCCTAAAGCAATGCTAATAGATGGATAAGGCAGGAGACAGCTGAAAGACCACTACAAACATCAAGTGTACTTGCTGAGGGCAGGATTCCATTTGTGATTGTCAACACTGGTACATATCCCACATTTTCTAACTGCATTTCTCCACCTCACATCTGAATTAGATTTCAGAATATCTGAAGTAACTTGAACAATGCAAAATAAATAAAACCATCTGTTTGCCATAATTTSTTCCTCTTCAGCCTGGATYCTTTGCAGATACTTCAGTGAAGCCAATAAAAATGAAATGACCAAATAGTAGTTACTTACCAGCATAGAATGATAGACTATCATCAAAATGTTTACATTGGAGAGAGAACAGACAAGACTAGTGATGATTAATCTCTGGCATGCGTGCTAGAATTGGTTTCTGGTATTCACACCAATAGAACATCATCTGGTCTTTGGGGATGATTCTGGGAATTGATAGACTCCCAGTGAGATGATAAAGCTTCTTGCTGGCTCCTTAACCCTGTATGTCAGAGAGAAACTGTGGTTTGTAGTGGAGAAAAGAGTACAAGCACCAACAGTGATATATTTGCATTAGCCCATTCCAGCCAGGTATGCTGAAGGATGCTATTTAAGAAGCATTTCTTCTCTTTGTTATTTCCATAAAATKTCTCTATGGACAATGACAAGATAATCTTTCCAATTTAGTAGAATCTTGTAGGTTATATATACAGTATATGTACATGTACAAATGTTTGAGGCACATTTTCACAGGAGRTGACTTCTGCAAATACAAACATAAAAAAAGAAGTTGAAAAGGTGTCTGCCTGTCTCCAAATGGAAGCAAAGTTCTCCTGCCCTGATAGACTGATGTCCTGGCTGTGTTAAGACAACTTGCATTTCTCTCTTTCCAAAATGAAATGTGTTGGTGAGCTMCCTCAGCTGGCTCCTGGAACTTCAAAACCACTAACACAATGTAGAAAAGAAACACTGGAATAGAAAATAAAATCAGTGCATTGATAGGGCATCATCCTCTATTCTACCACCTTGATGCAGCAAATTAAAAAATAAATCCACTTATTCAAAAGTGGACAGCAAATCACCTGTGGCAGCAGAGATTATGGATGAAGAAGACATGAAGGTAGCAGACATCTGACCAGCAGCTTTGACCAATATAACGATAAGCATGCCCTGGTGTGAAGTCATGTTAAAGTTTTTTCATTGGAGAAACAAGAGGGAAACCAAAGAGGCATATTTCCTTGGCATTTYATACTTTGTGATCATGAAATCAGACTGTCTTTCATCACAGTAAGTGTAAGTATTTGAAAGATTAGTTATTTTGAAGCTAGAACTAACAGATTCAGACAATAGGTTGTTAGCAGTATTTCCTTTGAATCTAAACCAAAACTGATTTAAAGTCAGGAAAGTTTAGTTTGATCAACTCCAGGAAACAAATAGAAAAAGACACCAAATCATCTCTTCAATTTCCCCGGAGCTGTGGGACCCAACTGTCACAAAAGGTTGCCTGTAGCTGCGGGGTTGTGCTGTTGGAAAGATTGACCTCCACAGCAGTGGCTGCTGCAGGCAGTCCCTTGTTTAGCTCTTTCCTGGGCAGTGGCTGTGGGCATCTGCTCTGCTCCCAGCCTGGCCTCGGTGGAGCAGCGTGCTTTGGGCAGCCATGGCAGCCATCAACAGCTCCGGCTCCCCGCAGCAGCAGGAGGGAGGCAAAGGGCAGCCGAGTGAGTGCCCAGCAGCAGAGCAGGCGCCTTCACCCACCCGTGCGCAGCTGCCAGGAACCTCTCAGACTTGTGCCTGCCCAGCCTCTTCTGTGCATATGAAATACCAGCAAATACAAGGTCAGTGGTGGTGGGAAGCCATGGTGCCTGATGGCTGGTGATGAGCAATGATCCTTCGTAAGGATCCCTAGTTTTGGCTGGACAACAGTGATTGTCTTGTTCTACACGTGTACAGTCATCTTTGAAATAACAGCATCATCACTTTGAAATAACCCACACACATTTTGATTTAAAATGAAACACTGGAGGGTTGAAGTCTTATCAAAATCACACATTTAAGCTTAATGCTCTTGTTCCAAGGAGAATTAACATTCACTAAAAATGTTCTTATTCCTGAAGGAGAGCYTGCTCTCAAAGCAGATTGAGCCCACAAATTTCATGTTCTGATCAGTTTGCACGCAACAGGACTGCTGTCTTAAGCTTTGTTAGGAGTCCAGTCCCTTAACTTATGACTCCTATTTTCCCTGGACAATGAATCTGAGAATGTTGACCTGGAACATGCTGTATGCCAATATTATAGTAAACTTCCTCACATATTTAGTATAAGATTCATCTTTCAGTATTTAATGGAATGAAAACACTAACATGACTACACATAATAAAGTGAATTAATACAATCAGATAATGAGCATTCCTGACTAAAGTGTGTTATGTGAAATCACATATTTACAATATTTGTATTTTATTTTAGCATTTTTTTACCTCAGAACTCATACAAAACCAAACAAGTTTGGTATTTTTGAGCACACTGTATTCTCAAGGTTGAAGTGTTAATGACAGTGTCTCTCATTTGCATTGGGAAGAAATATTCACAGAATATTTACTGGCAGGCATCCAAACGTTTCCTGCTCCTTGATAAAAAATCTGTACTTGTCTGTACTGTACAAATCTATACTGTATTTTAATAACTAGAGATAGAAGAACGGGTATAATATATTCACCAATTAGATACAATATCTTTTACAAAATGTAGAAGTTCTAAAAAATGTAATTAATTGTCTTTAGTAAAGGAATATGACATCATAAATAAAATATGTGTGTATATTCTTAATTCAGACTCAGTACACAGATCTTAATCTTTACTTTTCCCAAGTGTTATTCGTTAAGTGTTACCCTTTTAAAACAATGGTTAAAAAGCAAATAAAAACATCATTATCTGTAGGAAATCTTATATAAATGAGCTCTTCTACCCATCCTTGCACTCAGACATGGAAAATAAAAATAAATGTTTGACATGAGATTTCAGGAATGCCTCGTGCAGTTGTATTGCAGTTTTCATATATCTATTAACAACACCATACCAAGAAGATTTTAGGATTTCATTCAGCTTTGCCACTGATATCTCTACAGCAGTGACTCACAGGTAGCCTSTGTTCAACTAAAGGATCTCTTCCATGTTAGGTTTCCAAGTGTTGAGCTCCTGCTGTTGGTTTTTCATACATACGTTATAAGCCGTTAAATTTCATTCAATTTCTGTTATTTCAGTTGTCACAGTATCTATTTCTTTCCCGTTTGAGCCTTTAATCCTCCTCTGTGCTAGTAATATCTCTCAGTGTTTGCTTTCAGCAGAATTTCATTAGCATACTCTTTTTGTGTCAGCCATTTCTGCAAATATTAAATAAGGCAGATTCCAGTATTGATCCTTTAAGAATTACAATAATATCTACCCTTGAGACAACAATCCCTCTTCTGGCACAACTAAGGGCTGTTTCCTGCTTTAGCATTTTATTCACAACTTCCCTTACAGAAGCCTGATAGATCTTATCTGCATCACTTTCTATTGATTAAAGCACTKCTTTTAATCAACAGAGATTCATTCACTCAACCTGCTTCACCTTTGGTAAACTTAGCTTGCATTTTTCCCATTTTCCATATTTTTTCTGCTCACATGGATGTTTTTCTTAAAGAAAAAGCCTTCTAGATCCTTGAATAATGTTGAGGTCACCCTAATGTTTTCTGGCTATGCTTTTTCCCTGTTCTGAAATCCTGTCAAGAGTTTTGCTTTTCAGTAGCGCTCTGTTACCAGTCAGCAGCTTTATTAAAAATCCTTGCTGCTGGACACGCAATTTCATGTGCCAGTTCTTTCAGAACCCAGGGACAGAGATTATCCTGTCCTTACAATTTCAGTGCTTTAAGCTCTTATCTTTTTTTTTTTTCTTTTTTTTTTTACCTCACATATGATAATTTTCATTTCGATATCCACATTCCATTTACATGCTAAATTTTTTTTTCGGATAGTTTTATCTTTAATTGCAAAGTCCCTGACAAAGCAATCCTTATTGGGATTTTTTTCATAAAAAAAGGTCCTTTGGTTATCAAGCTCTGCCAAAATAAATTAAAACACCATAATTTTACTTTTTGTGAGGTTTTTTACAACCAATTTTATATATAAAATTTACTGTGAGAAGAAAGAAACAGTTACACATCCATGCATGCAATAGTTCTGTGGCAATGTCACTACTATCAGACCATGTCTTGTTTAGAATACAAATACACCAGAAAATAACTTGATTTGTGAAGTGCAAATGGCAGAACTGAACAGAAAACGTTGCAATTAAATGACTTTCAGGATTAGGGATTTCAGTCTGTTATCAGAATATTTAATTCAGGAGCCTGCACTGCGTCCTCTAAGCTCCACAGAGCAGAGTAAGGTTTTTTGGGAATTAYGAAACTTCAGAGATGTACAAAGTTTACATATTCTATATTTAATAACAAGGAAATGAGAACATTTTCAAGACTAAGTACCTGGCAGAAAATTGCACACATGTTTCAAAGTTGTCATTAATTTTCTCAGTTTGAACCCTGGGCAATTGTAGATGAAAAATGACAAAGCAAAGTGTCTCTCTTTTACTCTTGTTTCCATGATGACAGTGGGGTTTACAGGAGGAAAAACATGAAAAGAAAATGATGAAGAACAGAGTATATGGTGAAGAAAGACAGACTAGGAATGGAGTAAATGAGGAATAATTTAGAAAGAAAATATACCTATGAGCAAAAATGAAAGAGACAGAAGAAAAAATAATAAAGGATATTTACAGAATTTACAGAATGAAGTGAAAATGAGAGATACTGTGCTCAGACTTTCCAGTCTAATTTACATCAGTCCTACAGTAGATGATTAATAGAAAAATAAAATTTATGTGGGGACCTGCARGAGGAGGGAATTTATATTTTWAATTTCTTTATGCCCATARRGAKACTTCYRGAATATAGGAMTATATYRTTAATKAAATACATAAAAATAAATTAATAAMGGAAACAACAGAYTTGTTGCTTAGGAAGAGCTCCTCTCTGTAGMTGGCAATCAGCAATGGAATACTGTACAATAATTCTGTTGCTGTGGATATGGAGTTTAGGCAGTGTTAAACCAGAAGCAAGGAGAAACTGGTTTATATCTATCCCCTTTAAGTAAAGACTGTTGAAAACAAAAATTATTAAAGACAAAATCTGACCTTATGTGTGATCATTTTAGATTGACATAATGCAGAAGAGTCAGCTCTGACTTTTCACTAGAGTAAAAAAAGCTCTATTAAATTTAATGAAATTGCATGAAATTGATATCAGTATTGTCAAGAGGAAAAAAACAAAACCAAACCATGAAAGAATCATACCAGCATGCATTTCCAGGGGGGCAGAATCTGGATCACAGATGTTCATGTGCAGGCAGATGGTGTTTGTATGTAATACATGTACAGGCAGATAGTCAGGTATAAATAGGGACTGCTAAAAGCATCATTTCTGAGAAGACTTTAAAGGAGAGTTTCAGTATATACTCAGGGTTTTTTTTTTCTGAACTTTGGTGTTTCACTAAATCTTTTCATGTAGCAGAGTGACTTGACTGCAAAGACAAGGAATGTCCTCAACTGTGCCATTTTCCGAAAGAAAAAAAGTTACTATGTAAATGTGGAAGTGGAGCGCAGATTATCTGGAAATTTCAGTCCGAGTCCTGTGAAGGGCATTTGACTCCTCAAATTCAGCCCCTCAGACTCACCGGGGACAAGCTGAGCTCCTGCTGTTCGTGTTGCAGCTTTGAGGCCTGGGTGTCCTCACTGTTCTTTGTGTCTGCACAATGGAAGCCTGGATTAAACAAACACACAAGTTCCATTTAAAGAACACAGCAGTGGAAAGCTGTGCCTTGATTTCCCTCACGGTGCCTCTTCTCACCCTGCAGCGCAGCCACCGTTTTGCTGTGAGGGAGTGTGAGGGCAGAGCRCTCTCCCTCACAGCCTTCAGCTCAGTCTCTCCTCCTCTGGGGGCTGTTGTGCACCTCAGGGCAAGGCCAGGGACATTTTTATGGCAGCTTTCTTRCTCCTGTGCACATTGGGGTTGCTCAGGGGTCCCTGCATACCTCAGGTACCTCGGCAGGACCCTCCCTGCCCATCAGCGGACAGGCTGAGGTGAGGAGAAGAACATGGTCTCCTCAGGGGGAACATGGAGTCCAGTGTTGTAGTGGCTGTGTTAGCACCTCTGGAAGTGAGAAACACCCAGGAAGAGAGGAAGAAATAGAAAAAGAGACATAAAATACGGTGTAGATAAAGTGGGCATTGCATTCCTTCCTCAAATGAAGCACAAACTCATCCTTCATGGAGATGATGCCCTGAGGGGAGCGCAACATGGCCACCTGGGAAAGCAATTGTCACCAACCTGGCAGACGGAGCAGGACAGCTACACCCAGGAGGAGCAGGCCCAGGCTGAGAAGAACCCAGCCTTCAGGGGAAGAGGCCACTAAAGAAAAGGTAAGTTTTTTTAACTAAAGTGGTCTTGTTTTCTCACTTTTCTGGCCTTGCAGGGGTTCTTGGCTGYYGCCACCATTATGGCACCTGTTTTTRTAGTACCGGGAGTTGAGGCAACAGCACGTGGCTGCTGTGGCTCATTTGAGCACAACTCAGGGGCAAAAATGAGAGGGGGAGAGGGAAGCAGACCAAACCTGAGGGCTTGCATTTTCTCAAAAAATAAGTCTCCTGAAGTCCTCTGGCTCTCCGCTCTTCATTGGCCTAGGAGGCTTCTTCAGCCTCCTTAGCACAGGCAGAGTTTTTCTGTGCTGTGGTTTATAATTCTGTGAGGATGAAAGGGCAGAGGCAGGAGGGCAGCAAGGGTTGCCGGCTCCTGGCAGCACTAGCCCTGCTTGGGAGCTTGGCATTGACAGCTTCATCCATGGCTTTGCCCGGTCTTGTTTGCCAGCCAGGGCCCTCCCTGGTGGGAGCTGATGTGTTGCTGCTTGCAGCATCTGAAAGCTTGTGACAAATTTCTCTGTGTTGCGGGTGGATCTAGATAAAGAATCCATAGAATGAGTTGTGGGGTGGGGGTGGGTGCTTGTGCTTTCTCAACAGAGTGCTGTTTCTAGAAATTCAAACTAAAGTAGACAGTTCTGTCAAGAAAATGTTATAAGCTCCTGCTAGATCTTATTCCTTTATGCCAGGCATTTATTCTTTGTTTCTGTCACAGTGGCAGGTGGAATTTTCATAGGCATAAAAGTATTCTTAGCAAGGAATAATTAGCAGAATGTTATGGATTAGGTGGGTGTTCCCTGTGCAAGGACAGAGTGAAAGCATAACTTATGAGGAGAAAGAAAAGGCTGCAGTGATGACTTTGTCCTATTGTGGGTTGTATTCTCAGTGACCTGTAAAATCAACAGAGCTTTTAGTGTTTACAGTGCATCAGGCATAATAATAAAAAAAAAAATGTACATGTACAATACATTTGGAAAGAATGGAGTTGAAAGCACTGCTTCAGGAAGCACAGCCATGTCCAAAAGAAGCTGCTGTTTTGTGCTTGCAAGGTCTGTGTACACGGCCCTGGATTTCAGAGTACACTACACATGCCCCAGGGGCTCTTGGTTTACTGGGTTCTTGAGACRGCTGAAAATCGTCTCATTAATGTCATTATTGATAGTAAAGGAAATGTACTTAAATTGCTTTTCAGAGAGGATAAAACACATAATTAAATATCTTTCAGAATTCTTTTTAATTATATGGARTCTATTTTTTATCTTTTACTTGAGCTTCTGAATGTCTTTGTCTATCTAAACAGACAATACATTTTTAATTAATAGCCAGTAAAGACCTCAGGATAGAAATAGAATGATACAAACATTTTTTCTATTGTGTTTTATTATRTGAACAAATCTCTAAAGAAGACTTTTAATGTCCTAGTTTTTTTCTTTGAATATTCTTATTCTTGGAGTAGAATCCAGCTTGGACAGAGGTTAGTGTGTTTGATGCCTAGCTGGGTCATTTTGCTGTCAGGTGTAACTGCACTTGCCTGTAGCATTCTTTCTCTTTGTTGGAAAAATGGTGTATTTTTGACCCCACACATCCTCTTTCCTCTCTGTTGCCAGCAGGCTGTGTGCAGTGCTAGCACAGCCAGAGCATTTCCAGAGATTTTCCTGCAGTGAATTCCTCATAAAACTCAGAGTGGAGCAGGGCACCCCAGGCTATGGAGCCAAGTATTGCTGCTGTCCGCTTCATTGTTACTGCAGTGATGAATATTYCTTTTGGGGACCAGTCTTAACACTGGGAGTTGTGTTCAAGATGGCAAAAAGCTAAGTTCATTTGGGCACTTYGCTTTTAGGGGTGCAAGCAAATGAGTTGATTAGAACTTCTCTAATCAATGCAAGATGCCATATCAGGGAGGTACAAGTCACATTTCGTCCATCTTTTCTCAAGAATAGGGAGACAATAAGATGAACTTATTTCCAGATCTCAGTACGCGATTTGTCTCTATACAGTTAATTTCAAACAAAGTGTTTGCTCTTTCTGCCTTGTTTCCAATGYTTGGAATTTCAGATGCAGTCTATTTTCAAATGCACTGTTATTGTTCTTACAGGTTTAGATTTTCTTGGTCTCTCAGTAACGATCTGGTATAATTTATTTGATAGAAGAATTTATTCCTTTTAAAGAGWGCTCACATTAAACCTATTTTGACTGTTTTTCATGCTGAATACCAAAGATGAAGTCTTGAGTGATTTCTGTTTCCTAAAACAGTGCTGATTAGCTTTTAYGAAAATGATAATGGACTAAAGAACAATGATTTTACCCTGATACATCTCATTTAGTCCCACTGAAGTGAWGGTGGAGCTGTCTGACTAAAATCTTATGCAAATATACTTGGCTTTCTACAGAGAGATCTATTTGTCTTCATTTTCTAAAGAAGCTTCAAAGTGTGTGACAGAAATTAATTCACTTYTAATGTTCTCASTCTGGGCAGTGCTTTCCTCAAACTTGGGGGGCAYGGGGCTGTGGAGGATGGGTGGGTATGCTATGCCTTCATCCCAACCTCTGGAACCGGAACACATCAACATTGTCTGAATTCTCTGTGTTCACTAAAAAGCCTGAGCAGTGGCTCTGTAGGAGTGACCATCTGTGGAATTGGGGATGTGCATTGGGGGTCAGAGAGGGCAGAGATCGATGCCTGTCAAACCACACGTGGGTTGGCTGCAGCAGTGCAGCAGGATATACCTCCAGCTCTGCTATATCCCCCAGCAGCTCTCAGAGGGGTTTATTTGTCCCTCCTTACAGTGGGATTTACCCAGGTTTGAACCGCAGCCCAGCTCTGAAGGCTGTGGGAGGGTTCCTATTAACGTCGTGCCTCCTTCGGATCAGTAGATGGAGCTCCAAGATAAATSGTTCCAGCCCTGAAGCATGGCAATCAATTAAATGTAACAGCTGTTAAGAGACCACAGTAATTACAAGGCTAAATGATATCCTTAAATAATCACTTGGGATTTATACATCTTATTCCTTAAAACTTATCATACATTTATAGAGGTTTGTTAGAGAGGAAAATAAAATTAATTCTGTGCCTCTCTGCCAGATCTCTCTGGTGTCTTTCCAAGTGTKTAGAAGACTGAATGATAGCCAAAGTCATACATGTACACTTACAGTGTTTTTTCTTCAGCTGCCTACAGAAATCCAGTTTATAGAAACCTGCTTATGATAATGTGCTTTATTTTTAACCCTCTTGAATTCACTGCATTTTCCCCATATAATATGAACAGGTAGTGCTGTCTTCTATGGTTTTCCCACTTWACCATGTTGGCCCTTGGTGTCCCAAATTGTAGTCTATATTTAGTGCTATAATAACTGTTAAAAAACCTGACCCTCTGCTTCAATGTGCTTTTCATTATTATT
The DNA here is from genome assembly GCF_030028575.1 of Malurus melanocephalus. NCBI lineage: Eukaryota > Metazoa > Chordata > Aves > Passeriformes > Maluridae > Malurus > Malurus melanocephalus. Next base: position 847,586 of record NW_026623306.1, read on the forward strand.
TAAATTGTCTCTGACCTCCACTATTTACATATGTGCTAATTGTTCCCAGTGTTTAAATGCATCCCTTAAAACTTTRGGAAGTGGAGACTGTTGAGTTCCTGTCAACAGAAGAGACATCAATAATAAGAATTAGCCCCTTAAACTGTGGTGTCTATAAAGGATATARTTGTCCAACAATATTTTTGTTGTGACAGCAGCAAAAGGTAAACTGCCAGGGCACCAAAAAATGGCCTAAAAGTTATTAATCAAATTACATTACACTCCTGTGAGCATATCACAGGAATGACAATTTGTTTTATGAGAATTTGAGCTTTAGTAAAATAATTGTCAGAGAGATAGAAACAAATTAGAATACAGCAAGAAGATTGCCATGTGGCTTCTTTCCCAATAAGTGACATTGGGAAGACTTAGGAAGTTGTGAGAACAGGCCCAGCGTTTTGGAGATCAAAGACAAAATAAGGATTGACACTTGTAGGAAACCTGGTTTAAGTCTGAATTAACATCCTGTTGTTCACAACGCGGGATGGGAAATGCTACTGTTTTTGTCTTGTATTTGGCTCTCTGATAACCTCAGAAAGAAACAGTGAAGCCAGGGCTATTCTGTATTAATTCACTGAAACTGTTTGCATCCTGTTAGTTAGCTAAACATGTGTTTGCTTCTTCTGACACGTGAGAAATCCGCAGAGAAGCATTAGCCATATTATATATTAATGTGAAATGAAATTAGTAGTGATGTGAACTAATAGGCTGGGCTTTGAACTTTGGCTGCAGTAGGGAAGATTTCTTGCTTGTTCTTCCCACTCAGACAGAGGGTTGGTAAACCTCTGGCAAGTGATGGGAAGATGCTGGAATCCAGCATTGTGAATCCCAGTAGCACGAATTGTTGAGATGATGAATCACACACCTTGGGGACCTGTTTCCATCTTCACTTAAATTCCTTCTGGTGATTTTCCCCAGGCTGCCCCTCACACTGCAGTTTACCTTCCTGACYTCTTGAAGGAATGAAACCCAGCGCTGTGAGGAGAGCAGATCAGACAAAGATTTATTATGAATATTTCTCGGAGACGTCATTCATTAGAGTACACAGCTGACAGGGAAAGTTGAGATAATATTTCTTCCCATGGGAACAATGTCGGGCTGAAGAGGACARAACCCCTCACTGAGCTCCCTGCTGCCCCACGCTGCAGCCGAGCAGGAAATGCAAGTGTTTGTCCTGCTCCGAGTCTCTACTGCAAAATGGCTGCAATTTAGGGGAACAGCTCCCCGTTACCACTGATCTTGGGRGATGCTGCGGAGTCAGTGCACATAAGAGCTGGGCATGAGCTGTGTTTGTTAGAGTTTTGCAGTGGAAATTTTCTCTGAGTTTCTGCAGAGTTCACCTGCTGCRACCTCCTTGCAATATTTATGGAAATGTTTGGCTGAGCTTGTGAGGATCTGTAAATCCCCAAGAGATCTTCATGCAGGATTTCCATTGATGCCATTCACAGTTAACTTCCACCAAAATCCTTGAGTATCAAAAAACATCCCCCCCAAAAAAAAAAAAAACCTCAAAGGGGAAGACTAAAAAAAGGGAGGAAAAATTGGGTGGAAAAAGCAAAACACCTTCTGCTGTTTGAAAATTCAGTTCCATATAACTGTAACCCTTGGTACTCAGAGCAGCAACTTTAATCAGAACTGTGGCWGATTTTTTTAGCAATGTTTTTTATTGCAGTCCAGCTTTGCTATTAAAACCCATTCTTCCGTTATGCCTTCGAGGAGAGATGGCTCTGTTGGGAATAACATAAAGCATGTATATTGAATTTCTTTCTTTCTTCTAAAAAAAGAGGTTAAAATAGCAATAGCAACCTTGTCAGAGAGCACTAGCTGGGGAGCAACTTGCAGAAGCCATAGCCCTTGGGCTTGCCTTCAATAGTCCAGTCTAACAGGTGGTTGTCAACCCTTTGAAATATAGTCCATGTTGATTGTTATTTTTAATTTTCAAGGTAAACAYTGTAAGTTAGATGAGAGCTGAGAAGTATGGCTTGTCAGTTAAACTGATATCTGAAATGCATTAATGGGAAAATTTCCATCTTCTAAAACCCTCTGGGGTTTTTTGAAAGAAAGGAAAGGACAGACATGTATATAATGAAGTTTAAGCAGAGAAGTTATATGATTTTGGTAAGAAATTGCTATGGAACAGAACCTGAGATCTTAAGCCAGCACAGATGAGTTTGACTATGAATTTCACGATCAGAGCTGGTTCATTCTCTGAGTACCTGCTGGATGGCACCTTCAGAGAGAAAAGTAGATAATTAAATTATTTCTATTAAAAAAAAAATCGTTCCTTCAAGTCGAGTCTGGTTGCAAAAAGTGGAGAAGTAGGCTGAATAAGAATGATACCAARAAGCTTCACAGTTAAAAAGGAAATATAGAATAAATCAGGAGTGTCTGACATTTCCCTTTCCACTTGGCATAAAGCAGCAGAGTAGCAAGCACTCATTATAAGCAGTGCTGTAGGAGAAATTCTCCTGGAAAGACGCTGAATGTTCATTTTTCTCATTGTACCACCTGCCCGAAGCCCAAACCTGTCCAGAATTTTGAACATGCAGTCCCAGGCAAAAGTCTTATAATCAAGTACAGCTTATTTAGTTTTGCTTGAGTAGGAACAGCCTGGATAGAGACACTGAAGTTTCAGAGAACTTGCTGTCATATGTTTGTTAACATGAGTAAAAAATYCAGTGCTGAGCCAAAATCTAGCAGCAACAGGAGGGAAAGGCTAAGAGGAGGAGACCATGTACTACTGAAAGAAGGGAAAATGGCATTATATCCCATATTCTTTCTCCTACATCTTTTCAGCAGCACCCACAGACACTGAATGCTCACCGGCCAGAAGGCAAGGGAGGCAAAGAGCTGAAGCACAAAACTGCATAACAGAACTGTCGCTCCCTCTCAGTGCTTTGTCTTTCTGCAGCCTCTGCCTGAGRATCCCAGAATCTTCATTTATCATTCTTCAGTACTGAAATCTCTCCCTGGAAAGGTTTCAAAGGAATTAGGGAAGAGCAAAGAAATAAGGAAACAAATCTAGCAACAGAATTCCAGCTCTTCTCATAAATTGCATGCTGGCCTAAGCTTTAGCTGCAATTGCAAGGCAAATGTTAATGGTCTGATAAGACATAAAATCACAGGAGGGCTTTTTTTTTTAATGGAAATAGCATTGATAATACAGTAAATGGTTCAGGAAATGATCCACTTTAGACTAAAACTTCAAAGATAGACAGGCAAGGCTCATTTACTGGAGAAACCGCCCATGTAAAATAATATGCCTGAAATCTCTCTGACCAAGGAGACAGCTTATTTCAGAGATAGTCATCCAAGACCTCAGCTAGTGGAAATCAGCATAGCTCGACTGATTGAATCCTGTGAAAGCATAATTGGGTAGAGTATCCCCTGCACTCCATTTCTTGGAAAGAGGTAAGGACAGGTCCAGTTCTTGTGGCGAAGAGAAGCTGTGACAAGGAGTAATCTACAGGAGAGACATAATGAAAGAGAAATAAATTTGTCTGTCAAAAGATTCAAAACAGTTTGGCACAATCAAAAAATGCAATATAGTTGTTCATTTTTGAGAAAGTGTCATAAAAAGGCTGATCAAAAACTCCATCCCATTTTGCAGTAGAAAAGATTAAGTAAAATGATACCATTTTCAGTAGAAAATTGTAGSGAGAAAAAAGCAAAAGAGCTCAGCTCCCGCTCTGCAGAGTAATTACTAAGAGATACCTACTCAAGCTTTGTTCTGTCAGAGATCGTGCTAACACTTACAGAGATACAGCCAGACTGTCTGTTTGGCTAGACAGCATTTATATAAACCCTATAATTTAGAAACCAGCTCTCCAGATTCCATATCCAGATAGAAATCTGCTAATGAACCATGATTCAGTTATATTCTTCATCAGGAACATGTCTTTCAAGCTGTATTCTATCTGAGCAGTGTTTTGCTTCCTGCATCCCAAAGACCAATTAAGCATTTTGTATGCAGCTAAGCTATAGATAATGAATGTACTGTGGAAATTAAATAATTTTTGGTGAGAAAAATAGCTTATGTTCTGTTCATTTCAGTAAAAAGCCAAACTGCTGATTTGCAGGACCCCTCTAACATGGAGTCCTACAATGAAGAGAGCAGAGATTGTAAGTCTGGGTGGCAGCAGTACAGTTCATGGGATCGACCATTGGAGAAATTGGTGCCTAATCTCATTTTGCAGCATGTCAGTCACAGAACAGTAATACCAGTCTTAGTGGGCCTCCATCAGAGATAGATTTGGCCCACTTAACTCAGCTAGAAGGTCTGGAAAGGGTGAAGTTCTATCAGTAAAATGTGGAAATGRCTGGGAAGCATAAATTCATCCACTAATAGAAGGCAGAACTTTRTAACCCTCTTCTCTCATCACAGCCACAGGGGTCTACTCCACTGCTTTTTWAACAGGTCTGAATTCTGCATTAAAATCTTCACTGCCTAAGTYTAAATCCTCTCCATCCTGGCAAAGAGAAAATACAGAGGAAATCCTAATGCAAAAAATATTCATATAGTTCAGAATCAGGACAGAATCCAACCTTTGCACCAGACTTCAAACAGTGAACTTTGATTTTAATAAATAGCATTTTTCAGGAAGATCATAAAAAGCTTTCCCATCAGTTCTCTCTAGGTATAATCAGGGAAGCCAATTCACTTCAGTCAGAGAAGAATCATCCTAGCAGCATCTTAATATTAAGATTTAATTGACATCAGACCAATCATCAGTCCAGGTTTCTTGCCACAGATAATTGAGTTTACATATTGGTCCACTGTAGATTAAAAAAAAAAGTGTGCAAAACAAAGGGGGGAAAGCTATTTGTTTGTATCTGTGAAGGCCTTTTGTTGCCAGGTATTTTGGAGCATCTTATTTTTTAGGCTGTTTCCTGGTGGCTTGAATTCTGATTACTTATCCTCAGGAACTCAGTATGATATTAGTTCCACTGATCTTGTTGACTTTGCTTTCATATGCAGCGGATAACGCTGGGGAAAAGCAGAAAGGATGGAGTCATTATGGATTCTGAAAGAAGTAAAAACAAACACCCACCACAGAACACTTGGAAGAACACAGGAGACCCTGCAGCTCAGTTCTGCTGTAACAACCCACTCATCCCCACAAGCTTTATCTTTTTGAGTGGAAAATGTGCATGGCAATAGAGACAGGCTTGTGTGAGAGGTGCAGGCTAAGCCTCCAGGTAAAGGCAAGTAAGTCAGTGCTTTCCAGCAAAAGAAAAGACAAAAGGAAATGCACAGTGCTGGACAGAAAATYCTGACAGATTCCAGTTCCCTGATGTACCCAGTCTTGAGGGAATTGTCACTCCAGGAAAGCCTTAGTTTCTGTCCCCATGTACTCAGTCCTTATTTGAGTTTTATGAATCAAATAAATGGACAAGATTTCTGTAGAACAGACAAGATTTGCAGTGATTCTTAGATGCTACTGGGTAGATTTGAATTTTTTTTCCAGGCCTAGGGATAGGGAATACTTAGGTCCAATACAAATCAGGCACGGACTTTTGAACAGATTGCCTGGAAAATTTGTGGAGTCTCCCTCACTGGAGATATTAAAGAATGGCCTGGACAAAATCCTGTGCCCTGTGCTCTGGGATGACCTGGGTTGAGCAGGGAGGCTGGAGCAGATGACCCACTGTGATCCCTTCCAACCTGACCMATTCTGTCTCTCTGTGATTCTGTGACTCTATGACTTTCCTACTTGGAAAAGCATTACACTGAAGGCATATCTCTGTATTATGATTTTGAAAATCGGATCCTTGTTTTGTTTAGCACATGCTGCCAAAGCTCTTGATCTAAATACTGCAGCTCCCAGGCTGGACTCAGAAAATCTAATTTAATARAAGTTGAATAGCAAAGTGGCCATCAGAAAATAGAAAACAGGCACACCCCCTCCTATTCACACACCCCTCTTATCAGATCCATGTGGAGCCTGCTGCATGCTTACCTTCCTGTTTTCTTGTACATAAGTTTAAGACATAAGGAGTTATGCCACCTGGAGCTGTCTGGTCCCTTATTATGCCCGAAAAGGTGTAGCATATTTAATCTTTTCAACTGTGAACCCAGCCCTGCAGCTCCTTATTAAGGAACTGTTCTTTCCTGAAGCATACAGTGATTTCTTGGCATGAGAAAGTTCCTGTCTCTTGATAAGGTTTTTGTTTTGGTTTNTTTTTTTTTTTTTTTTTTTTTTTTTTTTTTCCAAATTGAGGCTTCTTTGTCTTGCAAGGGAAAATCTTTTACATGGTTTCTTCTTCAGCTTTTTATATGGTAGAATGCTTAGACGGAAAGCAAGGAGGAGAACAGGAGCTCTGGTGCTCAGGGAAGAGGATGTTGATGACCTTGATTTTGGAGATCCTCAAGGTATCATTCAGAAAAAATGCAAAAATTTTCCAGCAAAAGTGTGGCATACAAAACTAATCTATCAGTGGAAGCCAAGGGGAGAAATCCAGCTGTTACTAGACAGTTTTCCCTATGCAGTGTTAAAAAACTAAGGCTCTACTACTGAAAAAGCAGCCAGGGAAATCAGAGGGAAAACATACTCACATCTCTACGTATTTCAGCTGGTGGAACTGGAATATGTTATTCACAGCGCATGCCAGTAATTGCTATTTCACAGCACTCCAAACTATATTAGTGYTTGCACTGATGCATTTGCACATTGATAGCTTTGCACTGAGGTCCTCCCAAAGCTGCATTTCCCCAAAATCTCATYTTGCCAAGGAGGGACATGCTGAGCTGTGCTGATACACAGCTCTGCACACTCAGAKGCTGACATTCGAGTGACCCATTGATGATCTTATTGGCTAAATGCCATGGGAAGAGATTGAGTGCCCATTTGATAGAACCGGGAGATGAAAACAGGTGTTCAGGCTTTGATCCTTCCATTTGACAGCTGGATTCATATCCTATCACAAAATCTCTCTATTAAACTGGCATCTCTCAGGGAAACAAAAAACCCAGGCAGGCATGGGCAGAATGTCATATGAAAGGAGAAAGCTGAAGTAAAGACAAGAAAATACTTAGTCTGGCTAATATATAGATGCAGAATAATTTGATTTGAATTTTGAATAGCACCTGTAAATTCAGGACTGGATGATCAGGTATTTTGGGACTTTTCAATAACAGCTCATCAAAAGGGCTGAAGCAGGCAGGCAGGTGCATGCTCATCCRTACCATTGCAGTTATGAGAGAAAAAACTGAATTTGTGTTGCCTTGTAATTAGAAATCCTCCTCTACCTTGCAGGGTTCCTCTGAATCTAACAGGAATATTTTTATTTCCTCTGAGACATTACTTAAGACTCTTGCAGTATTCAGAGGAGCTGTGCAATGTAAAAAAGGGAAAGGGACTGACTGTACGAAATGCAAGGAAAAGGCAGAGTTAGTGAAAATAAAGCTGAGTAGGGCAATAATGAGGTATATAAAGAAGTGCAAACGTGATCTTGCTAAGGCTGCAATCCAGAGTTTATTAATTTGTACAGATGTTTTCCCTTTYATTTAGTGGTCTGTAAAAATCCTATATATGGAGTTAGGATCAATAGAACTTCTTTTTTACCAGTTTTCCAGTGTTTAGATACTACTGGTACACAGAACCAGAAATGGAAGATGTAATACTGTTGATCCCCTCCCAGTGAAGAGCAATGCTCTGTATCACTGTGGAGAGACCATCAGTCTACTCAARGCAATTTGTAAAGACATTTTGTGTGGTGTCAGCAGAGCTGCATATCAGGAAATGGAAGGACAGAGCAAATTATTGAGACAGACAGGCAAAATTTGCTTGAAGAAGTAACTATGCAGTTAGAATTTGTTATGTGGCAGTCACACAGGACTGAAAGGAAATCTGTAAGAATACTGATAAATGGCTACAATAAGAATTTTTTGATGAGCACTGTGGATCCCCATATACTCTGCCKTATCCCACATACAGATTGTTCTATCTTCCTGTGAAATATCCACAGGGAACAAATCCACAGATCCAGAAACTTTGCCAAGAAAGGACTCATGAACTTGTGTGGGCAGGCTTTKTAATTGAAGACCTACAGCAAAAACGGGACATGCTTTCCTTCCCCTGCTCAGAACAGTTTCTCTAGGAGCTGTCAAAGACAAATGTGATGCTTGTAGAAATACTTTTATTAAAGAGGTACACAGTTCACATCAAATGCTATTAGTCAATTTTTAGGTGTCTTGTGAAAGTAATAAATTGTTTTTAGAAGCAAATGCGCAAGTAAAGGACTGTACTGCGGTAGTCCTCTGTGAAACAAAGCACTAAATACAAGACAAAAAATACAGCTCCTAAAGGGTCCTGTCACTGTGGTTATAGTCAGCCACGGATTGCAGAACACCAGAGCTCCACTTGCCCRTTTAATGTTTCTCTGGTCTGGCACAACAGCAGTCTTGGGGCAGAGCCATCTTGGGGCATCCATGGCTCTGGCTATGAGAGGAGACATTGAGTGACAGGGAGGCAGTTGCTGCAGAAATCCCCAGCATGGTTTCCCTAGCCAGTCATCCCTTGGGAAATATGCACTCTTACTGTAAGAGTGAACTTGTTGGATTGCAGTTCCTAGTACCAGCCTCTGCTCACCAGCCTTCCTTTAAAATAAAGTAAAAATGACAGGGAGTCAGCCTGGCTCTGTATTAGAAATTAGTGTGGCTGAGGAAATCATATTTTCTGTAAATAAAGTGGAAGGATCTTGACTGCGTTTTTTTTTGCCACCTAAACAGCTTGATGTCCTTTATTAAGTTCTTTGTGTAGAATATAGGAAAAGAGAGAGAAGAATTTAAAAAGCATTCCAGTTGCGATAAAATGATAAGCTGATATATCAATCCATGAGGAGCAGAACCAMAAACACAGAGTGCCAAGCTGTGTATGCTACAGTGCAGCTGAAATTACATTATTAAAGAGTAGATTTGGCTTTGTTCTGCACAGCAGAGCCTGAAACAGTAAAAAAATTTATGCAGTTRTTCTCTGTTTTAGGTAAGCATTAAACATTCTGATATGAATTCTAACAAACAATACACCATGAAAGAAAGAATCCTTCAGTAGTGTAGGGTCTGGGGAAGGGAGACTTAACAGACAGTTCATAAGTCATCTGGCAAAGGCACAAGTGGCTTACAATCCATCCAGCTTTAAATTTAGAGCCCCTTTCTGCTGATTGCTGGGGTGAGCTTCAAAAAGCCATGACAGGCTGCTCTGAGAAGCCCTTCYCTAACTGTCTGTAGTAATTCCTCCTGGAATTTACTCACATTTACTCCTCTGCCTCATCTGAGAAGGCTGAATTCTCAGAGGTGGCAGCAGTCACTGTGTCCTCATGCTTCACTTCCCGCAGCAGGCCCTGATCTCAGCAGGAGCTTGACAGGTCACTGACAACGAAATCCAGGGCCACCAGCTTAGGTGGGTCTGGGTGGGAACGGGCTGACCTTGTTTCATCCCATGGCATGGGTGATACTCAGTACTTTCCTTAAATGCATGTGATAAAGATCAGAGGCAAGTGGTAACATGAACTTACTTCCCTCTGGGGAGAAGCCTTGAAATTTTCCTTCTCAGGAGAAGCGCGTTTAACAAAATACAAACTTCTCAATCAAATGTGTAACAAGCTGCTGCAAAAACTGCCACGGCTTCAGTTTCCAGCAAAAGGAGAAGAGGCTGCTGTTACTGATACAGGCTTGCAAGCACAAGCATTTCTGTGCCTCCTCCTGCATTTTGCATCCTCTTTTTACTGCTTTATCTTGGATTTGGTCTGACAGTATCACTGGAATGGTCTGGGGACTGTGTGCCTACGTGCAGTTTTTTTACCTGAAAGACCACCATGTCAGCATAGCCACAGGAATGCCTTGGAAAGGGCTCATCAGTATGCATGCAGTAGCTGCTGAGCACAAATATGTATGAAATTCTGATCATTGGTATTGAAATGGTGATCCTGAATATAAATTAGGAGGCTTCTAAATACATCAAATTTCAGTTAAATGGGAACTAAGTAAATACTGCATTTTTAAATTATAGTTGTCTTGCATTTTAAAAATGGAAATCTGATGTTAGTTGGTTCTTCAGGCTAGCTAAAGCCCTTTAGGAATGAAAAAACATATTATTAACAGAGACGTTTAAATTTGAAAAATAATTGCCTAGGCAWAAGCAAGACTTTTATCATGCATGTGAAGCTTTTAAATCTTTAGATCTTGTTGAGATATGGCAGATAGGATATAAAAATGCTTATCTGTGCAATCCTTYTTTGCTCAGGGAATAAATTTTCAAATAAATTAATTATCCTAAACAAATAAAAAACCCTAAAAAGAGAGAGAATTCACCGTARATTATTCCAGCTCCACTTGTGAGGGCTTTGTCTTTACAGTTGCTTGCTATGGCAGCTCTCTGAAAACCATTAAACCATGGGACATTTTCATCTTCCCCCAACATTAAGGAAGAGAGATTTCCCATCATCAGGGATGTAGAAAAACCAACATCAATTTTTCCTCAATTCCCTTTGCAGAAGAGCTGAAATGCTCTTTCCCTTTGCATTATCAGCTGTAATCCTGCAAGCAGCTCTTCATACAGTCAATACAGAATCCCACATAAGAAAGACCAGTAACTTTTTTCTTTTTTCTTTTTTTTTTTGCTTTATCAATCCTCATCTAGTAAACCTCTTTTATTAACTACCTCCGTAACAGAAGAGGTTTTAATTCAACCAGTGAGAAGCACACAGTATGTTAGTATTGCACATGTTCAAATCACAATGATGTTAATATTTGATTAGTTTTCTGTTCATCTTAAGCCATTTATGCTTAACATATCAAATAACTCTGTTTTAATTGTGGGAGAGGAGAATGTAATGATTAGAAAAACAAATAGTGGGAAAGCATGTCTAAAATTCAGAACTGAGAGCAGAAATTCAGAATGCAGTACATACCTCCTAGAATATTATGTCAGTCTCTAACAATGGTAAAAGATGCATCTGTGAAATCGAGCCACTATCTTTGTGTATGGACACRAGGTGATTTAAGAGGACAGTCAAAGATACATAAGAGAGCACTAACTTCACTCTTCTCCACAGTTAAGAAATAACCTGTCATGCCTAAATTGTGGACAGACAGTTGCCAGGCATTGAATGATTGTTTTTAATGATTATACCTATACAACTATATTTCTGACCTGACCAAAATAAGAAAGCTTTCTTTTGCTGAAATTTCACAGTCAAATGCKAGAAGAGGGGCACTGCTGGAGGTATCAGAACACAAAATACACATTGCTTAGTGTGCAGTACAGGGACATGGCAGCACATATGGCATTACACGTGAACAACAAACAATATGCTCAGACCCCAAAGAGTTTGCAGGAAGTCAGAAGAAACACAAGTAGGTGACAACAATAACGTGCAGTGCAAGAGGAAAGTGGAATCAGTGGAGCATGAAAATGCATTCACTCCCCCTTCTCCCAGGACGGAATATGGAATATAGTTGAAAGCAAAGAGGATTGTCTTCAGCAGATCCACGGGCTGTATCTGAGACTGTAAGAATAACTGCAGCTGTTGGTTTGTTAGGGTTTGTGTTCCCATCCTGAATTTCTATGGATGCTCAACACCGTCTGTGATTGTAGAATGAGGAAACCACAGAAAACAATGGTGATTTTTTGAGGATCCCAGCTTGTACACAACCCATGATGTACAGCAGCAGGTCAGAGTGTTAATGCCTAACACACCTAAAGTTAAGCAACACTATAAAGATTTGGAGTAGCTGCACTTACAATTTCATCACAAAKAGAGTGGCTCTATTTAACAAGTCATCTTCTGCCGATGCTTTTTTTTGGGATTGAGACAATATTGCTGCTTGCTAAATCCTCAGGRTCTCAGGTAAAGTCTTATTTGAAGTCTGGTTCATGCCTGTAGCAAAAGTCTCTGTCATGAAACAGAATTAATACCTTTCAAAGTTCATTTACACATAATTTAAAAAAAAAACCTTTTACTTGGAAATGGCACTATACATAATCTTGATTGAAAGGCAAAGCTACACATGACTATACAGCAAAACACGAGGTGAGGAAGGTGTATTGGATTATGGAAAACTTGCTTTTATTTTTTTGCAGCACTCTCAAATCACCTCAGATATTGCACAACTTTTGCAATAATTTTATTTGTTTCAGTGGAGTTGCTCCCCTTACACTGATGAAACAAGGAGGAGAGTCCAGTGCCATGTTTGCACTGGGAGTCAGGGCAGGATGTCAGGATCACAGTCACTTGCTGTGGCTGAGATAAAATGAAAACTATGTCAGGTCAAGGAGACAGTCTCCAATACCAGTCTTAAACCTGAGGATTTAACAAGCAGCAATTAAAAACCTTCTTTCAATACAGGATTTCTGCAAATCAATAGCATTAAGCTCTGCTGTTGATTATCTGGTCTTTGTGATACTTAATTTCCCAATATTTCATGGCTGTATTTCCCCTTTCTAGTTGGAGCATGCAGTTAAAAGTAAAATCAGGAGTCTTTCAAAAAGTGAATTATTTGGAATGGCTGAAAATCATCCCTCTGAGAGACAAGTACTTACAAGCACAAATCCTAYCAAAAATTAGGAAACATTGCAGACACATTGTGCTAGTCCTAGAAGAGGAGCCAATATGTGTTTCTGTGGGCTCTTTTCTTTATTGATGATAATATTTATACAATCAGTAAGCATATTTAAGAAGAGAGGGGTTGGCGAAAACTAACACCACTTCAGTAGAATGGCACTTCCACCTGCAGCTGTCACAGTTAATGTTTTATTAATAAGATGCACGTCTTGCTGACTACCATACACATCCTTTACTTCATTTCCTCTGCAGGCAGCAAAAATCCATCATTCACATTTTTCTCTTGGCCTACATCTGTCTAAGGCAGTATTCTCARTATATAGCACTAGAACAGTATTGTATCTCATATTATTAAGTTAATGGTTAAATGGTTAAATGCCTGATCCYGTTGTTTTAGCCCTCACAATGGGCTGAGGGGCTCCACCAAATCTGGGAGGTGTATGAACACGGGAGACTCTTGATTTAGGAAAGCAAATCTTCTGATTATCTGCAAAAGCAATCAATTATTTTGCATCTTTCTTTTCACCCACAGTGCAAGAGTGAAGGTGTAGACACAATGAACAATGATAAAGGTGACAGAAATATTCATGTACAAAGCAAAGTCACGCTTCTTTCCAAAGTTGCTAGGATGGAAATCTAAAAAACAATTAAAGAGTGGGTTCAGCATCTCCAGTGAGTCAGTATCTGTTCACTGACAGCAAAACTCACTCTGTGCAAAGCCCTATGCACTATTTCCACATCCCTTGGGTGCAATATTAGCCCTCTCAGTGGGAACAAATGAGTTCTTCAGTTCACTTACTTTCATTCTAATTTCTAATTCACTGACTCAACTCACTGGTCACAGTCAACTCTTGTTTCTGTCTGGGCATCAGAACTACTCCTTACTCCTGTGACAYGCCTCTTAATTGGATCCTTTTTGCAATAATTGTAGAAAATARCTTGGATTTTTGGTAAGGGAATAAAGAGAAGCTTTACTTTTGAGGTACAACGTGGAAAATTGGGAATGGAGGCCTAGACTCCTGCCACTGATGGACAGGTTGATAAAACTGCACGGTGGATTTTTGCAAGTGTATCCCTGTCACTCTAAATGCAAACTGACAGTGGCAAATGTACAGTCTCATATTTTGGTTTTCCTTTAATTAATGTAAATTATGAAGTCAGTTACTAATGTGTGTACTTTAATACCATATTCTGTAACTCATACCTATTTTTGAAAATGTTAAAACAAGAATGAAATTTGTGATGCATAAAATCATAAGCAGAAACAGTTCAGTAGAACAAAACAATGATTACTGCAATGTACAAACATGAAAACTGCCCTGAGGACATCCCTTAAACACAATGTTGTACGAAATGCTCACAAATTGAGTTTCCCATGTGACTGAAGTCTCCTGCTACAAAACTACCATCACTCAAAGCAAAACTGGGAAGATRCCTTTTGGCAGAGTGGAATTGCTCAAGAGCAGGGGGATAGATCACACCCAGCCAGTGGAGGACAACAGAGAAACCTSTCTGTGCCCATTCTGGGTCACAACTGTTCTCTTATTAGCCAGCAGCTACACAACTCTTGCATATTTTCATTAGATTTGCCTCCACTGTAAATTCTGTCTTTGGTCATATGTGTCATTTCAAWTCCAAGTTTGAGAAGTAGATCTGGTGTCTCTGGTCATTGCTTTTGGCGTGCAGTTGCTGGCGTTTTGCCTGGYTGGTGCTCTGTTTTCTCCAGAGCTGGCTTCATACAAGCATGCGTGAGCTTGTATGTGTAGGAAAGAGAGCAAAAGAACACATAGGGATGAGGAAGAGAATGAGCGAATAAGCATTAGTCCTTTTTTAAAATTATATTCTCAAAATGCCTGGATATCATCAGTTTTTCTTTTTTTTTTTTTTTTTTTTTTTTTTTTTTTTTTTTTTTTTTTTTTTTTTTTTTTTTTTTTTTTTTTTCATAAGTATATCTCCTTTTCCCAGAGTTTTCACGCTGCTTTAAAAGTAGGGGAATCTTATTTTCCCCTTTAGAGAGATAGAAAAATTGGGACAAACACAGTTAATGCCACAAACTACTATGTAATTTCTCTGTTTGTTTGGGTTTTAAAAAATCATTAAAGATATTCCCTCATCTAATTAATAATATTCAAAATTTCTACCTATGAAATACCTRTTTTTGCATGGTTTGAGCTGTATGATGGCCTTAAAGTGTAATCCTTTAAGGTGCAGGGACTGAGTCATTTGCAAAAAAAAAGCATTTAGGTGAACTTCCAAGTCAAGATTCAATATGTTAATGCCATCTGAGGGCGGCTTTGAAAAAGACAACTAGCTGTCCTCCTCCTAGATTTCTGTTTGAATCTGAATATTCTCATCTTTGGAAGTTCTAGGAAAGTTTAATTACAAGTTTTGTTTTCCTATGGCAGTGGGAACKTACCACTAAGTGATATTTTAAAGCAGGTCAGTGAAACTTTGATCTCAAATTTTCAAATCTAGCCTGACATACAGAACCTTAAAGAAGATCTGATTTATAGACAGTGCATGCTCAGCACTTTCAGAAGGCGAAGTCCCCCTTTTGTCTTTCAAGCTGAATGTTTAAAATGAGRAGCATCCCAAAATATCAGATACATTTTGGAAGTTAAAATAAATCTTTGCTATGGAGTATTTGGTGACACTGACTGATTTCCTTTTTTCTCTACTTTTCCAAGGATTAAGATATAAAAATTACAAAGACTTTTTTGTAGCCCCTATATGAGGAATAGAATAGGRGATCCTATAAAAAGCCTCTGATTTTTATGTTCATCATTTTCAAGAGCTCCAGCTATTTATGTGTCTGTTAATAATTATTTAGCAGCAGTAGGGGTTCTGCATGAAGCAAGTCTATTCCATTGCACTGAAGCAGCAGCCTGAAGGAGGATGCCTGATCAAACTGYCATTTGCATCTTTCAGACTTCACACCTGCTTGGAGTCAAGACAGTTTTCCATTCATAGGCTCTCTCCCTTCATCACGCTGGCCAAAGCGATTCTTAATAGCAGCACTGAGCTGCAACAGCAGGTAATTCAGACTTGTAAAGAAAGGAGCAGCTTCTACTGATTTAGATGCAGGCAAAACAACACAGTTCTTACACTGAAACCTTTTCACTGCTAATACAGACCCATAGACAGAGTCTTAGTTCCTGCCACAATATGCATTTATTCATCCYTTTATCACCACAGAGCAAAAGTGGTTTTCACCTGTCACAGAACTCCTGGAACTCATCTTCATGTGCCAGTAGCAGAAGGGTTTCTTTGAAAGTCTCACAGGAGAGCCATTTGCATGCAGCACGTCGTGGACATCCTCCAAATGCTGCTGCACCACAGGCATACCAATTCGGAGGGCTTATAAAATAGGGTTTGTCRTGGCTAGTCCTTGAGAGGTGGCATATTGGGAAGAGAAAAATAAATGTATTAATTGAGACTGTAGCCATTCACCCCTCAAGAGAAGTGTGTCATCTGCCCGCCACTGGCAGTGCAAGTCAATGCCAGCTTACAGAGACCTTCACACGAGGAATATCTAAAGSGACAAGTGGGAGTGTACGTGGACCTCAGGACTGATACGGACTGACTCCAAAATCTGCAAATATAATTTGTAAGGCCCTTTATTCAGAGAGTGCAGATGTGCATATTAGAGCATTTATACCTYAGTTGATGTCTAGTAAGTAAAGAAGTGGCAACTGGGCAAAAAAAGAAAAAGGTCTTTTGCAACACAGAAAGAACTTGCAAACTGTGTTACAAGATCCATACAAATGCACAGATTAATGGACAGAAAGGCACAGAGCTGAAGAGTGTACTGTAAATTTTCAGCAYCTTGCTTTTTGGCTATCACAGATCCTGAAATAACCAGCGGTGCAATTCATCATTTGCTGTATAGTAGGTCCTTTGCATTTATCTTCCTTAACTGAGGTATTAGGGAATGTGAAATTTGAAGATTAACACCAGGATTGAAGGGCTGCAAGCATTTTGGAACACAGGATCAGTATTCYAAGCAATGTTATAAATTAGAGAAATTAACTGAAAAAATATGAGGACATCTTGGCAAGGACAGCAGAGTAGGAATGATGGTTGCTGCAGCAGAACTGAATGAGAGAGTTCTGTAGGAAAGAATCCAGAGAACTGCAGCACATCCTGAATTGCACTTCAGTCAGCAGTGCTGTACTGTTGTGCAAATAACAAACACCACTTGAGCTGTCCACRTTGGAGCCCTGCAGGTGAGGTGTAGAAATGCTCCAGGCTTTCCTCTCTCTGCTGGAATGAGCTGACCCATTTGGCACATTGCACTTGGATCAACTAGTCCTCAATGAAGGTAGCCAGAAGGATCACAGATCTAAAAAAACATCGCTCTGAGGAAAGACTGAATAAGTTTGAATAGTCCAGGGATGTCAGGGCTGATGGGGGTGGGGGAGAGAGAAAACAAATTGCCATGTAGTAATAAGAAYCTTCTTTCTTATATCTGCATTCTGTCAGTAATGTTTTGTTATCATTGGACTTCTAAGGAAATATCTCTAGACAGCAACATTTAGCTTTTTTTGCTCGTMTACAGCATAAAAGTATTTATATTAGTTTCCTTACTAAATAGATAGGAGGATGTCAAATAAGTCTCATTTTTCTAGGCCAGTTTGACAGAGAAAATTCAAATATTGCTGTTTATTGTTATGCAGTATGGCTTTAAAGTTGAAATTCAGTCAAAATGACTGACTTTGTGGAGGAAATATCAAAGTTGGAATTAGACTTTGTATTTAGCTGCCTCTAGTAAAAGTAGTTTCCCATACTTACTTTCAAGTATCTAGCTCAGCAGACACAGGAAAATKATGAATGTTGTTAGTGTGTGACCTGTTAGAATTTCACACTTATTTTAATCGTTTATTTTATAGTATTGCTTAGATCATTCTGGAATCCACACCCACTAGGGCATTAGGGATTTTYCTTTTCCTTGTCACTCACTCTCCAGCAATTAAGTTGCCCTCTCTTTATCTAATGAGCACTGGATTTATGTCCAGAGTCTATAGAGTTGTCTACACAGAGATAAACAGTGCCCTTCATTTATAAACTTGTTTATTTTCAAGGTTATTTATTAGAGGCATAGCCAACATTTCTAGTTGGGATATTTTATTAAAAGCTAAGTCAAAGTGTTAAGATTCAGCCAGCTAGGAATGGATAATACTTTGCAGGGCACCTCCAGTAATTACAGCAATTTTCTTAGAATAACATGCTCTTCCATGAAATGCRTCTGTAATTATTTATCTCATTAATGGGATAATCTGCTTTTATCAGCATGACTGTGTGAAAATGCATTTCAACATAGAGATACAATGCTAATGYCTTACATGTGTTTTTATGAGTTTTTCAGCCTTTGAAGTATTAATGWGTTAAGAATGTATCTGTGCAGCAAAGATACTGAAATATTTTCCTGTCCTAGGACTAGTATGTGTATCATCATTGCAGGTGCATCCAGCTTCATTGTACTGTTCTGCCTTGGCATCTTGCATGCTGCATTTACACAATTATTCTTTTCCCCAAAATTTTTTTAGGAAAATTATTATTTTCTTATATTGTTTTGGTCTGACCTTTTKCCTTTGTTAGCCTTCCATTTTACTCACTAACTTAATAGTTTTCAAGGACAGAATTAATCTAGACCTTGACACTGGACTTCTTCTTGTATCTAAGTGAGGCTTGGAAATTTTACATGAGCAATTACTGGTTCTTCTATTCCTCTTAAGAACGTGCTCTGGTATTTCAGGGACTTCTGTGCTGCCTAAATTTACTGTTTGTCTAAAGAGGGGTTAATAGTGTTATTGCTAATTCCTGGAAATTTGCATGAAAAGCTGTTTTGAAGTATTCTACTCTTAAGTAAACTGCTACATTCTATTATCAGTAAATTTGAATCAGTAAAATGTCCTTCAACTGGCAATTTAGCCATCTAACAGCAGAGGAATAAGATTTGCAAAGAGTGTTAGAGCTGTTGCTCATCTCTGAGAGATGCTCTTTAGCGAAGCTCTGAATTTGTGTCCTGTTGCTTGTCCAGTTTCACGCCTTTTCATCTTTCCCTGTTTCCTCATATCTTTATGCCACAAAACTGATCYTACTACAAATCAGTTCCTGTGAGATGAATGCAAACCCATCCCCAGGAACACGTGGACAGGGATTGGTATCAGAGATGAGGAAGCTGCGAAGGGTGAGTTGAAAGGATGTGACATCTGTATTCTCCACTTCTGCATTATGGCTCCTATTTTCCTTGAGGAAGGAGACAAATGGGGCTTGTTTCCAAGCTAGTGAATATAAAGTTGAAGTAATTGCATCCGCAAATATGTGGTCATGGTTTATATGGCTGAAATAAATGACATTGTGTCTCAGTGTTCAGTGATGCAGAAAACAGAGTTAGAGACAGRAGCATAATTTTTTTTTCCTTTTTGTCTTCTCCCTGATTAACCAACATGTCACATCTTCCTTCTATCTGAACTCTRCCTTCTATGATGATAACCAGCTGTGTGTTCATTGGGGTACAATCTGCAGCAAAACACCTGTGACACAGACATTTGCAAGGTACTTTAATGGTGCTCCTCCAACATTAAACATGGTCTGATTTGTTATTCATTTTGTGAAATCCTTAGTGTACAGCACATAGAGCAACATATCAATTTGTTATGCTTTAGCAAACAAWCGGTGTTTGTAAAAGAACCAAAGCAAATTGCTGCTTGCCATGTCTTATGGATAGGTTGCTGTCCTAAAAAGTATGGAGCTTTCCATCAGTGTGCTACTGTAGAGTTTGAGTTAATGCTTTAGTAGTATATTTTATTAACCTTATATCTAAAAYGTACTTTGGCACAGTACAATTAAGTTACATTTCAAAGAAAATTCAGAACCATATAATTGCACTTCTGTTTGGTTTGTTATTTCACAGGAAAATTGTCTTAATTTTCAGGAGCTGTGTTATTATTTGCTATTGATTCATGGCTGGTTTTTGTTAATAAAAACAACATTTCTTTCAAACTRTATTTGGGATGATCATGAAACATAATCTTGCTGTTTTAGTCACAGAAAGGAGCCCTTAGATGCTTGTGCAGTAAGAGCAACCTGCCATAGAGCAAGAGCTGCCTGCTGTAAGGAAAGGCTGGACTGAGCACATCCCTTCTCTCCTCTGCAATGGGGACAGAGTCTCCCTGGTGCAGCCATTGTCAGATCTGTGAGCTTGTTCGAGCTGRTGCCTAGGATCTCTACTGAGTTTGCTGACTGCTTTCAAATGGAAGTGTTAGAAGGGTTTTATGAGAATAATAGGTGAGGTGGGCAGACCGTGGCTGCTGCCAGGTGCCCCCCCCCAAAGCCATTTTCCACTCCCCTCCCTAGCGGGACAGGGCAGAGGAAACACAACCAAAGGCCTGTGGGTTAGGATGAGTACCGGGAGAGATCACTCACAAGTTACTGTCACAGGCAAAACTGACTCAACTTGGAGTTTCAAAATTAGAAATAAAACCAAATCTTTAAACACCTTTCCCCCAGCCCTCTCTTCATCACAGGCTGCAGGGGAATCTCTGCTCCAGTGCCTGGAGTGCCTCCTCCCCCTCCTTCCCCACAGACCTGTGGAGCTGCAGGACTGTTTCTCTCACATTTTCTCACTGCTCTCTCTGTTGCTGTTCTGCTGCAGTTTTTTACCCCCATGTTTCTGAAATCCATTGTCCCAGAGGCTCTCTACCTTTCTCACTGATGGGTGCAGACTTGGCCAGT
The DNA here is from genome assembly GCF_030028575.1 of Malurus melanocephalus. Lineage (NCBI taxonomy): Eukaryota > Metazoa > Chordata > Aves > Passeriformes > Maluridae > Malurus > Malurus melanocephalus. The sequence continues at coordinate 867,926 of NW_026623306.1, forward strand.
GTTGGGTCCATCTCGGAGCTGGCTGGCATCGGCTTTGTTGGACATAAGGGGTCACTTTTCACAGAGGCCACCCCTGGCCCCCATGCCCTGCAAAACCTTGCCAGGCCAACCCATCACAGGAGGGAAGAACATCTCCATGTGGGCACACCATCTATTTYTGTACCTGTATGGTTGAGAAGGATGCATTGGAGTATCCTTCCATATTCTGTACARAGTAAAGGGTCATGGTGTACTGGGTAAGAGAGAAATATACAGACAGCAATAGCTGCAGTGGAAATCTATTCTTCCTTTTCCCTACCCGTTTCCTAAAGACAGCTGCAGGGAGTGCAGCCTGGGAACCCTCAGCACTTCTGCATAATTTTGCACTTAGTAATGATTAAAAATTTGCTCATTTACTGATTTCTAAGGAGTTGGTTCCAGTTCAGCTGTGGATAAGTTATTTTTCCAGCTGCATCTAAATGATAGTTTTCATAGTCAGCCCCATGATTAACGAYTTCAGAAACATTAAGAAAAATATAGTTTTCATCAGCCTATTTCTAATCCTTGTYAATCTGCAAAGTTTCTGTAAATAACCAAATCTTATCTTTGGCTGTGTTGATTATTTGTGTAGGTTTCTTTGTCCCTGTGGTTGCCTTACCTGAACATGGTAAAAAGGCTTCTAGCTGAGCACCATGTGTTTAAATAGCCAGTGTCCTATTTATACTGTTCACATGATACAGTTCAAAGGCAACCTGCCTTCAATGCAAATCTCGAGTAATCCCACTATTGTTAATCAAAGTACTCCAGAATKATACCCGTTCAAATGAGAATAGAATGCAGTGCTGGGCTACAAATCCAAAGCAATCCAATTGAACTCAGCCCTCAAAGTAGTCACTATAAATATATTATAGAGCTACGGCCGCACAAAATCACTTCTCTATTGTTCATTTCACATGTGTTTGTTTTTATTCCCAGCAAACCTGAAATGCCATCAAATTGTAAATAAAATTCTTTCCGCCAGAATGTGAAATCTTGAAATACTCAGCTGCAGGCTAAGTCTTACTTCTCAAGCACCTTTATTTGAAAGCTGTTCTCTGCKGCAGACTGAGTTACTCTGTTGGCAGAATCACTTCCTGGGGCATCCAGATAAAGGAGATGTGGCTGAAAATTTGTCTTCAAAACCGCCTGTTTTCTTTAGGAAGGCTTATTAATAGATGCCTTTAGGAGACAGTGAATCTTTTAATTGCCAATTTCCATCTGTAAAAACTGCTCATACTTCACCAGAGCAATAGTCATCWTTAGCTTTTGTTTGCTCCTGCCATGAGCTCAGTGTCATCATACCCATTAATCTGAATAAACTGCATGTTKTTTATCTCCATCATTTCTGTGAGCTGGTGATGAGTCCTGTCAGTCTCATAAACATTGAGATGAATGGGTTTCCTTGGAAARCCATTGCTGGGACAGGAAAAAACAATGACAAAAGAGTAAACTGCTGAGGAAAATAAAGGTGAGTTAAAAACTGTGTGTCAAATTAAATTGCCAGGATTTAAAAATAAGATTAAATCCTTTTTAGCTGAACAGCTGGTAGGTTGACTTTGAATTGTTTGAAGTCAGTGGGGATGTTGCCTGTCTTCCATGGGAGCAGGATTTCACATGGAAAGGGGTGTGCATTTTTTACCAGGTAACCTCACAGTCAATACAGAGGGAGTCCTTTCAGCTGGCTGAGTCAATTGATTAAGCTAAATACAATATGACCCTGCAGACCACTCAGTTGATCAGAGACACGTGGCAGGCAGTGCAGTGGATGGAGCCCAAGGCTCTAACCCACATCTGTGTTCTTCATGTGAGCAAACCCAGTGTGAACAATTTTCTGGTGAACTCTCTCCATTTCCATAGAGCTCTAACCAGGCTGGTCCTGTGACCCTGCAGCTACAACAGGAGATACATTTCAATCAGGAAGGGAATAGTGCTTTTACACTTTTGTAGGTATGTTCAGTGTGCATTTGRAAARAGATTATAAATTAATAAATTTTTAYGTTAGACTGCACAAATTATTGCAATGGGTCACTTTAATGGTCTTATTTTCATTGTTACACTGAAGTTCAGAGTGTTTAATGCTGTTGTGGAGCAGTTGTGAAGAGCCACTGACACCCACATGCTCTTCTGAGCCTCTTTGCACTGAAACACCTTTTAATGGGTTGAAACCTCTTGTAGTTGGTGTGGGAGAGTCACCCTGTCTCACTTCTTACCCTGCAAAGTGCAGTGCAGGAAAGAGTGGATGTGCAGCACAGAAATCCTTGTGCAGGTTTCTGTGAATATTCAGAGTTCCATCTCTAGAAAGAGGGAGAGAAAAGCTTCTTTCATGTTTATTTTTAAGGATCGAATAGTGTGAAAAAACTTGCTAAAGCTGAAATTCTTCRGATTCAGATAAGCTTTCCCCATGTATTTCTTATCTCCAGTGGCTGCTGATAATGACTGGCCTTTTCACCTGCAGGACTGCTCAAGAGTACATTGCAATGTCAAGTGCTAAAGGAAAGCGGGCACATATTCATGAATTCGAGTGGCAGCTTATGTCCCAATTTCCAATGAACAGTTTCATTTGATGTGACAGAAAGCATGCAAATTGGGATATTGGCAGGAATAGAAAAAGTTTTTTTGTGCATACGGTGTTACAAAAGAAGGCATCAGTGTCTACATATATTAAAATTAATCTTGTTGTTAAGGTAGCARTGCTGTAAGGAACAGCTCTTCTTGCATTCAGTGTTTTAAAAGCAGAATTAGGATTACACAACAATTTACAGAGAGGGTTTTCACACTAATGAAGATGTAATTCCTGAGGGTGACTGTCCCCAAGTGCTATCAGTGGAAAGCCCATAACTCATAAGTCCCAAACCACAAGTTAGATACTTGGTCGTGTGCCTAATGCTAATTAAATACTGAGCATTCCAAGATTGCTGACCCAAAATCTTAATTGGTGCTTATTAAAAAAATGGAACCCAAAAATTTCAGGCAAATTCAGAAGTTTGCTTTTAGGGTCTTTTTCCCCTTTCTAAATGTTTATATAGATATAAGTAGAAATTGCTGCTGTTGACATATWTATAGTTTTGTCTCTGGGTTGTGTTATAACTGCAGAACATTTATGCAAAATACTAGCAATAAAGAAATAAGAAGCAGCAGAAATACAGGCAGATTTGATAAACCCCCCTTTTTTTCCTGCCTACTCTGTTTGCTTGGCTTTTCCCCTTTTTTCTTGAAGTGTAGTTTAATCTCATATTGCTTCTTGTGCACATAAATTACACAGGTGGCTCTTACAGAGAAAACCCTCTAACTTGGAGAGTTACTTGTGTGGTAGATCCTTTTTCTTTTCCTTTGGCATTGATCAAAACACATGACGGATCATGGTAGTTTGCCTGATCTCTCATGTTTAGGTCAGTGCAGCAGGCACGTGTGATCAGTGTTTCTGTGCTGGTTCTCCTTAGCGCCAACACTGTTACCACTGCTTTGCTGAAAGTTCATCTCTTTGTCTCGTTGTCTGACTGCATTTTAAATTTCCTTCTAAAAGGCCATTTTAAGCAAAGTCCATTTGTGGGTAGAATATAACTGTGATTTCAGATGTGGCTTCTGGASYAGGACTTGTGATGACAATKYTTTCCTCATCTTAGACTGTATTCASTGATTCTCTTCCTCAAAGAAAGTTTGGCAATTCCATGTTCAGACATACTCCATAATATGTATATATGTTCCTCTATCTAATTCCAGACATCTGATACCTGCTTTTATCTCAGAGAGACCCTCTGAGACTGGGACTAAGCTGTGGTCTTATTGGGGAGGAAGRGAAAGAAAAGGTGTTGTTYTATTGGCTRCTTCCAAGGTGATMCAGTGGAAAATCTGAGGTTTTGTCAGTGTATAAAAGTGACAGGAGCTGGCCACAGAATGGAACTTAACCTTTCGACAGCTTATGTTCTGCAGATGGGTATCTTGGAAAAGATTAATCTTGTATTGTAATGCTGGACTATGTTCCAGATGGAGAGAACAAATTGAGTTGGCAGAAAAGATGAGCTGTACTTTGTTTCCATAACTGACTTACTGGACTGAAATGAAAGGTGGAAGGACTGGCATGTGGACACCCGAGCCTCCAGTGATTTGGGGACACCAACTGCCCTGCAGGGACTGTTAAAGSCGTATGTGCCACACAGGCAGGGCATGCTGAACTGCTGAGGAAGAGGTTTCCACCTCAACAAAACAGGCTGTAGTCACGGCACTTGRAACAGTTCAGGAAGAAAAAATGTTGGAAATGTTTTCTTTTTCCATTGCTTTTTCAATTATGCTGCCGTTCATGAGGGCTTGATCCATACCCACTGTATTCCCCTCATTCCTGGCATCTTGAAGCTCTTTAAATATTTGGCCACCTTATTGCATCTCTGTTCCACTCTCTGTTCCACACACCCCCCCCYCCCCCCATATTTCTTAAATAGTTTGTTCACAACTTTGAGAACTAAATTATTTTATAGCAATTGWCTTTTCTTCACTCAGATTCTCATAATGTCCCAAGGTAAAAACTTTGCAAGAAGTTTGGTATATCCTAGCAACCTATAGCCCGTCCTGGCCTGCAGGATTTGCATTCTCTTTGTATTTTTCTCCTGAGCTCATTTACACCTTCCAATGGTTTCTTGCTCTCAGCTTCCCTTTTTCCTCCTGGTTGCTCTGCCAACATTCCTGCTGCCACCTATCGTAAGTTTGGAGATGTCATCGCTGTTCCYTAAGCCATGTTTGCACTGAGCACACACGTTTAAATATGGATGAGCCTGGATAAATTCCACTTTGTCTTTTGCCTGGCACTGTTATAAGCTTGTCATAAACACTTCCTAAAGGATTGCCACATTGAAATATTTAAGAAGCAGCTTAATCTAGTCACACTGATTAAAAATATTTAGTTCTTCAATGCACCTCGCTCACTCGCTTGCTTGTATTTGTAATATTTACTGTGCAGTTTGCAAATTTGCTGGGAAAAAAAGATCAAATAATGATACTAATCTTAATAAATTGCATACTTTTGTTATGAAAGGCTCATCTTTTGCAAAGGAGGAGTTGGCAGGGAAGAAATACACAAAAGAAATATAAATATAAAATATTTATAAAATATAAAAGAAATATAGTTGAATAATTGCTTAGGCAGGGGAAAAGCTATAACTGAAAAGACTTTCAAATCATTTTATTCCAGGACTTCAAGCCCGAATTATAGAATTGGTGGCAGTTTTACCACTTCTGTCACTAGGGAAAACTTTTTACTGCCCTTCAATGTCTGATAAAATCAACAGTCCTCTGAGAAGTGTCAAATTATTCGTGACTTTGGCTCTGAATCAGTAAGCTCCTGCTTGATGTGTCATTAGTTCAAAGCCAGCAAGGACGAGCAGGTTTTGCCTGTTCTTTGTCTTTCATTCCCCTGGATAGCTTGCCATATCTAATTAATATTTTGTCATCCATCACTATATAAGTCCTCAATGCTGTCTTCCATATGAAATGTTTTAATCTATTTTGCTCTTTGTACCATGTGTTGTATAACAGGCTCTAGCCCGTAGACAATAGAAGCAGCTGCCTCTGGTGCTAAAATGTGAGGCAAACATGCCCTGTTCTGTGCTGCGCTGCTTTGAAGTTCAAACCTCATGGTAAGGCCCAAAACTCAGAAGCATGAAATAAAAATTAGTCTAGAGRGACAAAAAAATCTTATTATCACCAGCAAGTAGCAACAGTCCATGTTACCTTGTTCATTGTTCTGTGCATCAGATGAATTATGGATGTGTTGGTGGTGGTGAAGAAATAAATAATAGAAAATAATAATCAGTTCAAAGTATTTTCRTGATACATATTTGTAAAAAAAACCATAGCTTCAGGTATGTGGAAGCCTTTATGAGGTTGGAGATGACCATCTGTCAGTCATGGTTTGACTCCAGTCTGCAGTGCAGCCCCACAGAGTCACTCACTCACTGCCCACCATGGGATGGGGGAGAGAACCCAAGAGTAAAGTGAGAACACTCCTGGGTTGAGATGAAGTTTAACAGGTAAAGCAAAAGCACACAGACAAAGCAAGGAATTCATTCCCYRCTTTCCATGGGCAGGCAGGTGTTCAGCCCCCCCAGCAGAGCAGGGCTCCATCCCATGTAATGATGACTTGGGAATTCAAACACCGTCACTCTGAACTCCCCTCTCTCTTCTTCTTCCCCAGCCTGATCTGCTGCACATGACACCACCTGGTTTGGAATATCCCTTGGTCACCTGGGGTCAGCTGTCCCAGCTGTGTCCTCTCCCAACTCCTCGTRCACCTCCAGCCCATGAGTGGGGAGTGTGAGGAGCAGAAAAGGCCTTTGCTCTGTGTAAGCTCTGCACAGTGATAACTAAACATTCCTGGGTTAGCAACTCKGTTTTCAGCACAAATCCAAATTATAGTCCCATACCAGCTACCAGGAAGGAAATTAACTCTGTCTCAGACAAAAKTAGCACACCATTGATGCCTTAAAGAATTTGCCCAAGAGGGTCTCAAGAAATTTTAAGTATTTTTAAGGCTTGGGATATTTTAAGTATTTGTTCTTGATTTTTTTTTCCCAAGGTTTATCTACTTGCTGCATTTGGCCCTTCTCTCTCTGGTATAGCATGATRGGAGAGACACAAAACATTACTGGGTGAGAAGAAGAAAGGAGTTAATCTTGATCAAAGTTATTGAAATGTGTCTGTATAATTTTTTTTTCATTTTGGTTAAATTTGTCAGCTTCCTCCTCATTCAGAATGAGTCCAAAAATCCCTCCAAAAGTCTTCCAAATATCTTGTGAGATTGATTTGGGTGCATGAAATGCAAGCCTGCAAAGTCATATGATTTAGCAAAGCACTGAGTGACCACTGTTTACAAATTTTTTAAGGTGACATAAATTAGCCTGATTTTTTTTTAAGTTTATTCCAACATAACGACTATAGCTATTCTAAAAATTAATGCTATTTTCTGCAAAATCTTGACTGACATTAATTTGACCTAATTAATTTCTAATTCTTTAAATCTGTTACAGTATTTACATGAATACTCTTCATCTACTTCACAGGTTCTAAAAAACAGAGCTTGTTACCCTGATATTYATCTCAGCTGTTTCATGTAACTGACATTTTTGGAGCCAAATCCTCTATTTCAGTTGAGAATGGGAAAGCAGAATGATTGGAAACAATTTACAGAGTATTTTTGCATTGTTAGGAAGCCTCAATATGCTGTAGAGTGTCTCAGAAGTGCCTGTGCCAGCACGTGCTCTCAGCGCTGCCATTGCCCGGGGTGGTGCACACAGAGCTGGACTGACCTCTTGCAATAAGATCATTTCTTTTGTTCTTTAGGTTGCTGCCTTCTGCCTTCTCTYGTGGCACTTTTCTGTGGAGATACAAAAACTTAACTGACAGTGAATTGTCCTTTCCCTGTCATTCATGTGTGTTTCCACAAGATGTTTTGTGATTTAGCAGGAACCAGATATTCCTGGGTCCAGATATTCCCACAGCAAGCTCAGTGCTTTTTGCTTTGTCCTGTCTGGTGAGTCCAAGAGCAGAGGATAATCCAGCCTGGCATTTAGGCTGATGTTGCCTCCAGGCAGCTGTTTGCTTAGGAGGGCACAGCAGAGATGAGTGCCAGTGCACCTGGAGCTGCTTTTCCTGAGACTTCTCTCCGTGCCTCCAACTCCCTGACTCCTGGGTCCCACAAAGATGCCAACGTGCACAGGCCCCTGAGCTGTGCAGCTGCTCAGGAGCCAGAGGCAGCCTCTCCTGCCYGGCCTTGGTGCAGCTGCAGGAGTGCTCTGGCCCCACTGCAGCAGCCTTTGGTGCTGACCTAACCAACCCTGGGTACAATTCAACTGTCATTAACAGCTCCCTCTTCCCTCATTTGGATGGAAGGATTTCTTGTGTTTTAGTTTTCCTTGGAATAAAACTCCTTCAGAATTGAAATCTTGGAATATACMGGTTTGCAATCAATACAAATGTGCTTATCTCTAGCCTTGAGYCTGAGAGACACTCAGCTTGCAGCAGTACCTATCTATATGTATTTGCTGACTCCAAGAAAACAGCAGTAGCAGTTTGACCTCTAAGAAATGCAGCACTTTCATGTGTCCTATGAACTGGGCATCTTCATTCGTGTTGCTCAGAGATGTGGATTCTGGAGCATGCAAAAACATGGAGATAAGGATGGCACCCTACTGGTTCAGCCATCGATAGTTTTCCTCGTCTCTTCAGCCCCATCTCAGCCTGATTAACATCTTCAGTGGAACTGATAAACAGAATTGGACCTTGGTGAAACAAACTGGATTGTTATAGTAGGAAAGCCTTCCCCTTTCAACTGGACGTGTAAGAATCGCATCCCTTGCTTGCCTGAAGAGCTTTATTTGGGCAAAGCCACGTGGAAATAAATTCCAGTCTGAGCTTTGGTTTAAAGGGGGCAGGAATGCCAAATCTCCTGTGAAAAGTGGCCAAGGGGCCAGCTGCTCTCATAAACCCAGGCTGTTTTTAGTAGAGGAACAGAAGCCAAAAAACACCAGGAATTTGTTTTGTTTGGTTTTTTTAGGCTCAGATAATGGTTTCCTGTGGTTCTTTGGGCTGGATTCTATTTTAGGAGATGTATTTTTTAGGAATCCATGTAGCAAACARTGACCTATATTATTATTGAATCACAAAAGCTATCTCTTGACAGTGGGGCTATAATGTGGCTCCTACCATATTTCCCAATAGTTCATGGGTAGGATAAGCATCAATGACACTTTAAAGCAATCCTTTGCTTTCAAAAGGTTTGAATACCCATAGGGTTGAAGAGGGATTTAAACCTTTAAAAAAAAACAGAAGGGAGTGGCAGAACCATTTAAGCAAACTGGATCATAACATAAAGGGGAGTTGAGCCAGGTGWGGATGTCAGGCCACTGAAGGAGATGAAATAGTGGCATTAAGTCCCTCTAGTTCCCATAGTGAGAATAGAACTGACCTCTTGGTTCTTTATGCCAGGAGCTGTGGTCCTGCAAGTGCTGCTGGTGTCCTGCTAGWGCTGCTGTATTAATTTTCTGGAATTAATAAGGGTCTTTTTCTGAGCATAAAGAGTCTTTCTTTTGAAGCCCTTCTCTGCTTGGGGGAGAAGGGCATTTATTTATGCTTATTAAGTCAGATTTTACCATGCACACTACATGAGAAATCCCACTGAAATCAATTAAAGAATATATGTCATAAGTGACCATTCAGCATGTGGAAGGGTGACAAAATCTGGTCTTTAGATAAACCACAGGAGGAGAAAAGTCTGTCTTCATACTTYATTTTTATAAATCCTTAAGAAAAGACAAGACAGATTGGTACAAACRTGTTGCAGAAATGGAGGTGAGCAGAATTTCTTCCAAATAGCCTGATAGCTGAGTTGTACCCTACAAGATTAAGCTGGTGATGAATACATCAATAAACTAATTAGCAGCACTTTCTGTGGGAGAATACTATACTGCTGTATTAGTCCAAAGTACTGGGAACCAAAGAAAAAAGAGACAGATTAAAAGATGGCGAATAAAGGCCTTTAAGGAAAAAAAGACAAAAGGAAAAAGAAAAAAAATCCTGCCTCTGAACAGATTCCAAATGGAAGACTGACGTAGAGGATGCTGGTATTGTCTCCTACCTTCTGTTAGGGCTGTCTTATGGCTTGAACTGAGGAAATCTAAACTTTCTAGACTGTGTAAAGGAAAAGCATCTTGAATTCCTTGGCCTGATGCCCTATGAAGCATCAATTCATATGCCATTGCAGAGTGGSCCTGGCTAACAAGTGCTTCAGTTGGAATCCTGAAAAGCTTCCAAGGATATCCAGGCACGGAGGCCTGACAAACAGGAGCTGTCTGTTGTAACCCACAGGCAGTGTCCATCTGAAGGGCTGGACCAACAGAAAAYCCTGCCTGCTCTACTCTCAGGTATAAAGAGATCAGCAGGGTGCTGTRGAAGGATGCAGCACTGAGACAGAATTCATGCAGTGTATGTAATTACAGTTAGTGACTGAGGGAAAGGAAGTGCGAGTTCTCAGGTAAGAGCTAGAGCCAGAAAAATATAATTTATTTCTGATTTAAATTTCTTAAAAGTTACTGCTGTGGTTATTGTACATCTGGGCAACTTTTAAATAGAAGTACATAATTGCAATTAAAACTAGTGTATTTAAAAGAATGGTTGCTCTTTTATGCATATTCAGATAAAATGAATGTACCTGCTGCACTAAGAGAAAAAAGGAGCAAAAGTAAAGGAAGATGAAAATAAGTAAGAAGAAGAAGAAGAAACCATTTTGTTACAACTATAGGTGGCTAAATGTAATGAACTCCTGCTGGTGCTCAGTTCTAATGCTTTTCATGTTCAAGGATCTTTCTTCCAAGAGTTTTGAACTTCTTGAGATTAATCAAGGGCAACMTTAAATCTGTGCAGCTTTCTGTGGTGCTACTTACGCAGCTTCTGTGCCTCCCATACTGAAGCCTTCTCTTGTTGCTCACTGATTATTCTTCAGGTTTTACTGATCAAGTCATGCCATAGAAAAATTCTCTGATTACTTTCCTGTACATGCCACTTGCAAACTTCAGGCTGCTCATGGCCTCTGAAGCTGCACTGGCAAATGACCACAGCAAGGAATGTCATTCTGAATGGAAAAAGTGACGTCTCCCCTTTGCTTGAGAAGTGATGGGGAGGAGAGGGAGGAGGAGGGTAAATTTCCAATTTACTGGACTGACAGATGTAGTCGTTTGTAGTATGTCAGCTTTTCTGAGATGTCTTTCTACAAATCCATAAAGAATGGATTGCAGCAATTTTGTGCATGATTGATGATGGTGATACTTCAACCAGTTTKAAACTCTACAACCTCATGTACCTAGCAGATTTTCTATGTCACTTTTTGTGGGACAGATAAACATTATCTTGAACTTTGCTTTGTGTATTTTACTGACATTATTAATATGTTTTGTGTCCAGTTCAGTTCCATTAAAGTCATTCAGTTCCATTAAAGTCATATCTTCAAGCACATTCACTGCTGAATATCTCATCAGGGAGAGATGTATATTTATAATCCCTGCTAAGAGCTTGCCAGTCATACAGTCTCATGTTTTTACTCCTTCAGAACAATTTATTTTTTCAGTTTATCAATAGCTGTGGCAGTAGAAACAGTGGGTGCTTTATTCTGAACTGTTTGCCTTTACATTATTGCTCCTTAATATATGGTAGTTCCATCTTTTTATCTCCACCTTCCCTTTGCTTATAGCATCAACTTCAAATTTATGTTCTACAGACTCCCATATAACCTCTATTACCTTTTGTTCCCATATTTTGGGAAAAATATGAGCAATATTTCTTTAAGCCCTATTCTCCCCTCTTTGGGAGGACATGCAGGTAAACTCATTATTCATACAGAAGACAAAAAGAGATTTTAAAACTAAGTAGCTGGGTGAAAAGACTGGATACTTCATTATTTCATTAGGTATTTGTGTGGTAGTCACATTGCTTTATCATCCTACTCTTTTATCACTTCTATTAATAATCATGTTTATTTTCTATCAAATTGTCCCTGGAACTTACATCCCTGGAGCCATAAATTGTGCTGAAATATGTTGAGATTGTGTACTTGTTTATGCAATTTCACTAAAGCCAAATWGGATAACAATGGCTGAAAGTGATGCTCAGGCTTTAATTCCATTGAATACTTTGTCAAAACCATAAAATAACAGATAGTAATTAAATGATGCAAGCAACTGATTAATGCCTTGTGGAGCKGCACATTTAGTGTGCTCTCTTGCTGCTGTTTTCAAACAAAGGGCTGTGACAGTCACTCTATGCTTCATTGACTTGTGTGAAAAAAGCAAAACTTGTCCAGCCAGGCCACTTGCATGGCCATTTCACTGCTGACATCTCGCCACGAACCCCTTCGGGGTCTAACAGAGATCAGTTCAGCAGCACATCAATGACCTCATTTAGTGCCAGGGAAATCATAAAGCATTAATGCTCTAAAGCATCAGATTTTGCTCATTATCATGTTGGGAAAACATTATAAATTACAGTTTATGCCTATTTACAGGAATTCTTAAGAGCCAGCTGAGATACTAAATGGTGGATGGGTCAGCCATGCTCTTTTTAGTATTTTTGACTGAAAAGACAGGAACTCCCGAATTCCACTCTCCTGCTACTGCTGACCTGTGCACATGGGACCAGTGAGCCAGTGCACCCTGCCTCCCCTCACAGGCCTGTTCATACACACCTTGAGCATTCCTGTCTGCCTAAGTCACTGTTAACAGCCTTACATCATTTCATAGAACTGCTAAGGACACCCATCACTAAACAGTATTGTCTTGTATCCATGCACAGCTAAACAGTGCTGCAGGAAACGTGACTCATCCAAATTTTTGTGGGTGAAGTTCTCCTCCAGTTCCATAATTGGTTTAGAACCCTCTAAAACACTAAGACAGGTGAGATGAGTCTCATGCCAGGGATCTTAGCTGCAAGTGTGAGGGGCAGCTGGGTACTTGCATCCCCTCAGGAGATGTTAAAGCTGGTGTAGTTAACATCTGATGCCAGCTGGCACCAGGGCCATGGTGTTCAGKATCTGTTTCTTCAGCTCTTCAGGAAAACAGCCTATTATTTTATGCACAGTAGCTCTTTTTTCAATGTTCTGGGTTGATTCCCTCTTAAAAGGCACTAGAATATGTTGCTACTTCTGTGGAAGATACTTTCTGGAGATTAACAGCATCATGYCATTTTACTAAAGAAACAAAGGCATTTCCAGGTCTCCTCTGGGGTATCACACTAGAAAATGTCAGAACCCTGGATACTACCATATTAAATTTTACCTGGCTTCCCACCCAGGCTTTGTGTTTTAAAGCACACAAATGCAMGTGATACTCAGAGGTTTGAAGTTAGATACCCAGCTACCCAGGAGCGAATCACATCATCAAAGATGCTTTTTAGAACAGAATGCAAGTGTGATTTGTGGTGTGAGGAGGACAGGAGCAGACTCCTCTCGTTGGTCCCCAGTCATAGGAAAAGAGGCAGTGGAGACAAATTGAAATGTGAGCAATTCCACATGAATTTCAGGGTTGGTTTAACACTGGAACAGATCACAGAGGGAGGCTATGGGGTCTCCATCCTTTGAGACTCTCAGAACCTGGCTGGACACAGCCCAGGGCAATCTGTAGCTGACTCGACCCTGACCAAGGGGTACGAGTAGATACTTCCAGAGGTTCTTTCCCACCTCAACTATTCTGTGATTCCTCAGAGAACAAATATGCAGTGCAGATTATGTAATAGTGCAGAAACATTAAATATTATTATGGGAATACAGAACAGAAGATAGACCTTGAAAAAGTTTTAGCAAAGAAAATTTGTACACTTATTATCACAGCTGGTGTATATTTGCTCCTGGAGAGAATGTAGCGCTTACAATCACCTCTGAGAGGAAGGCCAGGATGTGAGCTAATACTCAAGTCAGTGCTTAATTAACCAAGGAAAAATATCAATAGAGGTGCATGTGAATGTCACAGATAATATGGAAATACAGATCTAATTTAATGCAGTAAAGTCTCTAGGCATGCCCACCCCATATAAATGAGATCTAGGCCAATATTAAATAGAAAAGATGATAAAGCAGGGAAAGAAAATCTAATCTGGAACAGCTTGCTGCAGTATTATCGGAGATGGATTGATAGGGATCATCTGTGTTTCTSAACRATTGTACTTTCAGTTTCATAAATAYCRTCTTTAAGGGGTTAATTTGTTATTCATACTTCTGTTTATAGGTCAGTACCCCACTTTGGTTCAAACAATAAATGAATGTACCATSGTTTCTAAGCTGAAACAACTGGATTGGTAATGTAATGTAGCTTTCAGAGCAGGAGCATCTGTCAGATCTGCAGCAAGGCTGGTCTGCCACACCCAATGAGGGAGGGTGCCCCCATCCCAGTGGGGTCTGCAGTGTCCGTAGCAAAACAATTCCTCTCCTTTTCACTGCGGAYCCTGTGCCCTCCATTCCTGAGGGTGGTGCTGGCAGATAGATTTGGTGATGCACATTCACTTTGCTATGTGAACATCTGGAACTAATGTACCTGGAAGAGGAGAAAGGTGTTTTCTCTGYGCTGATGTTGGGAAGTGCAGTGTGRCAGAGAGCTGACGTGGTCATTGACAAGAGATCCTGCTATCTGTTGAATCCTTCAAACCCAGCTAAATCTTGATATGTGCAATGAGACCTCTATGGTCTYGAAACAGCTCCAGTAAATTGGGCACTCCTGTTTCTGTAACAGGCCCTTATTTGGAGGTCAGATATGCTTCAGTGGCATGGATTTGCACTGAATTTCTGAGATGTCAACACCACAATCTGAAAGGAAACGGCTCTAAAGTAATACCCAAGATGTTATGTTTCCCTTTYCTATTGCTGTCTAAATAATCCATCCTACTTTAGTTGTGTCCTTATTTTCCTGCTCTTGAGCTCTAAGCTTTGCATACAGCCACAATGCTTTCTGCACAGCATTTAAAATGGGTTGCAYAGTCCATAGCAGCAGCATCTGTTTCAGTTCCTGCTCTAAGCCTCCTTAGTCACCCARCTTCATCTTTCACTGTGACTTGTGGGGACTTTTTTAACAACAAAGTAGTAAATCTTCTTTGATTTGATAAATCTCTGTGTATGCATGTGTTCTGTTCATGAATGGTACTGGGTAGCCCTGGAAACTGTACACCCTTTCCTTATTAATCACAGATAGTGCAGGCAGTGATGATGGATATTCTTCACAACCTCATGCACAGTGGTCCAGTCTTCCAAAAATAGTGTTAATGCCAGCTGGGGACCAAACAGTTTCTACAGTTTGGGTGCTTTTATAGTATCAGTGGGAACATCCAATCCYGCCATACAAGGCCTTGTTATTATCTAACACTCAGTAAATTAACAGTTCTACTTAAAAGTAAACCCACTGGTGGTAGTAATTATAATGGTCTAGGAAAATTCTATCAAGCAGGAATACTCAGAAGTACAATTTYTCTGAAGTCTATGGATTGCATGGGTTATACTCTTTCCCCCAAATGTCTGCTGCTGTCCACAGATAGAAGGAGGATATTGTGACGTACAGATTCCTGCTTGGCCCAATSCAGGAGCAATGTCCTCAAATCAGCTGCCTGCTCAGGGTAACTGACTGTTTCAAGCAATCTAAATTAATTTGAGSCAGAAATTTAATTTTTAAATGCTCTATGTTTCATGACCGTATCACACAGTTCTCTGGTTGTTTTAATGATGACTATATTCAGTAAGGCCAAAACAGTAAAAAGAGTAGCAAAAGGAATATCCATGGAGAGTGGAGGATGTGTGGAAAAGATCGACATTTTACAGCAAGAAAGCACCAATATTATTGGAAAAGAAGCCTTTTTTTCAGACCTGCTAATAAGAAATACAATATGTGAAAAATGAGGAAATATACTGAATCCATACAGTTAAGAGAATGAGTAAGCATGACTGAATGCCTCTGTCTTTCATACCATGTAATTGATTTGTAACTAATTCTACACCCAGAGAAACTAATCCTTGTGAGAAAAAAAAATAGTCATTGGATCTAAACCAGTTCTTATTTGAACAAGTACGTCACCAAATACTGACGCAGGGAAGCATTTACTGTACTACGGTTACAGGTGTGTTGGTCTGCACTGAATTTTGAGTATGGCTTTGACTGTGCACCCCCTCCTCTGGAATCACTGCAGTACTGTAGTCAGSTCAGTCAGGACAAAAACTCACRAACTGTGAGAAGCATGAGCAGCAGKTTAGCGACRCCCACACCCRGATRWTGCTCTTTGTGCTGCAGTTCTTCCAAGCTCCTTTTCTCTGACTGCCCTTGTCTGCAGATGTGACAAAGTTCCTGCTGGCCACAACGGGCTCTGTCCCCACTCCTGGGTCCTGTTTCCAGGCAGAGTAGGGTGAACAGGCTTTTTGGCTCAACGTTTTTCTCTGAACACCCATTCCTCTGCTCTTAAGCAACAACACCAAGCTGTCTAAGCAGGTGCCCTGCTGTGTGTTCCCTTTCTGTGCTTCATGCCAGCTCCCAGCCAGGAATATCGCATCACTGCACAGTAATGCTTCCATTAATACAAGTGCGATTTCCTGGTGCTTCACATCCCTTTATCTTGTGCTCATGTGCACAACWGCCTGTATCTGTGCAGTGCAGAAGGATGCATCCAGAATTCATTTTCCTTCTCACACAACATGAAAGGCATTTCTGAAAGAGTAACTAGTGAAGTGATGAGAATCCTCCASGCTTTGAAGTTTAAGCTTTGCTGGTGTGATTAGTTTCAATGGCTCATTTGCCATATAGGGAAGTGGTATTGATAGGTTTGGGTTTCTCCACCCCCCTCTTCTGTTTTGAAATTTGATATCACCCAACAAGGGCTATTTGGAGCAAGCTCAAARCTTGCTCTTGTGTTTCCCAACAAGAACCCTCCAATATATGTGCAAAGAGGAAATTATCTGGCATTTCTGAACTATGTTATGTTTGTTGCCCGTGTGCAACTTTGTAATGAGTCCTCAGCCAGCATAACCAAGGTACATCTGCCGTGTATGCAGTCCAAACTTCCCTGTGGCTGGATTTAGAGGGATGCCATGATGAGAAAACTCATTTCCACTGAAGAACAACTTGATTTACCAACATGCAAAAAAAAATCAATCTTAAAACTCATCATAAGAACCTCCTTAAGTCTCTCAAACCCTCTTGTTACTCAGGTCCTCTGTTTCTGTTTTCAGCCCTAGCTGTGGTATAACTTCCGGTGTTTGACTTTTCCATGGAAAGCCATCTGCAGGCTGACAGTGCAACATCTGTATGGATTGGGTSCAGATTGGCATCCAGAGCATCACTGCTGGAACCTCCTGACACTGAACACAGAGAGCTTGGTCTGCTCTGGCTGAGCAGGGCTTCATTGCAATCATGGGATACTTTAAGTCAGGCTGGGCACTCACCYTTCTTCTTCTCACAGCCCAACTATTGCAAAACGAGAGTCTGCCTGAATGAGCCTGAGCGGGCTATGGTTTCTGCTAATAAAGAACACAGACTGTGCATACATACATTTAGAAAACCAACAGCAAACGAGTGTTAAAATGACAAAGTTGAGTTCACAGAAGTTGAGCTTTTCWACTTTTCCTGTGCAGCATTAATTCAGCTATTTTACATGCTTGAATGTTGTTAATCAGTAATTATGGGTTTCCACACTATTTTTTTTTTCGCTTGGTTTCTTTGCTTCATTTAAGAAGTGGCGTAATGAAATGTGCTCCAGAAAGGAATCAATAGTCTGTAGGGAATGAGCACCAAAGCCTTTCCTGTTGAGAAAGTGAAAAGCACACAACCAGTGATGCAAGGATCTGCAGAAGGCWAAGGGATGAGTTTGTGATGGCTTTTTTCTTGTGGCAAGTGAATAACAGGAAACGGGGTTTATGTCTGTATGCACCAGAGATCTCTGGATTCTGAGCATCCTACTCACATCAAATGAAACTTTTCAAGGCTGTTTTCTACCTGTGGGTTTTTCTGGTTTTGTGCTACACAGCTAAGATTCCAGGGTTGTAAACTGTGTAATTGTTGAGCAAGCACAGTTCCAGCTGAGGCCACTGTGATCTTAATCTTGAATATATGAAGTACTGTAYAATAGTCTGAAAACTCAGGTCTTAAACAGCTTGTGTTAGGAACCCAAGTTTAGCTGGCACTTCTTACTCAGTTCATGTTCCGTAAAAATGGTAAAAACMGTAACCTTAACACCCCAGAAAGTTTATAAAAACAACTTCATTGATGTGTGAAGCATTCACACTGTTCTGATAAGCACCACAGAAAAGCCTATGAAGAAATGAATAATTCTGTTTTCAAAGCAGAATCTGAATAGYGTGCAATAAATAATGCCTGGTGAGAGTGAATAATGAAGGGAAAATAAACTATTGAAAGCTACACATTAGTTGAACATTGTTCATTCTGCACAYTGAATGAGGCAGGGGCCTTATGGAAACCAGCACATGTGACAGTGTCATTTACAGTGCTATCGCGGTGCCTGTGCACCAAGCACATGAATTACTGTTTCACAGGCAACCACACCATTCTGTGTGCTTGATTAGCAGCCTTTATAATGTAAGCATAGCATAGTTTTTGTGTGCAGTAAATAAGTTACATGGTTTTTAACTCATTTGAAGTCCCTATTTCAAGMTCTGAAGCCTCTGAAGCCTTTTCAGTTAAATGGTTTTAGGGTTATTTTGTTCTTTTATGTGGGGGAATAATTCATTCTCCCTGCTTTAGTTCTCTGAAATATGTGAACCATTTTGTCTGAAACTAAGAAAGAAAAAAAAGAGTCAGCCTGGTGCAGGTATTTCACATGATGAATTTTATTTATACTGTGAATACAGAATTCCATTATGTAAATTGGTGGGTAGGGTTGGTGACTTCAGTATTTCCTGCTGTACCACCATTATTTAGGAACATGGTAGTGATTGGAGCTCCTTGCAGCAGCAGATGCCATACTGGTCAGAGTCACCAGGCTTTATATCTATGTCCTATGCTGCTGTTAATCACAGAAGGAAAAATGTGTAATTATCCCCTGCAAGGCTAGAAGGGCAGTCTGGTTGGCCTCCAGGTGCTGAGGAGGGATTTCCTGGTTTAATAAATGGGTTTCGTAAAGAAATACTGGATAACACCAGTGGGATTTAAAGGAGACTTCAGCAACGCCAGGTACCGAGATCTGAGCAGGATGGGAGTGAATCATGAGAGGTGTTCAGGTTGCTCACAGTTATTGTGAGGATGGATTTATATCAAGTTCACTGCTGCCTAGATAAATATTGGTGCTGATGACATAGAAAGGTGCCAGAAGGTGTTGGTCAGTCTGATTTCCCACATGGCAGGAGACAGAGAATTYGGGATTTGACAAAAGCCATGAACAACCTCAGGGTCATTAAGCAATAAACTCCTATTGCCCACAGCAATAACTAAAGAAGGGCCACCATTCCATTTAAATTTTGCTTTTCAGCCTTTTTTAGGGGTAACCATTACTTTTACCCACTGACAAATTCACATTCTTCTGCACAGGAATCAGACACTGGCTTATTTCAAGATAAATTCTTAAGTATTGGCATCTGAATCCTTGTGCACTTGCTTAAAAAAAAGACAAACAACTCAAAGCACCATGTTGTATCGTGTCAACTGTTTACTCTTCCATTTACACTGTCCCGCTCTTTCAGCTCCCWTTGGAGATGGATGAATTCCCAGAGATGTCTAAAGTAAATTAGGGGGCTTTAACTTAACATGAAACAATGGCAATTTAAAAATTTTATAAGGGTGCCAACCATGCTGGTTTAATTTTTGATAAGGGATGATACTACATTTCTGCATTTTTAATAAGGAGACTGACAAAAGACTCACTTAAGCTATCTAGAATGACAAACTTCTACAGCAGGACTGCAATTCGAATGTTAATGGTAAAGATACCAGGACAGTCTGTCTTAAAAAAAAAATCATGAAATACTATTAGTGTTGCTGCATAAAAGCCAAAAATTTATTTTTGATTTGCAGACTCATTATACAATGCTTTCAGGTTCTTAAAATTGATTTGGAAATAATTTTCACATTTTTAAAAGCTGATGTCATAAAATCCATAAAAATACCACACCTCACTGCAGGTAAAATCAGAAAGAGCTTAACTCTACTAAATTTCTGTTTGTTAAGGGAATTATTCTTTGAATTTATATTACCAGATTTTTTAATGTATTTCAGAAAGATAAGTAATCTTAGATTACTAAACTACTAAGAATATAATGTACAAGGGAAGATTGCTGCCATTGGTTCAAATTTCATTTGCAAGTGGAGGATGGGTTAGGATCAATARATCATAACACAGGCATTTAAGGCACAGCAATATTTGATGTTTTTAATTTGGACTGTCTGGTTTTACGGAYTATCCTTGTTTAAGAAGAGATATGTTTATCCATAAAACACTTCTATTGGACCACTGCAAGAAATATGATGGAGCCTTTCTCTGAAGGTTGGGGTTGTGCACTTAGGCTACTTTGG
The DNA here is from genome assembly GCF_030028575.1 of Malurus melanocephalus. Classification (NCBI taxonomy): domain Eukaryota; kingdom Metazoa; phylum Chordata; class Aves; order Passeriformes; family Maluridae; genus Malurus; species Malurus melanocephalus. The sequence continues at coordinate 887,965 of NW_026623306.1, forward strand.
GGGAGCTGAGTTGTGAAATGAGATCTGTCATCATCCGTGCATCAGATCTGCCGGATGGGCTGGATAAGAAGAGCAGTTCAGTTGATGGGGAATAGGGCTTCTTATGGGGTTTTGTGCATGCAGGGCCTTACTACTTGTACACTCCCTCCCTGCCAGGCAGTGCCAACTCTGTCACCTCTGTAGTGGGTCACAGAGCCACCCAACCATCAGCATCCTGCACATGTGGCACAGATGGGGACAGAGAGGGCACRGTGCAGAGCTGCCTGTGGATCCCACACACACCWCGCTATGGGAGTGAGCAACAGGAGATTCCTGCACTGCCCCCAGCTCTGTGGGTAAGAGCTTCGAGGTTGTTGGTTGTCTTTTGTGGGCCTGTTCAGCCCTGCCTCATTTTTCTTCCCTCTCTCCTGCATAAATTTTCCTGGCCTGGCAAATTTTTGAGAGGCCAATAATGCTGTCAGACCCTAGATGAACATGAATAATAGCCTGTTTGCACAGCTGATAACTGAGCTGTAAAAACGAATCTGCTCCCAGATGAAACTTGACATGCAAAATTTAAGCTTGGGGAACAATTCTTTGTATGTATTCTGAAAAAAAAAATAATTACTTGGGCTGCTTAATTTTTATTCATCCTTAAAATAAAAAACCCTACAGGAGGGTCAGCAGACAAAGCTCCTGTGTTTTGACATAGAACTTGGAATTAGCTTTAAACAYAAAATACAGCAAATGTTTAATCTGTAATAAAGTTGAATCTGCTCATTTTGAAGAACAATGGCTGAGGGTCGAAGCCTTGGGTTCTGCAGTTGCCAGATGGGATCATTTCCAAAAGAGAATTTGGATGGTAATCAGTGTCCGTTGGGATCCATGCCCACCGCTCCAAGCCCGCATGCCACAAAGGAGAGATTAGGGGCAGAATGAGAATGTGCAAGGCTGGCACGAATCAAAGGGACTCCCTGTAAAACCTATTACATCTGTGCTCTAAAAAATGCATAGAGAAACTGACAGTCAGGAAAATGCAGTTTTGATTGTGCTTTGATGGCTGGGAAGCTAAAATTGTGTGGGTGGGTGGCTAAGTGTTGCTCCATGTCCATGCCAGCTTTATTTGACTGGGAGAGCCAGAGTCAGGCCAGTTTTCATTGTCCTTTCAGGATTTTCAGAGCAGCAGGATAAATAAAGGAATGAAATGGGGAAATGAATTTATAGACTTTGGGTGTCAAATGATTAACAAAAGGCCCAAACCTTGGTGTTTTGTTCCATTGATTTTGTTTTGGCAAGGCAAAGATAAGATTGTGACCCTGTACAAAGGGAGTTGGTCTTTACTTCCCTCTGTGCCTTTGTGGTGGCTGGGTAATTTGCTGAATTGAAGTTTCACTTTCGGACTGAAAGCAGGTGTTGCTCTACACTGAATTATGAGATACAAAACACTATGCCACGTTTTTGAGGCCCACATGGTTGGTTTGTATTAAATCAAAATAGATCCCAAACATTTGGGTGGGAATATCTGAATTTCCCCAATGCCTGYTTTGTGATGGTAAGAGAAAGGATCCACTTCCCAAATCAAGTTTCAGGTGAACTGCACAAACCCGTCATGGCATTTGGGAGTCTATGTTAGTCCTTGAGGCCTGTTCCCATGGTTTGGGTCCTAGCCCTCTAAACCTGCTCTCTTCACCTGATCTGGCCCCAAGATTTAGTATATTCCAGGGGAAAAGAATTTCCAACTATGCAGGGCTGTGACAGTGGCTGCAGTCCTTCAGTGCTCTTCTCCAGTGCTTTGTGTTGGCCTGGTGTTGCCCTCCTGGGCACTGTGGGCTCCTCTGCAAGTACCAAGACCAGCCTTCAGTGTCTAGTGAGCAAGTATCCAGCAATCCCTACAACTGTCACAGGTTGTATTGCAACAGGAAAGTTCCTTTAGAAAGAAAAATAGGAGCTGTGAGATTAGTTTGGACATGTTTAAGGTAGATGAAGTCTTTCTGAGACAATAGATGAGCTCAGCTCATCAGGGCAGGGTGCTGACAATGCCAAGGTTTGAGTTCGATCCCCATATGGGCCATTCACTAAAGAGTTGGACTCCATGATTCTTGTGGGTCCCTTCCAGCTTGGGATATTCTGTAATATGAGCAGGAGCCTCACAAGGAAAAATTACAGTGCTTGGACAAACTGCTATGGAAAATGCTTGTGGAAATTCAGACTGCACGAGTGTAAAATGAGCTGAGCAGACAAATGCATCACTGCTGTGCTGCATCACAGCCATGGAGGAAGCAGGGCTGGAGCACAAGAACTGCAGCAAATCCAGGACCAGCTGAATTGGTAGGTTTGTTTAGACCACAAGTAAGTAAATGCTTGCAGCCTTTCTATCTTGATCTTTCTGTCTAGAACTTAACATCTGTGGATCTGAGAAAAACCTTTGCCTTTGGTGAAAGAATTGGGGATGGGGCAATATTTTGAAGGGTGTACTGGAAAGGGTAAGAGGAGAGCAGTTTTATGCTTCTRGAAATTCTGTCTCTAGGACATGTTATTGTGAAGTGCATCTATCACTAGATGCTTTATGTGATATGACAAAATGCCACAGGGATTGATCCATCAACTGCTGTTGTTTCAACATGGTGTAACAGGCAGGAAATCGGAAAAGACATGATTTCTGAAAATTTGTTGAAAAGAGCTGGGGCTCTGGCAGTGCCAGAGTTATGTCTGTAACTCRCACACACATAGATTCTACACATGGCCTGAGCTCTGCCCTGAGATTTGTGAGAAAAGGTTTCTCAGCTTCAATGAAACAAGTTTTTCACAGCTCAGTTCCACTGGTGACCCTTCTCAAACATGTGGGAATTAGGTCACATTGCATGACTCCAGTGTTGGTAGTGAAGCTATACACAGAGACTCTTGGGAGAATATTAGCATTGACTAGGCAAAACACCATGGAAAGTGAGGAGCTATTTGAACACTGGGTCTGCATTTACAAGATGATAATTGGATTATTTTTCTGTCCTGAAAAAAGATCTTCCAGTGTTTCCCTTTTTTTTCCCCTACTCCTTTACTTTTCTTGGGGGGGGGGAGATTTTAAAAACTAATTTGATTYTTATCCATTGTGAAAAACAAATAATTCCCCTCTAACCAAGCTCATATCTTTTGGTTATGCTTAAAGCTCCATTCATTTTCTCATAATTCAAGAATTGAAAGTGATGAGATGGCAATATGTAATGGGATAACTTAAAACGATTATTAAATACAAGCTAGTAAATTGAAAGAGAAAGCAAGAAAAAGACATTTAGAATCCAACCTTGAAAAATTTGTTTTTAATGAGTTTTCACTTTAAGAAGGAGAACAAGTATTGGGTTCACATTCCTTCATAAAGAAAGACATCCTTGTCAAGCAGCTATAAGAATTCACAAATTGGATGACAGACTGTGCCCGCTGCTTTAGCACGAAGGCAATAGATCCAGCATGAGCTTGAAAGCAAGATGGGTTTTAAAGTGTTCTGCTGTCATATAAAATCCATACCAAAATAATGAGAAACATTCCACGCAGACATCATCCTAAATTCCCATTTGGGTATTATTTTCTCATTGATGTTGTAATTAATGCTAAAATAATTTATGTGTGAGCCTTCAAGACGCTTAGAGCTTTCCAGAGGGCTGCTGGGAGCTGAGGGGATTTGGCACCTCACAGAACCAGACCTTGTCTCCTCTCCTGGCATCCGTACACAAAATACCACTTYAAGCATTGGAGCCTAAACAAATAAGGTGTGGGAGAAAAATGGAGCAAGCATCTAGCTAGAAGGATTTTTTAACAGGAAAAAAAAAAAATCTCATCCAGTCTTGGTGCTGCTCCTGTTTCCCTGTTTGTATCTAAGCCCTTTGGGAGCTACAGAGCAAACAGCAGCCTGTGGTACTAATCTGCTGCTTTACAGCACTGGGATATGGCCACTGTAGAGCTACACGAGACACTGTCAGCTTCAGTTTTGCTCCAATTCATGATTCCTTTGTTAGCAGTAATAGGATGAATAGTTTGAAGTGAGACATCTTGAAAAAATCCCACTGTACTTGTTACGAACTGTGGCCTCAAGTCTGCATTTTTGTTAGCTTTCACAGTGATTAGTCACTGTACAACAGCAAAGAGCAGAGCGGTCTATAGCAGTGCTCCTCTGGCATGCAAAGATCTTGCCAGACACCTAATCCTTACTTTYTTTTTCCCCTTGGTCCCTTCATTCTCATACTCATTAAAATTAATGGAAAAGGTCCCTATTGAGGTGGTAGGTTTGGTTGCACTCAGAGATCCATTGTCTAGGGATACTGCTTTGACAGGTTATCCAACCTTGGGCTGGGAAAGAAGAGCAGTGCTGTGTTAACTCCTCTCTAGCTGAATAAAAAATTACCAAAGACTTCAAAGCATCTCTAACCTTCCCCATACTCCCTTGAAAGAATTGCCTTAGAGARGCAGGAACGAGAGAAGTGGAAGGAGAAGGATTTGATGCCGTACTGGAAAAGTGGTGTGAGTGAGGCAGCGCTCTCCAGGCAGCCATGTTCCCAGGGAGCGCCTGTTTTTACATGGTCAGAGTAGTGCTGCAGGGTGCAATATTTCAGTTGGTTTGCTGAGGAAAACCCAGGAAATAGTACTTAAAATGGACTAACTCGTGTTGCAGTTATAAAGACATACATAAAATTAAGAGCGTGGTTGTAATACGGAATTGCTCTGAAGACAAGAATCCGTGCGTGTGAGGTACAGACTGCTATCTACGTGTGTGTAAATGTGGTTATTGACTGTTTCACACTTCAGTGGAAGCTTTGGTCACTAAACCTGGACAAGAACTGATCCTGAGATTTTGTTTGGCCAGCAGTGTGGCAGTGCTGTATCTTACTGCTATCTATGCTTGAACAGAGGAGAACTGGGTTTCAGGACAAAGAAGAATTATGGCTGTGGAAGTGGGAGATTCTGGCTTGTGGGAGAGACAATTCTTGGATGACAAACTGATGGGGTTTGKAGTTTGATTTAGATCTGATTGTGTCCTCCTTTCTTTACTAGGCCATGCTAACTAAAAATAAGGATATCATTAGGAGACCTAGAGCATGCTAAGGTGGTTAAATTGAACTTTTAGACATGAAAAAAGAAAAAGAAAAGTCCTGATAGCTGTGAAAAGTCCTTAAAATGTAAAAAGAGAAGGTGAATCCAATAGGCAAAGAAGTACAGAGCATGGATTTAAGTAAAAGATATGAAAAGCAAAACAGCAAACAGCTGAGTTAGGGGATTGGAGTTCTCTGTAAAGAAGTTGAAGTTAAAAGAGAATAAAATTAAGCTAAGAAACAAAGGAGATTATAGAAGACATTGAACAAAGCATTTTTAAACAATAAAAGTTCCAAAAATAAAAGCATAGAAAAAGGAGATCAAAGAGACACCATTTAGTCAGATACAAATAAAAAAATGAATTGGAAAAAAAACCAACCCTAAAGAATTAAGAGCCCTAACTTGCTTTCACACAAGCAAAAAGGGATTTGTGCAAATGAAAAGTAATGTTACTGGTCATTAAAGTGCCCATGMAAAGAGACAGATGAGGATGGCTACAGGGCTGGAAGGTAAAATGTTAATGAGCCTTGATACTACAGTAACTGTGGTTAAAAGCATGAATTACGGATAATTCCTACAGCCACATGGAAAACAGTGGAAGGATTTAAGAAAATTAGTATGGGAAAACTGGAAATCATTCTAGGAAAACTATGAAAAGAAGAAAAGTAGAAAAAACTTTTATGTGTAGTTTTAAATGGGCAAATTTTGAAGAAATTTGCCAAAAGCAAAAGACTRAAGTGTCTTAACAGATGAAAACAGCAAGTCAAACATTTTAAAACAGATTATTAAACAAATTACAAAAAAGTAGGTTTGGGAATCCCAACAGTAGGAAGGAAGGTTGTGAAAACTGTTGGTTATTTTGAACACAGCAGGTAAAAACAGGAGCTATGTAARAATCTAAAGGACAAATCTCGATCAGAAATGAACCTGTGTTTATGCTCTGCTGGGCTTGTGGTTTCTTTTGTGCCTTAATAGAAGCAGCAGAAAGTGAATTTTAGTTTTAAATTAAATATACAATACTATGTTGAAAACTGACAGTAGTTTCGGCAAGAGAATTTTATTTTAAAATGTAAATAGTATTGTGGGTACCAACATAACGTTTGTCAGTTTAAGGGATGTGGCCACTAGTGCATTGGTTCAACTAACTTTAATTAAAAGGTTTAATTTAAATATCTTTTTGCAAAACATATTACATTAGCATATCTAAAAGCCGTGACGGGATTGAAGGAATTAGATTTGTCTAGCTGAAACACAAGACTGAAAACATCAGCCTAATGGACAGGGGATATTTTCAAAGGTTATTATACAAATAGAGGAGAAAAAGTTTTTAAATGTCCATTTGAAAGAAGAAAGAAATGTATTGTAGAGACCATTACATTGTTTTGGGGGAAATGGAGATGAGTGGGGTGGTAGCACAAATAGCTCAGGAATTTGGTACTCATGGCTTGAAGAGYTTCCAGWGGAGGCCCAACTACTCCWGTTTCTCTTCCCTCACAGTCTGTCRTTATATTTTTACATTTAGCAAAGATTTTATTGACAAATAAGTGAAGCACCTGCTATTCTTCTATTCCTGAGAGCTCTCTTTGGTGGGGACTCTCCAAGGGCGGTCACAGGGCAGGGGAGGTGCTCAACTTCTTGGCATTTCTGACTGTGAGTGAGAGTAAGAAAGCAGGGACACTGCTCTAACTTGGCACCATCACACCCAGCTTCCCAGGGTTAAAATAGGTGAAATCTGTTGCCTTTCTCTAAGTCAGTGTGGGTGGCATTGGGTCACCTCATCCTGCACAGCAACTCTGTGACCTCTCAGCTGTGATGTGGCAGATACGGAAATGCTCCTGGGCATTGCACATCAGCTGGAAATGCTTGGAGCATGGTCTCAACCTACGTAGTGGTGCTCTGTAAAACAAGAAAAAGTGTACATATAATGGGCAAAAGCTGGATACACCAAAGGAACTTCCACTCAAAGAAGTTTGGTGCATTGCTTTTCACAAGCTTCTGAATGATTTTTCCAATTCAATTCCCACTCTGTGATTGGGAGGATGTGAGTTACCTGGGTGAGTAAAAAAGCTGGTGTACAAATACAAGCCTGCAGAAAATTCAGAGTCCTGGGGGTCAGTTATTCATCCTGACACTGAACAGACTTGTCTGATGTATAAGCTGTAGTTAGTGTGAGAAATTGGTGGACCAATTGTTGAAAAACATAAATACGGAAAAAAGATCTGGGTTCTGTGTTAAGAAAAGAAATTGAGCTATAAAAATAATTTGTGAAATAGATCAAAGGAATGGTATTGATGACAAACAAGACTGATTAAGCTGGCTGATTGAGCTCTATAGAGCTTGCTCTGTTAGTGGGTATCTGATCTGTGCTTGTGTTGTTTAATGTGCAGTGGTGTGTGACCAAGTAGAAGCAATTAACCACAAAGGTAAATTGCAAGATAAATTAAAAGTCTTAATTATTGGAACATAACGGATAAAATTAGACTTCATTTCTCTTTCATACCAAATGGCTTCCTTTGCCCAATCTACATCTCCTTTAGCACCTCCAGCTCTCTTCTTGCCTGAGCAATCCCTTGGAGACACATATGTCCACAAGATGGTACTAGGCTACCAGTACCCCTTCAGTGGCTGGYCAGTGAAGGCTGGTGAAATTGCTGCTGGTCAGGTGTCACTAGAGAAGCTCACTGAAAAAAATTTCATTAGTGTTGTTTCCAATGAGAGGCATTCAGGCCAAAAGACCAGTTTGATCGGGTTTTTTAAATGAAATAATATTCCAGTAGGAATCAGAGCAGATCATTGCTGTGACTGATGCTCTGCACACTCACACCTGTTTCATACCAGATAGCTTCATTATTACCTTTGGAGCCACTTCCAACCTAAACTAATAAACTAATTTAGGAAAGAGAAGAATGAGGCCAGGAATTACAGTAGCTTTATGAATATGTGTTTTGACACATTTAAAAAAGAGAAATTTGACCTAATGTATTATAAATACTTCATTTGCTTTAAGCAATTATTGTAATCTATCACATTGATGCAGCCAACACAAACATGCGCTACATTTCTCATACTAAAAATTGTTCAAAAAGGCTTGAATAAATTGTTAATACTCCATAAGCTGCTAGTGGAATAGCTCAATGATTAGCTCTTCTCCTCTTCACATGATTCAAATGCATTAATGACACTGCTGACTAATGACTTGCAAAATTTTTGTTAAAGATACAGTTGCATTTTAAAATGGTAGCCTAGTTCTTAAGTCAATGACATTTCAGGCTTTGAAACAGAAAAGCTTTATTACATTGGTTTAAGTAAAATTAGTACTTGATTTAATTTTTTTWAAAATGACACTCCATTATAATCATGTTTATTCTGTTGTGATGTTAGATTCAAATTACTCCGGAGAAATATCTTCTCATAATCTGATTACTGCAATACTTCTAATCCTGACTGTATGGACAAGGCTGCGGTGTTAATTAAAGATGGTGAACTGCTCGTGCAAATGGACTGATAAACAAGGCCCCTGATAGCTTGTAAAGAATTTGTCATTACTGATCAGACCGCATGTCCTTCGGCAGTAGAAAGAGTAAGCGGTCCCCGCGAATGGAGGTGCCCACCTTTAGGACACTTGGTTACTTGTTTCACTAATTTTAATACAATTAAATGAAGATGACCACATCAGTACAGTAATAATGAAATCCCTCAGTGGGAGATCTGAAGTAATGAAGAGGGAACACAATTTGTGACTCGAGGCCATTTAAAGGGGTCCGCGTGTTTAATTGGCTTAATAAAATTAACATCATGAATGAGGCTGTCATTGTAACAGGGCCACCGAGGGAGGCTCAGGACCTGAGGGCCTGACCCAATGTGGTCCAGCAGGGCCCAGGCCCGCCTATCCAGCGAGAGCTCCAGGGTGACCAGCGCGGCCTGAGAGCGCGCATCCCAGCGCGCCGGTGCCATCTGCGGGGCTTCCTTGCGCTGCCCGCGGGCGGCCGGGGGASGTGCCCCGCAGGTGTCCCTCGGGCGCTCCTCCGGGAGGCGCGATGCCAGCGGTGGCCCCGCTCTCCGGGGCCGAGCCGAGCTGGGCCCGCCCAGCGGGGCGCGTCACGGCGCGGCGGCGGCGCGGCGGGGCGGGGGCGGCGCCGGCCGCAGTCGGCACGGGGCGGGCAGCGAGCGGCGCGCCGGCTGCGCGCACCCCGCACACGGCGCGCTGCCACCGAGGGAGGGAGGGAGCGAGCGAGCACCATGTGCCGGCCAGCGCTCGCCCGGCTGCTGCTCCTCCAGCTGCTGCTGCTCAAGCTGCACCTCGGCAAAGGTGGGTCCGACGCGGCGCGGCCGCGCTCCCTCAGCGCCGGGTTCCCCCGGTTCCCCCGGTTCCCCCGGCCTCAGCGCTGCCGGGGCAGGGCGAGCGTCCTGCCGGCATGGGCACCCCGGGGTGTGCGGCCGCGGGCACCCGCTCGCTCCGGTGCCCTGCGCGGGGTTTGGGACCTGCAGAGGGTCGGGCACACTCGGGGGTTGCGACCTGCGAGGGTCGGGCACGCTCTTTAGCGGGCGGATGCAGCCCGACCGCTGGTGACAGGAGCTGCCACCTTTAATCCCTTTCATAGGGGATTTGTGCTTCATCAGAGCAGCGCGGCACCGAGTCTGCAAAGCAGATTTGCTCCGTTCTCCCCCCGCCCTCAACTTTAGTTGGGTCAGGTCCCTGTTCCCGGGACGGCGCCGGTGCCTGTTCCGCCCCGCGTCCCCAGGTGTTGGTGCGCTTTGCCCCGGTGACGGATGCGCAGGAGTTCCCAGCATCGCTGCGCTTTATAATTTTTCTTTGTCTGTTGTATTTCGGGTTTAACCATCTTCTATTCCCAGGCTCCTTTTCCCTCCGCCTTTAAAACAATACGGAGAAGCACRGGAATGTCCCCTTTTATCCCTGCACAAAGCAGCTTCGGGATCGCCGCCGTGCTCCCGCGGAGGCGCGTCTCCCCCAGCCCCGCACCGAGCCGCTGTGACCCCGCGAGCCCAGCCCCAGCCCCGCACCGAGCTGCTGTGCCCTAGCGAGCCCAGCCACAGCCCCCATCCTCGGCCGGCAGCGGCTCCCGGCGCTCTGCCCGGCGTGTCCGCGGCTCCGGCGGGCGGCGAGGCGGTCCCAGGATGCCCCGACCGCCCGGCCGTGGGAGCGCGCCCCGCTGACCCAGGCGCGGCCCCGTGTCTCGCAGGCGCCGTCAAGGAGTGCGAGGAGAATCAGTTCCAGTGCCGGAACGAGCGGTGCATCCCCGCCATCTGGAAATGCGACGAGGACGACGACTGCTCGGACAACAGCGACGAGGCGGATTGCCGTGAGTGTCCGTGCCCCGCACGGCGGGGCGGGGGGCCGGGAAGGGCGCGCTTCCCAGCGCTTCCCAGCTGCGCTGCGCCTCTTTTTTATGAATGAATGAATGAAGTCGCGCCGTCCCCGGCTGCGGCGCCGATTGGCTGCCGGGAGCAGCAGATCCGTGACGCGGCGCCGCGGGGCAGCGGCTCCTCGCTGCCGGCTCGGTCGTCCCGGCCCGACCGGGACACCCGGAGTGCGGCGCGGCAGCGCGAGTCCGGCGGCAGCGKTCACCTGGCAGCTCCCTGCCCTCCCTGTGCCAGCCTGCTCGCCTCCAGCAGTGTCCCTGCTCAGAGCGCCTAAAGAGAGCAGCGCAGGTTGTGTCCTCGGGGCAGCTGGGAGAGATGATAAACCCCGCTGGAGCCCGTGCTCAGGGCCAGTGACAGGTGCTCATGTAAAACTTCGTTTACTCATAATCATCCTACAGGATGTGGGGTGGGTCCGAGCCTTGTGTTTAAATATGTTTGCAGTCAGGGTGAGAAAGGAGATGAGTAAGTAGTACGGCATGGCTTGGCAGTGTCAGGCATGTAACACCGATTCCCTGGTAGTGAAAGGGAAGAGAGAGGAAAATCTGTGCTTTCAGTCCTGAGAAGATGGCACTCTTTCCTTCTCCTGTGGTGAGGCCCTSGTGCAGATCCGTGGAAGCTCGTAAACTCTCTGGTTTGTAGGGTTGTGCTGTTGTAACTTGGCTGTTACTTTGCTTACRCCTTCTGACAGCCTGGGAGAATTTGTCTCAGCCATGGAGCACAAAAAGCATTTGTGAAAGAAATTAYAGAGCCTAAGTCTTGAAGACAAGTGTCTTTCATTTGAAGTTTCAAATTGCAAATATTGTAACAAATACCACATCTCTTGAATTAACTCTGTAGAATAATAGCCACTGAATTCAGTGAGTGAACTCTTCAAACCCAGTGAATATATCAAGAAAAATAAGAGTCCCTGGTTACATGTTTTTTCCATATGTGACTATCCTGCTAACAGCTTCACCTGTAAGTCTGTGTCAGGTGATATTCAGCGTGAAGTCTAAGTAGATTAGTTTAAGGAGAACAGGGATTCCCAAACTYTTAAATTATAGCAAGATATTCTCCCTGAACACCCCATAACATTTATTTCTGATGCTGTTTTCATTCAGAGGACTCAACAGCCTAGCTTTGTGATCTGGGGAGTTAGCAGCATTAGTTAACTGAGATGCAGAAATAGATTTTATGGGAATTATAATGGCGCTATGTAGGGGCAGCTTAGCTTTGGAATGTTTCAGATTGCAAAAGACTTGGGGAATGCAGTGCTRACTGAGAACTACCTTGGACGTGTCTGTAGACATGACTGGGAGTGTTTTCTCAGAAGTGTCTGTGTTTCCCGAGAGAGACACTCATCTGTGGAAGCATTGGGAATCTCTGAGCAGGTACATCATGGTGTTCTTGAAGCCTTCTATTTAAAACCTCTGCAAGCTGTCATACAAAGGTTTGGTGAGCTGCAGGTCCTGTGGGCAGTGCTTTCGGAACTGCCTTTCAGAGGTTGGGATCGTGGCTGGAGGAGCATCTTGAACAGATTCTGCACCCTGATTCCACATTGAAGCGTAGGTTTGTGGCCTGAGCTCTTGCCCTGCAGGAGTGACTGGGTCGGTATCTGGGCTGCTTTTTTATCTTCTCCKTTTCCTTGTGCTCAGCCTTCTGAGCAGTGGGGCAGAAGAGAGAGTGTAGAACAACATGCTGTTGAACATCAGCTCAGTGTGAATTGTGCTGTGTTAGAATGCTTATTGCATCTGATTTAGGTTTATTTCWGAGAATTTTTATAGTTGCTGGGTTTGGGGGTGGTAAAAATATGTTCTTCACTTTAATCTGAATTTGGCATTTATTATTGATTGGGAATCAGACTACGGAAATTGCTCATGGACTGTTAATTTAGTTCATATATAGAGAGACTTTGCAGTTGCTTCTTCAAGCAGGCTGAAAGACAAAAATTGCATTTGTCATRCACATTTTTCTCACTTAAATTGTTCTGAACACTGTTTTATTTTGAAAATGCATGCTGCTTTTCAGCATATGGAATGTTTGGAGTTCTACTCACTGGGTGAAAAAATACRTTCCATGTGTTTTTGCTTCTAGATACCGCCTCTGTTATCACTGCTGTAATAAACAGATATTTATTTAAAACCTATTTTATGAACATATGCAATGGAAGAAACTGTTCTGGAAAACTCAGCATGCTGGAGTGGTGATGGAGAGGGRAATGAATATGCAGGTAGCCTGCTGGCAGTGAGTACTGATAAGGACCCTGATAACCTCTGTAATTACTTGATGATTCTTTTTCCCAGAGCTGATAATGTATTTATAATAGCTCATTGCTTCTTGTGTATATCCTCCCTTGTTAAAGAGACAGGATGGTCTTTATCTGTGGGAAGAATTGGTTTATCAAACCAATTCATTGTGCTAGGCTGCCTAATGCACTGTAAGATTTTGTAACAAAGAGTATCTKAAACAGTTTTGGGAAGAGTTGATTTGGTTTTTTTTGGCAGGGCTCTTTGGGCTTCCTACTAGAAAATCTCTTTGCAGAAGGCTGAAGTTTTATTTGTTTGTTTTTGTTTGTGTCCCCTGCTCTGTTATGTGTCCTGTGTCCGTCCCTGTCTCCTGCCATCCTCCCTGTCCCCAAGATTTGCTGACATAATTTTGTCTTTTTTGGAATTTTGGATTCTAAGGAGATTGTTTCGGTAATCAAACTGTATTGTGTCCTCGACATTTGCCTTCCACTGAGTAATCCTTCTCTGTTGTGGCTGGCAGTGCAACTTATCCACCACAGAACCATGTGTGAGTTAATAGGGCACACTGGACTTGAAGCATGAGAAGATTTCCAGTCCTAGACAAATCAGATTGGTCAGTACCAGTTTTTAAGGTTAAATTTATCCAAGACAGGGTTGTGTTTCTGGCATAGCAAAAGAACYGTAGCCGAGGAGGGAAGGAGACGGTGCTCATGTGTAGGCACATGACTTGTGGAGTGTTAACAAGAGAGAAGGAGACACTAATTTATGTGCATTGTAGAAATCTGTAAAAATAAAGCAGTAAACAAATTGCTTAAATATGAAGATGCCTTTTTGCTCTCATGTTCTYAGAAAGTTGCAGCATTTTGAGGAAAAGAAAATTAAAAGGGAGTAGAGCTGTTCCTCAAAATATTTCAGTGCATTTATGGAAAGGAAACTACACTCCTAACAGAAAAAAAACAGTGGAAGTTACGTTGTTCAAATTGCTGGGGAAATCAGGTMTTAAACTCTGGAATTAGACATTTTGTAGAGCTATTGCAAGAGTTTAAACCTATCTTAAAACTATTTGCTCTGCTCTATGCAAAATGATTTGCTTGGGCTYAGTCCAGTCTGCGTAGGCCTGGGACGACAAAAACCTGATCACACCTTACAGTTTGCAGTGCCACAATCTGCACTAAATGTGGTCCCATAATGAGGACAGGGCTGCAGGGCAGTTCTGAACATGATTTCTACAGATGTATTTTACTCCTTCCCTGTGATGCTTTTTCTTCTTCAGAAATTCTAGAAAGGCGAGACTGACTTTTATAACATATTTCAGACAATGTTTGCAGATACAGAGTCATCAAGGTTTTTTTGTAATGGTATAACACAAGTTTGTAAACATCAAAGCTACTTTTATAGTGGGAAAAATGTACATTTTCTGAGGCACAGCATTTTAGCAAAAGCACTCTTTGCTGAGGCACTCAGAATGTGGGATACTGACTTTTGTTCTGTGTCTCCCTCRAGAAAGCTGGAGACTTTAGAGCCACGTCAGGATTGGGATCCGTGTGCTGTGTGTCCAGGGTGCTGCTGCTGTGTGACACATAACCCAGAATGGAAAATCCTAGAGAGCTGCTTCAAGAGGGGAGTGGCCCTTGGAGGCTTTTTCCCCAGTTTTACAACTTTCTTCCTGCTTGCCACTGTAGCCAGCAGAAAACAAGGGAGAACCTGCAAACAATATATTTGACACAAAATAAGAGCTCTTACTTTGACAGTTGTGTTTGATTTTATTTTTCTGATATAAATAGGGCTSACATTGTCTTAACCCAGACCTGATTGTGAGTGAAAGAGACTGGAAGATCTCTGCTTAAATGTTTCACTGTTGTATAAATATTAAATGTGGCACAGATTATAGTTGCAAAAAGCAACCGGTAGCTTAACCAGTTTCCTAAAATGAAACGCAAGCTGCAAGATCACTTCAGCTTTGTAATACCTGCCTGCAGGGGGACACAGCCAAATGCAGAATTACTATTTCTTGTTTAACGCTCAGTTTTCCACCTTTCACTGGTATCCTTTCTGTGGTGTTGCTTGCTGGTGGGGACTGTTCATRGGGATATTTTATAGACAGGATGGAGGCTGCCTCAGGTATGAGATGAGGTCTGAAGGGAGTTACTGTTTCGAAGAATGTTCCTGTGTGTCCRGAATGCAGGGTAAACATGTGGCATCAGCAAACCTGCCCTGCCTCAGCCCTTGCCTGTCTTGTGGCCACAGTAGGTGACTGTGTAGCTCAGGMACATTTCCTTTGCATTTGGGAGGAAGGACTTCTGTTCTCCCGCTGGCTTTGGAGAGAGAGTCTGCAGAGTTTGACTCCTGCTGCTTGTGTGAAAGCCCAGGAGGCAGCCTCATGGTGTGCTTCTCAGCTCTGTTTTCACTGGAGCTGGAATCTGGGAATAAAAATATATATAAAAAAAACTATTTAAGAACTAAATTCTGGGTCCTGTGGAGAATTAAATATGATCTGGGTGCATTTGAAATGCAGGAGTGTAATGGTGTGCCACCCTTGCATGTTTTGGGATGTGACAAAATGGGACGAGGGACTCACAACTTCCACTTGTATTCTATAACTTTTTGTCCTCTGTCGTGCATTGCTCCAATTTTTCTTTGTGTTCTGTGTTGAGACAGTATTGTGTATGCTGAGTGATTGCTGCCTGCCACTCTGGAGAAGCCTGTGCACATCACCATGTGGAGTTTTACATTTCCTTGACATATGCATTGTCATATGCTCTTGATTATGTCAATGTTAGTTTAATTGCATTGTGTGGCCAGCTTGCATGCTTATCCCAAAACTGGAAGCACTGGGAATAGTGGTAYTGAGAAAAATAAAAGCTTGTTTGCTTGCTTCTGTGGCTGCTGCCCGACTGCCTTGGTCTGTACTGTGTTCCTGTTTGGCTCAAAAACAGTTTACTGATTTCTTGTCTTCACAGTGAATGTTGTTATTAATTTACCTTCATTTTTTCATTATATTCTTGTTATGTGCACTGAAAAAACTAACATGCATGTTTTTGAGGGCTGGATTATCTTCCCTGTGAGTGCAACCTGCTGCCACCTTTATGTAGAAAATCAGGTTTTAAGCATATGCCCTTCTCAATTTCCCAGTTTCCTGGCAAATTCTCTGGAAGAGTTTTATTTATGCAGTTTTATTTATTTGGCAGTTTAGATGCAGACTGCTTTCCAGGAAGTGGTGATTTTCTATCACTTCTGCTTATTGTCTGGGAAAGAAAGAGAGAACTGGAATGGGATCACTGAAAAGGCAGAAGAGAGAACTGGGGTATGTGGGAGAGGCACCAGGGGCATTATGGTTACAGRGTGAACTTGGTTTTATGGAGTGCTGCTGTGCTGCAAGGAAGCACAAGGGTTGCTCTAGATACAGTTACAGGAACAAACTGTGAGCTGAAAAGCTTTCCTGAGGTCAAGGAGAATACGAGGAGTGAATATAATTATTAAGTTCGAGAAGGAAATTATGAAAGTGCAGTSAAAACCAACATGACATGGTTTATTTATCAGAGTGCTCAGAGCTGTCATTTCAGAGGATACAAACATATTCTACGTTTTGAGCCAAGGTAGGCAAGCTTCATCCAGAGCATTTTAATGTATAAAGATAAAAAACCAAAGTGGTGGATGCCCTATCCCTGGCAGTGTGCAAGGATGGGGCTCTGAGCAGCCTGGTCTAATGGAAGGTGTCCCTGCCCATGGCAGGGGGTTTGGAACCAATGGTCTTTAAAAGTTCCTTCCAATCCAAACCATTCTGTGATTTTATGAAAAGACGATGTGGACCAGTTCTCTTTTGTCTGCAGTGTTTTGGATCCAGGATTAGCTCAAGATGTGATTTCTGTCTGGTTGATTTTAACAGTGGAAGATAYTTAGGATAATTTAATATTAATCAGAAAATGTTTAGAAATAAATGCAATTAGATAATTTAAATTAATGAGACCAGAGAAACCAAGTGTAATGTGTTGGTGAACGCATTTATCTGACACATGCAGACTAAGGGATTGCTAATGAYAGAAATAATGAGTTTTCTTGACTCCACTGTCCACCTAAACACTCTGTAACACCTGAAAATGTCTGATTATTACTGATTCCCTCAGCTGTTTCTAATACAGCAGACATCCAGCTTTTGTTTCTGCTGGTTTTTTCAATGTCATCAGCTTTTTTAATTCACGGACAAATCTACCATGTCTTCGGTATGTCTCAGACTGGGATATGTTAGGGATGCATTTGTGGTAGAATTGATGTGGTGTGAAGTTCTCCTGGTCCTTCTACTGATSACATTTTCTCTCTGCAGCTTTCCCATTTTCCTGCAGTTTTTCCCTGGTAATTTCAAAGATGTTTCCAAGCMTGTTGCTGCTCAGCTCTGTATCACTACATGCCTTATAAAAAGCTGTAAAATGTCTGTTTTTCTTGCTCTTTTYCTTTGCCCAGGAAAACAAATCAGTAAGGTGAGTTTGGGTGATGGGGATGAAGATTTGCTGCTCGTTTTCTTGTGCCCTTGGCAGAAAATGAGTCTGCCTGCTCTGGTGTGCTCTGCWCCCAGTACAGACAGCAGCTTCCAGCCAAAGGGAAATCCTCACTAGTTTATGGTGCGTGTGCAGAAAGTGTTGGAAAAGCTGAGTGTAATTTTTCTAGCTCTCTATTTTCCATTAAAATTATTAATATTTAGATACCCACAAGGGAGGGGAAAAGGGTAAAAGGCCCTGTGATAAAATTAATGCAGATTTTCTGCTCTGTGAAAAATTCTGTCTGAAATGCAAGTGATAAAACCTGATTAGACTTTAAAAGTTACAATRATACCATACGCTAGTTGAAAAATAAAATTAAACTCTTCCACRCTGAAATACTTCCAAAAGCCAGATTTTAACCTACAAGAAGCCAGAAGATWTTTTAAACAGGGATGTGAGCTCTGTCACTGATGGTGTCTCAGGRTGAGATACCCTGTTTCTTGCCATAGTAATGATGCCCTGGTAGACTGTGCTTCTGTTCCTGGCAAGGACCATGACAAWTTTTCCCCAGAGCTGAGGCAGATCTGGCAGCCCTGTGCCTTTCTCCTCGTGAAGAGGTGAATAAATGGTGTTAGGGCTCTTCTGCACTGGAGGGACTCGGTCATACAAGAGTCAGCAGCAGAGCCAAGAACAGGAATGAGGCCTCSTACCTACCAGTGCAGTGCTCAACACACAACTGCACTGCTCCTTGCACWGGTACCTGTTGGACAAGTGCAAGTGTTTCAGTTTTTCCTCCAGATTTCCTGGTTATTTTCAGCCTAAGCTAAGGCCTGGCAGTCAGTCTAACCTCACACCTAATGCCAAGAGCAAGTGTTAGAAACTATGAGAGAACAGGATTTACAGCTGGCTTAGAGCAAGGCTTACAAATCTTTGGGCTGCAGCCATGTAAAGTGAGTTYTATTGCCAATTTATTTTCCTTAGATGTTCTATTTCTGATACTTAAATATTATTAAATGCATTATTAATATTTATTAAATGCTTGAGAGCATGTGTGGCACTGTACCAGGACGGAGCAGTGAGGGACTCAGTTTCCATGGTAGCAAGAGCACAGTCCTGTACTTGCAGAACCAGAAGGGCTCTTTTTGGCAACTGCTCTCTGTGCTGTGATTACTTTTTCTTTTTAAAGATAGATATATAATTTAAAATCTAATTCATTAGTGCTGCAGAGTCTTGTCCATCCTGAGTGAGAATTTTGCTGCTGTAAGTTTCTTTATCTTTTTTTTTTTTTGAGTTCTAGCTTGGTTTCTGTAGCTTCTGTGCGTGTGATTTCTTTTACTTGTAAAATACTGAAAGGGGTAAAAGAGCATGTTTAAAATTCATTGTAATARATGGAAATTTGATTTTAATTTGAAATGTTATGTTGTTGTAGACTTCTTTCCCTTTTCAGGTAGCCTATTGCAGATTTATCAATTAAAATAATTGTTGACGAAACTGGTGTGTACAACTGATAGTAAACTCTTAACTGTACTAGTCCCCTCATTTAAAGAACTGCTCCAATTCCAGATTTTATCTTCATATTTTATTTTAACTGGCCTTGTTTCATATTTCTTTCATGCTTCCTTCCTAGAGATGTGCTGTGTAGTATGATGTACACTGAGGTGATATTTTGCTTCATTTTAAAGGGATCAAAATTTTCTTTTGATCCCAAGTCTTTGTCCTGCTGTGCGTTACCCAGTAGAGGTTTTCTGTCTGTCTTTGCTTTCCATGTATAAAGTTAATGTGATTAATTTCTTGGTGGTTTTTCAGGCTTTTTCTATTTTTGTTGCTCTAGGTGAGTAAGGTTGTAGGCATCTTTCCAGATGTGTTGCATGGATCTCCCATGATAGATATGAGCTGTTTAGCTTGCTGTTTGAGCAGTGATTGTATATCAGTAAACCTTGCTGGATTTGCTGGACGTGTTCCATCCAGATATAATGCTACTCTGTGAGATCCAGGGAGTAGTTAAGAGCATAAAAATCAGCAGCAGCAGGAGTAGTGAATAYACTTGCATGGAGAATAAGAATTTTGGGTGTTAACGTACAACTCTTCCTGTAGACTTTGTATCCTGAATCACGATTGCATCTATACAGCTCAGAGAAATGGCCCAGTTTCTTTGATAGCAAATGTCAGTGCTGACTGATATAGGCCARGAACTACACCTCCTGCCTCTGTAACTCACTGCTTCTATTCTTGTTTGTGTAGTTGTGTTACGCTCATTACACATTTGTCATCCGTGGCTGCTTAGCAGTTCAGCTTTCTAAGAACCTTCCCTGTACAAATGGACTAAATATTATCTCAGGGATGTGAAAACTGAGGCTTAGGGAACTTACCTACCCTCTGCACAAGGATGTAGAGTGGTTCAGCAACTCATTGTGGACATTAGTGACTCATGACAAAAATCCCCAATTTCTTTTTTCCTGGTCCATTATCATGTTGTTTTACAAAGATAATCATGTTCCTTGGATTAAATGATTGCTCAAGGCCTTAGCCTTTGCCATATACAGTTTGTAAAATACTTAGAAAAATCCCAGGATTGAGATAAATCACTGCTTCAGAATTTTAGTGCTGGGTCAAGTGCAAGAAATGCTTCAAATGGCTCACTTGTATTTAGTATCAGAGACACACCAAATACAGATGTTAGAGGAAGAGCATAATATTTTTGTGTTTCAAAATGGATTTTGTTTTTGTACATTCCATCATAACCTGAAGCATAGCCTGTGTGCAGACAGACATCACTGCAGCCACCTCTTCAGCTGGCCAAAAGTGCACGTTGTGAGGCTGCACTTGACAGACTTTTTGTTTCCTAAAGAGGCTCTTTCCATTCTGTGTGGGATCACTCTCTCCAAGCCTCCTTCACCTGCTGCCCACACCTTGCTGTTATCTGAGCACGAACTACKGAAGTAACTTATCACTTGTGCACCATAAATTATTTGTAACGTATCATTTTCTGGAGGGAACTAAGATAACKGAGAGAGTTTAATTTGCTATTGTTWATTTTATTGCTGCTATTCTTTTCCTTCTTCCTTTCCCATGTAGAACAACAAAGATACAAAGATGAGATTGCACAATTCTGAAGTTTGCACAAGGTGGGGTCAGTACGTGATTTAGGAGGGATAACCTATRTGGGAATTATTGTTTAGCAGGTGTTAAATAAGGACTTTCAGAGGGAAGCTCTGGACCAGTCTCTGCCAGGATCACACTGGTGTGTTGAAATTGCTTTACTTCAAGCTCTTTGCTGGGTGATTTCTGGTCCCCTTTTTCACAAAAGCTCTTTTAACACAGCAATCCGTCCTATTTCTTATAAAATAATGTGTATGTATGTTTGCCYAAGGTGCCAGTGCTTGTTGATGCCTGAAGTTAAATTAGGATTAAGGAGCTGYATTGACAGGTGCTGAAAAGAATCGTATCTGTCCAGTTCCTGACTGCAGGGTCTCTTACTGTGGCATGGCACTTCAAAGAGAGTGAGTGCAGAGCAGGGGAGAAATCCTGGGGGCGCCCTTTTCTAGAGGGAAATAATAAATAATATTTATCATTAATAAATAATAATGATAATATTTATCATTAATAAATACTTAATTTTCCACCATGGTTGTGGACAATGCCTGAGCAATATGGAACCTTTCCCAGGCTTGCACACAGCATCTCATTGCCTTGCTCTCCCTTCTAGTGTTTCTCCATGAGTTTGGCCATTAATTCTCATGGGCCTGTTTCACAGTGTCCATCCTCAATTAATGCACAAAGCCTTTGTTAACACCTTCCCTTGCTCAGGCACTGCAGTGGACTCTGCAAAGCTTGGCTGAGAGCAGCAGGCATTTCTTCACATTTGATTATGCACGCAATCATGTGAAYACTGCRAGCCTCTATTTGTGCTAATACKTCTAGAAAGGATTAATAATCCCTGCACAAATGCTGTACTTCAGCTGGCAAGAAGCTGCTAAGTTCASCCTGCCCAGATCTATTAACTTAATYTACAGTATTTTTAAATTTTGAGAYTGAAATGCAGGTTGAGGCTGCCRGGKTGWCAAATGTTGGAGATTCCACAGCTGATRTGGAGCTTCACAYCTGCCTACTGTTGATTCCAGTTCTGGGCAGTTGTGCACCAAATTGTTGGGCACACTTTGAAATGTATTGGGGAACAATATCCTGGGAGATGTGTGTTCATAGAACAAAAGCCATCACTGTCACTGAGCAGTTCTGATCCYCCAGCTTTCAAGGTCAGGACTGAGAAATTCAGCACCATGGGAAATGCTGCATTCCTGCAGCAAGAGTCAGGGTTGTGCTGGGGATTACAGAGTCCTTGGTTTACAGGGGCTCTCACCCTGGCAGCTTCATCCCTGCCCGCTCAGTTCATGGGAAGAGTGTTTCAAGAAAACCTGAAATCAAAGTATCTTTTTAGGAGACTTTTCTTTCCTTCTCCATGCAAGCTGGCTAGCTGTCAGTGGGTGCTTCATAATAATAAGGGTTGAGCAATGATCTTTGTTGCTTACTTTGTTCCTTTTCTGCGCTGTGTTTTGCAGGCTTCATCATCATATCACAGGGTTAATTTTAGAATGCAAAAAAGATGCTTTTCTGACAGTGAAAACCACAGAGGGGGAGGAAGGCAGCCAAGTACAGGACCTAATTTTCCCCCTTCCCACAAAAGTGTTTTTTCTTCCTGTGGGGGAGTGTGAGTTCGAATGTGGCATTAGAAACATATTCAATGAGGGGTTTAGGGCAGAATCTTGCTGTGTTGTTTTTGAAAAGGGTGCTCTCCCTGCTACTTGTTTCTRCTAAAGTCATGTGTGATTAGGTTTCCTGAGAGGAAAATTCAAACCTGGTGAGGTCTAGAACAACAAACTGGAATTCCCTAATTTAATTTATGTCCATTTATTGTGACTGTGGTACACTTGAGAGCTGTTATCGCGTTTTCTGGAGAGGGTTGGGAGTGAATTTCCTGTAGATGAAGCTTTTTGGTACATCAGCTTGACCTTTTACATAGAAAAAGGGCATGTGTAAATGTCACTTTTCTATAGTAATCAGCTGGGATTATCTGCCACTGTGTTGAGTTTTTTCCTCTGCTTTTATAATAGCAGCAATTTTTACAGCAGTTTGACATGTAAGAATGGTGGAGGTTTCACTCTTTTACATTGGATAAATTCTCATCAGTAAATGGGAAGATGATTCATACCTGTTAGGAYTCTGTATGTGTGAGACAGTTATATTTCTTACTGGATTTGAGCCGGAAGATCGAGGATCTCATTTCATTCAGAACTGTTAGAATTCAAAACATTAAATGATGAATGTCTCGGGATTTGGGGAAGATATTTGCTGTGTGTTCCACTCTAGTTAATTGCRATGTTTGGTGGGGGTTCTTTATTACTTTAATCTGTGGACAGCATCATTCCCTGATGTTGAAAGTTAAAGAAAGAAAACATCTTGTCTGTGTGAGGGCTCAGCCTGATTTTGCTGCTGCAGAAGTCTCTGAGGAAATGCTGATCAGTTATTTTAGATTGCTGACTAAAACTTGGCCCTGTAGCTTCAGAGGCAGACGTGACCCTCTCCCTGCTGGCATAGTTCTGTTGAGATTGACATCTTTTAGCTGAAAAAGCTGCTGCTGTGGGCCCAGAAAGGCTGAAAGGAGATGGATTTGTGTGGTCTGTGAGGTCCTGCTGAGAGAAGAGTCCTGCTGGCCTCTCTGAGGACGGGACTGTGCCCATATAGCCCTGCTGGCCAGGGCTCCTCCACAGGGCCACCATCACCAGCCACCAGAGCTTCTCCCTGGGTACGTTTTACTTCCTGAGGTGAACCTGTGAAATAATGGTGAGGGGAGCAGTGTTGGCAGGGGAATATGTTGGATAAAACGTGGGTTTTCAGTGATATTTCAAGSGATCTTTGTTCTTCCTTAGTTACAAACAGTCACAACTGACAAGAACAAACCTTTCCAAACTCAAAAATCAATGGCTTCAGGCTTGTGGTGTTCACAAAATGTTTTCTGCAGCAGTGTTCACCAGGGTATTACCCTGTCTTGCTTTTAGCCTCCAGAAGTGCATAGAGCATCATTRTGGAGCTACAAAACAAGTTCTGGCCTTGGACCACTGCTTTGTTCCAAGTGAGGATTAACTGCTCTCTAATTCTGTTTTAGGGGTACAGTTTCATTCCATTCCTGATCTCATGCATCCCCTTGCTACAGTGTTGTGTGAGGACTTGCCATTGGCAAGCCATGAAAATAGAAACCATCCATATTTTATTGACTATTCATTCGGGCTGTATCCAGTACTTCTTTTGGTTGTGTTTCCCAGTGTTCTGCTGAAGGAAAGATCAATCACAGGCATATTTTACTCTGTGATATCCCTAGTTTTGATAATGAACTTGCTTTCAATTTGGATATTGTAAAATTTCCCTCTTAGGCCGCTTAGTCTGCATTTACCACTCTGCTCTTTGGTGAAAGGGGCCAAGCTCACTCCAAAGGATTGTGTTATTCTACAGTTAAAGAAAATTCTTCTTGAGCTAAACTTGAGGTGTCTCTGCTTTTTGGAGCAGAAAGACCCAGAGCTCTCAGTGTGGTACAGGTGCAGTGTGTAAGTCTGAGCTTTGGCACAGGAAGTCTACAAGAGCAGGAAATCAGAAGGTTGACAGGGTATTTAAATTTTATTGAGAGCCCACTTATGAAAGTAAAATCCTTCTTGTGGCTTTGACTTGACAGTGCCTCTGGTGTTCACCCTGCCCTGAACAGCACAGCTACTGAAGTTTCTCCAGGCTTGGCCCATAGTTTGCAGCATTATCTGTCACAGCAGGAATGGACACAAGGAAAATGAGAAGTGTTCCTCAGTCCCACAAAATGGAGCTACTGCCTGAGTATTCCCAGTTGAAGCTCCTGCTCTGCCTGACAATAATGTATCCTTGCCTGAATATGGCTTGGAAAACCTCAATATTATTGCTTTAATTCACTTACTTATGAAAAAAACTTGAAGTTCATGTTCTGGTTTAGATATTGTGCAATATATTCAACTGACAAAAAAACAAAGCAAAGCAAGAAAAYCCCAACCCTGAGCCATTTGGAGAGGTGGTTTTTCCTGCTAAGCTGCAGGCTATTCGATTGCACAGCAGAACTCTTGGTGAGTTCAAAGTGAGTTTATTGTTGCTGTGTGGGTATTTAGTGAGTCGGTGTAAACCTCTTTAATTCTGTTACATCAGTAGTGCAACTTTCATCCTGCTTTTTCAGTRCCCTTTCTCAGGTAACAGTAATAGGATTTTCCTGTAATATATAGGTACCAAAACACTTCCAGTATATTAGATTTTTTGTTTGACTGCAAAAAATGAGCAGGAAGAACTGCCAAATGTGAGTAGGCACTCTCCATCTCTATCACTGCTATGAACTTGTTTATAAGTGTATGAACTTGATGGAGATTTGTTTTGATAAGCTTTTGCCAGGCTGGCCTTTTGTTCCAGCAGCATTATGTCTGAGTAAGTGAGTCAAATAAACTGCCTTGGAGTTTTCCAGTGTGCTGTCTCTCCCGTATATGAAGAGCAGGTAATCRTGATTCAGTCCTGCCAAATCTATTCTGTTACAAAATATTTCTAGGCAGGTGGCTGTAGAGTAAATCCGTAGTGCTCTTGCAAGCATCTTTGCTCACAAAGGCTTCAGAGAGCCATTTTAGGGACAGTTTTCAGGGGGAACAGGCAGGTGAGAGCCAGGTCGGCTGAAGGGTGATTTGGGTACTTTGGACAGCTCTGTCCTCAGGTCTCCACTGGAAAAATGTCTCCCTGTGCAGAGAGCTTATAGTGTCAGCCTGCCTGATTGACTCCCACACTGGAAGACAAAAGAAGCCTAAAGAGAAATAAAATGTCACCAGGGCTGAGGATGAAATTCCTGTKCAAGGTCTGGTGAGCCAGCTGGAAACTCAGCCATGCCTGAACTTTGTGGTTTTAATAAATGAGGCTTGTTGAGAAAATATGCCCAATGTGGAGAACCCATAAAGGGCAGAATGAGGATGTGATGGGAAAGGCAGGMTGAGAGCTTGACAAAACACGTCCCTGTTTCATCAGACTCTGCGGAGGACTCTCCCCTCCTCACCCAAAGCAACTGTGTAAACTCAGCCTCAAATGTCATCAGAGGAATGTTTGTGCTTGGGCTTGCTCCTTCTGTAGCCTYAAACTGCTGCCAATAATGGTGAAGGTGTTTTCTGCACCACGTAGACCTCACCAGCTTCTTGGGAGCAAATAACTCCTTCCAGCCTCAGATGGTGCTGGTTTGATCCCAGCTGTCACACTGTAAAGGTGAGGAGCTTTTTCCACCTCAGGACTGAGTGTGATGGGGTGATGGCACAGTTACTGGAACTTGCCTAGCAGCAGATGCATAGCAGGAAAGCAGGACACCTTTGCACTGATTTATTGTTGCTGTTTTCCATGGAATTTGCTTTGCGTACAGGAAACTTTTGCTGTCAATGCAGGGAAATGAAAGGGTGCAACTGCAGGCCAGGAAGGTGTTTTTCTGCTGCAATAAGTAGAAATAGGAAAGTAAAAATGCCTCCCCTACCTGACTGATTGTTAGTGGGCCAGATAGGCCCCAAAATAATACAAAGGTTATCCTGGAAATGTCCTATTTCTAAAAATGAATACAAGACATCTCATTATAGCCATTGAGGGTATGCATCAAGAGCAGGGTACTTAGCTGTATTATAATGTGTGTGAGCAGGCAGGGGCAGGGACTTGGTATAAAATCCCTTTTTAAGTTTTCATTGACAGCCTCCTTCAGCTCTCATTTTCCCAATTTACCCACTTGTGAGATGGGRAAATGGTTTGTCTTTATTTTTGTCAAATAGTGCAGTCGATGAATGGTCAAAAGTGTGGAACAGGAGCTTGGTATTGCTGTTTAGTTAAACGTGTGTGCTTGCAAACAAAATCAGCAAGTTGGCATTTGGTCAAGAGAAGCAGCTTTCAAGTTTAGAGGGATGGACTTCTGAATCCAGTGCGAATATTGAATGCAACGCAGATGGCATCCTGGAGGGAAGTTTTGTGGCATCAATTAGCTTGTAGGTGACCATGCTTCTAGCCAACTGTGAGTTATTTGGCAGCTTGCCACTTGACTGCTAGTGAAAATTCAAGAGCAATGAGATGAAATAGAGTTCCTGAGAGACAAAGAGAAAGATGTCTTCACTTGAGAAAAGAGATTTGTGGATACTGTTTCTTAAATGATTTAAGTGGTCTGCTTTTGGTACAGCCACATATCTCAGCCTCRCTTATATACGTTTCTTTGCTGAATTTATATATGTAAACCCATTTGAAACTCCTCTCAAATGTCACATGTAATTTGTGCTCAGGAAGGAATTTGCAAAAAAAAAAGGGCCATCAGTAGCTGGACTGGTGCCCACCAGTGCCCTTGTAGCTGCTAGAAGATGAGCTTAATTTAACATTTCCCTCTGGAAATTATGTTCTTACCTAGATTTTAGGGCTTCTGTATTTCTACTGAGACTAAATGAAGTTGTAGCACTCTGTTTTCTAAAAGAGCTGCCAAATCCTCAAGAAGTGGCTGCATGGTAATAGACTGTAGTACCACAGTTTCAGATAATCCCATTGAGGACTGAGTCTAAGAAGCAGTAAGAATAAACACYCATATGGGACAGGTGTGATTATCTGATGTTAGAATGAGCTGGGACCAGTTTTTGTTGACTTTGAGTTTGTGCATTGGTAACGGAAATACTTCTGCATGCCTTTTCTTTTTTAAAAAAAGTTAATTTTAAAGGGACTTGAAATTCTCTCCGTGTCTCAGGTGCCAACATTTCAGATGTCTTTTGCATCTGTGCAATGAGGGATAATTAGGTTTGTAGAGCAGATGTTGTGGAAGCCTGCACTGCAGCATGCCTGGCTGTTTCTGGCTACAAAGATTTTCTCCTGGGTGCACTTGCTTTCTTTTTATGTAGGAGAATGGCAAATTCCCAGTCTTCTGTATGCAGTAAGAACTTTAAGATCTCRTACCAGATTTAAGCAGTAAATGCTTCACTAAGAGCTTTAGAAATAAATGGTTTTACTTTCAAGAATTTATTTCAGCTGCTTAGTACTGAGTTTTTACTCTGCACTGAAATTTSTTGTGGCTTTTTCAAAATGACAGAAGTGTTTCCAAGGAAGTACTGATGGTGAGATCTTTCACTCTATTCTCCCAAGACATAACAATTAAAAAAAAAAGTCCCCATGGAAAACCGAATGATACCATTATCCCAGAATTGCTTTCTGTTGTGTACTMCCTTGTGCTGTGCTGCTTGCTGAGGGGAGAAAAGAGGTTTTATGAATAGCCAGAGAGGAACAAGGCTATGAACTGTGAGTATGGGTGTGTGCTAACAGTGACCTAGGACTGACTGTGTACAGCACAGAATGTTCTTCAGCACAGAATGTTCTTCATGACACTTTTGGTCTGGAGATGTGGGTTTGCTCGGTTTTATCATATCACACAAGGTTGTGTGCTTCTCCCAGTGTAGCTGTTAATGAAAAAAACAATGTTTTGATTTTGAAAAGCATTAAATGTGAAAGCTATTAAATGGAGATCACCTTTTTATCAAAAAGTTTCATCTGACATTTTAATGAGCTGACAATATTACATGCAGAGGTGCTTTCCCTCATCATTTCAGCAAGTGTACCTGGTTTTCACAGACCAGGGCTGAGGGAGCTGATCTTCTTTCAAARGCCACCCATTTGCTTTCATTCCAGAGGGGTTGAGGTTCTTACAGAAATGACTTTGCTAGGTCTTTCCTCCTGGCTTTACYCCTGTACAGCACTCGAGTTTGTTTTTACAACTTCAAAAAGATGTGTTTGAGAAACAACAACAACTTCAAGGAAGGACMTGGAGACACAGCACTAAAAAATAAAAGCTTTCAAAGCTTCACAGGAGTGCATGTATGTGGAAAAATACTGCATGCTCAAAGTGATACCGTGGGAGTTGTTTTGGGGTTTGCTTTCCACTGAGAATCAGAAATGGGCACTGGTTTCATGTTTCTGTCTTACTGATGCTGAGCTGGGTCAGTTATATTCCAGTTCAGGGCAAACTCAGGGGTTTCTTCAATCTAGTTCTTGCTTTCTTAGTGACTACTGAAGTTAGAAGCATGGGCATGCACTCCCAGGCATTTTACAAGGAAAGCCAAAGCATAAAGTTATTTTTAGATCTGATTTTTTTTTAAAAACGCCTGCTGAAAGAGCTTTCTCTGCTTTGCATAAGAATGAACTTGGCAATCAGATCCTTATGTAAATAAAACCTGAAGCTCCCTCAATCAATATTTTGTTCCTCTCTTGGCACATATAGAATTAAATCACAGAAGAGCTAGTTAGTTTTCACAATTAATGCTGATCTTGCRTCAACAGTCACGATTTTAAGAGTCACCTGAAATCTAAGGCTCTACAAAGYCCTGATAGAGGATTTTTTTCTTCCTCCAGAGGTTGCACTGTCATGGCACTCTTCTGCTCTGAGGATTTTATTTTTCATATCACTTTTGGCAGAATCACGTTTGAGAGCTGAACGTTTCTTCTCTTTAAATACCCCAATCCTTCAGAAGTCATCCTGACAACTGAGTCATCTGAGTGACTTTCTTCTCGTCGTCCATACAGGATGGATCTTCCTTATGCCTGCTGCACAGGAACATTTAATTCCTTCCTCTCATTTACTTCCAGTAGTTTCTGCAGTTATCTCTCAGCTTCTGTGAGAGAGAGGAGAAGCAAATAAATATGCCTGAGGATTGCTATGAATATACAATT
Organism: Malurus melanocephalus; assembly: GCF_030028575.1. Classification (NCBI taxonomy): domain Eukaryota; kingdom Metazoa; phylum Chordata; class Aves; order Passeriformes; family Maluridae; genus Malurus; species Malurus melanocephalus. The sequence goes on from NW_026623306.1 coordinate 916,862, forward strand.
TATGTCGCTGGCAAATCTCAAAGTCTGTTTCAATTTTCACTTGCTCTTTCCAAAGAATCCCTCCAAAAGTTTCTAATAGCTTGTCAGGGCCATGCTTCAAGGTGCTGGATGAACTGTCAAAACCCAAAGTGCTCCAGACCTTCCCATATCAAGAGCAGCTCTGCAGGGAGGAGTGGGAGCAGTGCCCTGGTCCTCCTGTGAGTAACAGCAGGGGGATCTTGCAAGGGCCACTGTAATATTTTAGTACCTGCTGGKACAGTTTATTTTTATTTGATCTCTGAGGCAGAAAAGAATCACAAATCTGTTAAGGACTTAAAATTTGGGAACTTGGCTGCTGGTTATCAGCACCAAGAGCTGAACTTTGAATCTGATGCAGCCAAAGGTRTCTGAGGTTAAGACATTTCATATTGGGGTGTTTCCAGATTAAAGATCATTAATCTTCAGACTTGATTTAACCTCTGGGCCTGCTACAGTGTCTCTTGTGGTGCTGTGTGATTGGTCAGTATAAAAATTCCAATTTAATCCTCAGTAAGAATTTGAACTTCAGTGACTTTCACATTTGAGAGTCAGCTCTGCTCTCCKCTGGGACCATCTGGTGTGGGTTTATGCAGGAGCTGTGAGGACATTAGTTTTTCCATTAACATGTGACAATTGCTCATGCTCCTCTCTGTCTCCTTCCCCCCCAAGGTTTTTGGCATGGTACTGCATTCCTGTCAAGTCACTGCTCTTGGGCTCATGACTTTCCTAATCTCATGGGACATTTTAAATTCAGTTCTTCATCATGGTGGGTACTATTTGGTGGTTTTGCTGAATATCTGACCTGAWTTTTTTTAAAATGCTTTTCATATTTTGTAGGAATGACATGAGGAGGACTCTCCTCTTACCCTCTGGTCTAATGGTGACTCAGCAGCCCRTCAGGCTCAACAGCTGCCTGGAATTCAGGTCAAGTGGCCCGAGGTGATTGGTGCTGGTAGTCCCAGGTATGAGAGACCAGAAAAGATACTGTGTGGCAAACCATGGTGGCAGAATCTCCCCTACAGACTTCTTTTGGCAGCACCTAAACCAGAGGGGAAATGTGGTTTGTTTTCTTTGCCTTTGAAATCCTCCTGCAGAAAGGGAGCAGGGYGTGGGGGCAGAACTTAGGAAATAAAAAGCCGTTGGGTGAGTTCAGCCTCTGACCACTTCCCTCCCAAGCACAGTAACACTTTTTGGTGAGTGCTTATGCTGAYTAGAGATGAAGCAAAATATTTCACAGGCGGACATCAAACCAGAGCTATCCAGCTATCCCTTCTGGGTGTTTGATGAAGTCTTCAGTAAGCTCTCCATCTTTCCAGTCCAAGTCATCACAGCAAGGTTTTAGGATTTCTAACTTCTTTCTCTTCCATTTGACTTCAATATTTCACAAATCTTTGGTCTGGTGCCTCATCTGATTACCTCCCATTTAGTATTTTTCTGAGATGAGTACCTGAAAAGCACAACCAATCCATGACCCTAATGCTATTAATTGTGACTGAGTGTTTTAAAGCATTCTCACAAGCAAATCCAGACCCAGCCTAACAATGTTTCAGGTTCGTGCTTGAAGCTGCAGATATTCTGATTGGACTATCAGTGCATCTCTGACCACCGCCAAACAGGATCTGTGCACAGAATTTGCTTTCCTTCAGTGMGGATGCTAATTCAGAGCTCTCTCACACAAGCTGTCATCTTCTGAATCTATTAATAAAGTCCCAATAAACATAATCTTTGAGACCTACGCTTCRTTTTCCAATTTGTTTGAAATTAATCAGTTGGTTTAATTAGTAGATATTAACAAGAGGTCTAACAAAAAAAAGTGATGTGATCATGTAATCATCATGACTTTTAAGATACCAGTCTACAAACAGATTTGACTTAACTGGGGTTTGAGTTCTGTCTCTGCCAGGAGTGAGGGGTAATCAAGGAATACCTGACCATGCTGAGTTCTGCTGTGAGCAGGGGTGTCACTGATGGATCCTGGCTCCATGTGAATGCCATACAGGAAAGGTACTYCCAAAATACACACCTATCAATGCTCACAGCTTCAGAATAATGAAAAATTGGACCTGCTTCATAGGTGCAGTTGGCTGTACTTTTTCAGTTTAAAACCATTACTCCTTGTCTTACTTTTTATCAGAGCCTTTAGTGGTATCTCTATATCTTTCTCTACATCTTTCTTGTAAGGCCCTTTAAATATGGAAAGGCTGCAGTAAGGTCTTCTGCAGGAGCTTTCTCTTCTCCAGGAATATGAAGGATGAGTCTTTGTCTCCTGCAGTAAAAGGGCCCTTGGCTTCTGTGATGAGTTAGGAGTACCTGTTCAGTGATGCAAAAGGGAGAAAAATGTAAGGATGGTAAAATTTCAGTAGGTGAATTCCAGAGGACACAAAGCAGTAAGAATGTGCAAATCCAGACTGCTGATTGAACAGGAAATCCAGTTGTATTTGAATCTGAGAGGGAGTCCCTGGCAGTTAAAGGCTGTGGGCCCTAATTTAGTTTGGGGAACAGTGTTTGGAAGTTTGGGACTGGGCTGTGCCTGCTGCCAGGCTCTGTCTAAGGGGCTGCTCACTCTGTGCTGGGGGATTTTCTGGTGTCTGTCAGTGCTGAGAAGTGTTCATTAAAGGAGATGGTGCTGGTGTCAGACGTCCACGTGCAGGGTTGTTACAGTCTGGTTATTCTGCAAAGATTAGTTCTTTTATTGACTTCTTGCTGAAGATTGGCATGCGTTTCCTGAGGAAAATCTGGACATCCCRCCCTAAAAATAGCTGAAGACAACTGGCTTCTGAGGAGTTTGCAGTCAGTCTGTGGCCTTAGAAGAAATAAATCTGTTCCTGAGCTTCTGGTGAGCCAATCCAATATGTGACTCTGTCCAGTCTTTACATGTTCTCTTAGCCCAAAGCTTTGACTCATTCACCAGATCATCCCAGGTGCAACTGGATTCAGGTAGGATTTAGGAGATCAGTGTGTGACTGTACCCTTGTGCTGGGTATGGCTGCTCCAGGTACAGCACCACMGTGGGATTTAGGATATGCAACCCATGGTAGCCCATGGCTTGGTCTGAGCTGTCAAGGCAGTCGAAGCTCTGCTGAACTGGGCTGTGTTCACAAAATTGTGATGTGTCCATGTAATCAATGAGAAAAATCAACAGGAGCCAGYGTGTGTACACAAGTGGACAGGATTGATGGCTCTGTAACTCACTGCCTGGGACAGGTCTGCATACCAGGGAAGGTAATAAACAGCAGGATGGACAGGGAGATGTAGAGGTGTGAATCATTTGCTGCGTCTCTGTCTACTGGATTTTGGGAAAAATGTGACTCCAGTCAAATGGGAATGGCTGTGATGTGATGTGATGGCAGAGCTCTCAGTGAATTGAGGTGAGGTGTCTGTGCTTCGCTGCTTTTCAGAAATTGGTCTTTCCTTGGCTTCAGCTACGTTTTTATGTGACATTGGACAAATGGTTTAACCTCTCTGGGCATTGTTGCTTAAAATGGAAATGTCAATATTTTTGCCAACCTTTGTGAGGTATCACTGGGTTAATGGATAAAAATTGCTGCATAAAGGGTGAGCATCRTGTATGATGCATTTAATCATGTTTACTTGCAGCTGGGCTACCTTGAAGTGTCACAACTGCCAAAAGTGTGCAAGAGCCTGAGCCAAGATACCTCCAAAACTAGCTTCACCTATAAATTCTTCAGATKGGTTTAGAGACATGTTTTAAATAGGGTTTATTTAGGATTTATAGTGCAGAGCTTTGCGTTCTCTGATGCACTGTCTGAGCTCCACACTTTCAAAAATTGCTTAGGAAGATGACAGCATAGACAGTGACAACCATGGCCTCCAGGAGCAAACCTGGGTAGGCAGAGGARAGGAAAATATCTTGTGGTACTTCCAGATAACACATCTTTTGCTTTATTTGTTTCATTCCTTGGATCTTTATCTTTAGTCTCCTRTTTTTAAGCAAACTATTGCTGTGCTTTGTCATTTTAATTGCAATATTTAAAGTGACAGTGAATATAGTATCCTAACTGTTTTTACTGTGAAAAAGTCTAGATACAAAAAATGACATCTCTCTCTATGCTTAGAATTAGCAGTTCACACAGGACCTTTTCAGCTGGACTGGCTTGTCTCTTGGGATRCCCCAATCCCTCTTTTTCTGGTGTGCAACTCTTGTTTTTCTGTTGTAGAATCCTGACCCAATCCTGTTTACAACTGTGCTGCTTCCACCCCTGAGCTGATGTTCAGCCCTCAGATAGTTATGGAAGTGTAAGTTTTTGCTGCCAGCTTGTTTCACATCTATGGATTTTGTACTAAAATGATTGTTTGCAGTGSTGTTCAGACACATCCTCCTGTATCAGGCAGTCATAATTCCAGAGTGWTTTGGAAATCTTGCAGCATTATTCTTAGGGACAGTTATACTGGAGAGAAAGCCATTCCCAGCCAAAACATCCCATGGAAATAAGGGCCCAGTGGGAGGGCACAAATTGGGACAACACATGTGAAAAATCTGGCTTGTCCAGTGCCAGTTGGTAGTTCTGTGWTGGACCAGGGCATCCTGGGGTTTGGCACTCTACAAACACACAGCAAAGACCTGGCTCTGATTTTTAATTCTCTGCTAGATGCTGGCAGCTGATAAGAAGCACAAAGGCAATACCTTGCAGGAGTAGGGTACCCAAAAGGCAAAACAAATAAATGTCTGTGGTATCAGTTCATCTCCTTGTCTGTTGACCTTTGCTATTTGTTCTTGAAGCCTCTTAGATATATGGTAGAATCATGTTTTCTTTCTCAGTGCTAGAAAAACTTCATGGGGCAAATACGATGTGACTCAAGCTGTGATTGGCATCAACTGTCTGAGATTGTCCCTCAGAACCTCACTGAGATTTGTTTAGGACTCAGAGCAACAGGGAAGGGTTGGGACAGGAAAYAATCAGTAGCCAGCAGTGTTGTCGTAGGCCAAGCACTGTCATCACAAACCCTTGGCACTCAGCTGGGAGGAGGATGTTGGGGTGTTCATTTTGATTCCTTAAGCCACAACGGCTGTCTGCTTTTGTTAGCAGGCTTCCCTGTTATCCCACAATCCCTTCAGACACTTCAATTTGTGTGCATTTCTGCCTAGATGGTGGGGGGTGTTGGGAGGCTTCTTGTTTCAGAGGCACTTGTGGTCTTTGAATGCAACTTTTTACCCTAATGTGACAAAAAGGAGGCACAAGGCCAGAAATAGCACGCTGTGCTGTTTATTGCTTGATTTATTTGTGGCCATGTCTGTCACACAGATGCCAATATGTTTTATCTTCATTTATAATAGCCMAAAATGTTTCACCTGGACTGACACACGGTCCTAGGCCAGACAGGGAGGTTCCATAGGGAGGTTTTTCTTAGCATGTAGCTTGTTGCTGTGATTTTTTTTTTTTTAACCCCTGCTTTTCTCTCCAACCTTAAGTTCTTTTGTAAAGCTGTGCATATTTTCCATGCTCAGTTTGGATAATTAAAAATAGCTGCTCACGGCGCTTGGCTTCTGTGCAGTCTTTTATCAATAGTGCCTCTGAGAATACCTTGTGTTTGGATGAGTGGTTTTAAATAGAGTGGTGCAAACTGTAGGGAAGACAAATCAAACAGGCCTCTTTCACAGAGATCTTTTTTTTACTTTGAAATGCCTAGAAATTATTTTTAAACTGAAAACAAAACATACTGGTATTTTCAATTTAATGAATTCTTGCTAATCTGGCTTTGTAATCATTATTTTTTCTTAGTAGTGGAAAAGTTCACAGGTCTGACATGGGGGCCAATCCTCATTATTCTGTTCTATTTTGTTCTGAGAAATCAAATTTCTAACTTTGTGTGCAACAGGCCAATAATTACACACTGGAGAGACATTGATTATTTATTTCAGAGCTGCACAAGCCTGGGTGCTCGGTGGTACTCCAAAATTAAGCACACCAGCTATCARAACTTTCACTATTTATRCATTTCAGCAAACAAAGGCATTAGTGTTCATTGGCTACAAGTGACATAGTTCTYTTATTAATTAATATTCTATTTTCTGTTGGTTAACAATCCTCTCGCTTCTCATGCTAATTAGGCCGCATGCTCAGTCTCTCTCTGCTTTTGGGTCTGTGGGTTTCTTGGGTCAGTGGTCACGATCTGCTCCTGCCAGAATTATTTTTTACCCAGTTGGAGCTGATTTCAGCTGAGTTGGCTTTATTAGTTTCTCCTTATCTCGGGAGTTCTGCAAAATGCCCTTGTGGCCCATAAATTCTGCATTCTTTGTTTCCACTATCAGTGGTGCCTCCTTCTCCCCAGGCTTTGTTAACCTCCTGCAGGTCTGAGATAACTGAAACATGTCCAGCCCTGGACCTTAACAAGGCAATTCCATCCAGTAATTTGTTTTYCCAACACCTGGACATCACTTAGAGCTTGTTAGCTGTTGTTTCCCAGTTAAAACTCCCTTCTTCTTTAGGATTGAAAGTATACRAAGATCAAACATTAAACAAAATAGTTTTTAAAGAAAATTTTGCATATTCCTCATTTTGCAACACTGTTAAGAGCCCAGTGTGGTGGGCTTAAGAAGATGGTTCCAGAAGCTAGTTAGAAAATCATCAGTGAAAGCTGCTACCTAATCTCCTTCTGTGCTTCTCGTGGGCTCTGAAACTGAAGACATTACATCCCATTAAAACTACAATTCCCATTTAATAAAATCCTGTGAATGTAGTTACAATCAAAATAGATCCCAAATCTCAGACATACATGGTCATGTTTCCTACTGGAAATCCATTTCATGTTTCYAGTCTTCCACTGATTTTTTTTGTGACTCTTCAGCTTCCTTGTCTGCCAGGATCTATCTGTTGTAAGAACATGCATAATTCCTAATTTCCTTTTTTCCCTGTGACATTTACTTCATCAAAATACTTTCCCATGCTTTCTCTTCACCTCCTCTGTGTGTTAAACAGTCCAGGCTCGCTAGGGGAAAGAGGAATATAAAGGAATTTCTGTTGTGTGTARTGTCCTCAGCCTATGAACTTAAATTCTCAAAGCCTTTGTTCTGATATGTTTCATGAGTGATGCTTTCATTTAAAGAAGGGTGGGTAGATGTACAGGAAAAGGGTTTCTCCTCTTTACATGCAAATTTTGAATCTTTCGTGCTATTTCTCGGAAAAATCGCATCTAGGTCTCAGTATCCTAGTTCTTTGAAAAAAAAAGGGGTGGTGGGGCGGGGAGCTCTTCTGAGTCTGCAGAATATTGCAGAATATTTTTTTTTTCTTTTTTTTTTAATAAACAGGAATGGCCTAATAGAAATGGAATAAACATACACCCCTGTAGTGTTGTGTTGTAATCATGACTTGCAAATCTGCGTGCGTAACCTTGGCCTGTGCAAAGCTTTCTGGCTTTCTAGGAGGAAGKGGAAATGAAAGGTGGTACATTTCCTTTAAGCATGTGCATACACTCAGAATTGAAGAACAGAATTGGGGGAGCCTAATTATGTGCCTTTTATGACAATTAATGTTATGTGTAAACTGCAATATTGGTTTTTTCATCATTGACAGACTTGCCAATGTCTGAGTCAYTGATAATATTTTGAGTCCTGAAATTACAGGTGGGGAACATGATAGGTTTGATACTGTCCTAAGTCATTTTGGTACTGGTTTAATTTTACCTGTGGTGAATTTCCAATGCTGACTTTGTTGATTTATACATTAGGAGAGAAAAATAATGTATGTGGTCTGAAGGCTGTTAGCAGAATAACTGTGAAAACATTGCTAGGAAAGCATGAAAGTGGAAAAAAACAATGAAGGCATAATGTGTTGGTGATGTTTTTGYTCCATTTTTCTTCCCTGTCCCCCATTTTGCATTCATACTGCAGAGAAGTGAAATAAGAATTGGGTTAGGGGTGAACAGCTGCAGAAATAAATCCCCAAGGARGGAAAAATCTTCTTGTGTGTGTACAAATACACATGAGGATGTGAATGTTTTCTTCAAGAGTTCGCTTCTTAGAGAAAAGCTCACTTACACACTCAGTGATGGCAGGGCTTCCTTTCGGAAGTATCGGCTTCCCATTACTGCTCATATCCAAAGCAGACATTAACATTTGAGAGCCAGAGTTTCAGGATGTCTCCATGCTGACCCCGGTGTTAATCAGCAGGCAGCTGTCAGTCTGGCTGGCAGTGTCAGTCCTTCTGCCTTCACTCACTTCTCTTGAACTGAAATGGAAATTCCATATATAATCAAGGCCTAGACCCTGCTAAGCGCTGACATAGCGGCAATGCCCAGCTCTTCCCCTGGTCTGACTGGCAGTGTATAAGAACTAAATGAATATTAATGCYTTCCTGTCGACCAGCAGCTTGGTTTACTCGTCTCTTTCATCTTCTGCAATGAAGTATGTGCTTTCTGGCTGGGTCATTAATAAAACAGCTAGYGGTGATTTATTTCACCCAAAGTACTAGTTGGCCATTGTGTCTCCAGTGTCAGCAGTGAATGGCTTTTCTGCTGTTGTCATGGTCTCCCCCTTGGTAATCACAAGGATTCAGGAGATTGCAAAGGACTAGTATTGTGGGGAACTTGCTTACCACAAGTCTTGCTCCTATTGTGCTCTTTGTGCTGTTTTCAACTGAACATGAATCCTCTTTTCCTGGGAGACACCAAGACCTCYGAGGCCACTTGGTAAGAATGCAGGGACCTTGTCACATCCCTCATGGTGCAGGGCAGATGAGATTGCTATAGCCTGCACAAAAGAGTATAAATATATATGTTTTCCAGACTGCTGAAGATAGATGCTGTCTGTTCTCCTTCCTGGTCCAGAGGCTCTTACCAACTATCTCAGTGTGTCTGATGTCTTTGTTGGTTCCAAGTCTTGGCTTTGTTTGGGCTGCCATGGAAATAAACATTGATTGACCTGCCAGTCCTAGGAAAATATATTATTTAGAGTAACTAAGTTGCTGTATAGTTTAAGTGTGAACTAAACRATTCAGTAAGCATGAGAACATGATCACCAACTCTGAATGTAAGATCTATTAAGGAGATCCTATAGGATCCTTAATCCTATCCTATATAATGATCTCTAGGATCATTATATATAAGGTTCCTCTTCTAGAGAGCATTCGAAATGGGCTCAAGTTACTTATTCTGGATTTGGGCCACTGTTCAGGTAAGTTAGCAAAATAATCTGGTTCAAAAATAGTTCAGCAGTGARCTCTGATGTAGCAGAGTGTTCTGGCATATAGAGATACAATAAAGCTCTGAAACAGATCTAACATAGGTGGCTTAGATCAGCAGGTTKTATTAGAAAAATGATTGTGTTCCCTTCTCCTGCTAATTTGGAGATATAATAATCTTTACCACTTGTTTGGAGCCATTAAAAAATCTGGAACAAGTCCTGATTCCAGGGCATTTGCTTGTTCTTCCATGCTTTTAGTGGAAGCTGCACATGCATATGCTGGGTGCTGCTGAAGTGGCTAAAACAGCTCTGCTCGTGGATGTGCTCTTTCAAGCAGGTAATTACAGGTTTGAAGGAGTAAGGATATACTCTCAAAGCCTTCTGTATGATGTACATTTCCCTGCATKCAGATGGATTTTTCTGTTTTCTCCTTGTTCCTTCTCCTATCCTGATTTTTTTTCAGGCACATTTTCATCATGTGCTGTCAAAAACTTGTCCCTTCATTAAGATARCAACTTTAAAAGACACTGAAAAGCTGAAATAACCATTTCAGCTGGTATAAGCAATTACAGATATTTCCAGACAGCAAAATGACAACCTCAGTGAAGCTTGGACAATTGCTACATAGATGTTAATCAAGAGGGACAGAGGCGGATTCCTGAATTATTTAAAATGCAATAATGTTTCTGAAGCCTTGATATGCCCTGATGAACCATGCYCAGGGAACAGATTTTGCCTGTCCCAAGCTCTCTTATCTGGTGCAGCAGAGTAAGAACTGAGCAACCTTCTCTCGCTGCCTTTCATCATTTGGAACATCTTTTCAGCTTTGAATTTCCGAGGCTGTTTCATTGTGCTGCCGTTCCCCCTCCCACCCTTCCGCTTTGTTTGCTTGACAAAGAGAGAAGGCAGAAAGTGAAGCACAGAGCCACATTTCCATAAGCTTACACAAACTATGTCTTTCTTTCTTTTCTGCTCCAGACAGGGTGCTTATAATTAGTCGTCCCTGCTGTGGTTGAAGCGGAGTTTTTAGAAGAAAGCTTTGGTGGTTTCTTACCAGCAAGAGCAAGGCTGAAAAATATAACTCGTGCAGTTCATCGTTAATTTGGGAAATACTTGTTAGCCTCATAAGGCAGGCAAATCATTTCCTTCAGCCATGTTTGTTAGAAATACTGGAGCAGAGACCTAGTGCTACTTTTCCSTATCATGCTGAGATCAGACAGTGCTGGCAGCATTTGGTGTCTTGAAGCTGAAAACAGAATTAAAAGCTTCTTAAAAAACAGACTATTACAGTGGCACTGAGAAAACTCGTTACACTGCTTAGTGGTTGGGTGGGATAATCTGGGATTCTGCTTTTAATTAAAAGTGGACCCACTTTGCAAAATGCAGGCCTGGGTTGAGATGATGTTTTGTGTGTGTTTATTTTAAGTCCTCCTGTAACTGGCAGTATTGAGCTCTTGGGTTTTGGCCAATGAGTGGTCGGTCTAGTTGTTGGGAGAGAGAAGAAAGAGAAGTGGTGAAATAAAACTTGAAAGAAATTTGAATTCCTACATGGGAAGTCTTGAGTGTAAAATGGTGTTGCAGACTCTTCCTGGCAAGAATTTTAGATTAACTGTTTGGTAAGATATGAAATACATTATTATTAACCTTTTAGTCTAAGTGTTAAAAGAAGTTGTTTCTGTCACTGTTCTTGATACTCGCTGGGTCATTATCCTGTCTTGTAAGGAGCTGAAATTTTATCTATCCTACTCTAACCCTGCAAAGTTTATTCTCTTGCCCTTTTTTTTAGTAGAAAAGGAATGAAAAAAATAGAGTGCAAAGTCTGTACATAGATCCTGGGTATGGAAGTCATGTGGTGTTGGAGCAGCTGAAGGGAAGAGTCCTTGTAAGTAAAGCACAAATTTCCCTTTGTTTTYATTGAGGCAGTTGAGTGTCCAGTGCTTGTTGGTGTTCATGGCTGAGTGTACAAAGCTGAGTTCCAAATGCAGCTCAGATGTATTGTGATTTCAGGAATGACCAGCATCATCTAATGCAAATTGCTTGTGCAAAAATTAGGTCCTCACTGCTATTTTTGCCATGCAGTAGATTTTTAGAGTTGTTGATTCCCATTTATAGGTATAATATGAACACCAATTTGTCAAATCTCCCTTATTTCTTCTCTTTTGGTAATCAGAGACAAGTTCAGTTATTTCCTGCTGTAAAACATGAAATTGCAGTTTTAAGTTCTATTTAATTTTTCTGCAAAATTTGTTCTTTCTGGAAACGTATACCACTGCTTGACTGAGAGTTGGTTCAGAATTGCTTGGTCATTCTGTGGAGGGTGGAACAAAGTTAATAAAAAAGGGTTTGACTTCCTTAAGCAGTAGAGATTCAGAATTTGAAAGGAAACCAGTGCTGCCCCCWGTATTTCTTAGCTTTTCCTGAAATAACTGAAATTCTCTTTCAAAGTCCACTACACAACAGATTTACCACTTAACTGAGTTTTAATTGACCCTTTTATTATTATAATGATGGGAATAATGCTTTGGTAAATGTATTTTCCAGTTGCTGACTTTGGTAATAAAAACCAGCCTTAGATTGCAAAAGAGAAAGAAACTCAGTTTTGTGGAATTAGGCTGTCCTTCTATTGCAAAGATAGCAGGGTCTTCTTTTAACCTTGCATGGCACTCCCTGACTTGTTTCCTGTCTTTTCTTCATTATGTTGGCTCCTTGCCTTGAAGAGGAGATGGCTTTTTAATACAGCCACTAAATTCCACCAACTCAGAATCGTTCAATCCAATTACTATGGTACATTAGCTCTTGACTCTCTCCCTCTGCAGCTATAGCACTTGTGAATCAAGTGTTTGTTTTTCATTGCAATTTTTTTTTCTAGAATCAAAGGATTTTCTCTTTTTTTCTTATGCCTTAGCTGGTATTGTCAGTAGGGCTCTCAAATGTTAATGACACCAGGTTTGCATAAAACATCGGCTCTGCACTGGCTGCTGTGCTTTGCRAGATAAAGCTCCTTGTAAAGTTGATTTTCTAGACAAAGCAAAGGTTCATATCCCAAAGCTGTGTATATGACCGGAAAAGAGTTTGTCCTGTCTTTATCCAAGAGAACAGCCTGTCCACTTTCCCCCTCAGGAAYAGCAGGATTAGCTTAGCACTAGAGTTTGTATCCTAGACAGAAGTTTGAAGACAAAGCATAGAGTGATAAACATAATTGTTAAACCTCAGGAATAAGCCATAAATTCCGAGGGAAGCAATGTTATTGTCTGGAAAGGATAACAATCCTTTCTTCCTGAAATGCCAGTTTTGAAATAGTTGTGCTTGGGGCGATACAGCTCATGGATGAGCAAAAGAGATTTATTAGAAGTTAGCATGGGATTTGTTTTTGAATTCTAACCTTGCAGGGGGCCATYGGGTGCCCTCAGCAAAGGCCATGCTTTGGCTTAGAGCACTTTTGGTCAGGCTCTGCCAAGGGAGGGCTTGGCCTTTGTRTTCCACAGATCCTCCAGAGTCTCCAGAGCCTGGCTGGCTCCTGGATCCCTTCAGGTGAGGCTGCCCTGCCCTGTGCCATGAGGAATGTCAGTGTGTTGGCCAGGACCACCACAGTGTGATCTGGTGTCATCCTTGAACATCCAGAGCGCCCTTGATCTTCTGCTTTCCTCCCTTCCCCAGCTCATCCTCTGCTCACAAGGGACTCCACAACCATTACCATAGTACACATCAGCCCAAAATTATTATTATACTTGGACATGACCAGTTTTGAGATGTAACTCTCATTTTCTTTGACTTGTTCTAGTTTAATGTGTGAAGTTTGGCAGAGAAAACTGTCACTGTGGAAAACTGGGATGCCTACCTGGATATTCCCTTTAGTGCAGACCTTAGTTTGTGTTTAAGTGGACAGATTTTTGCTTCCAAATGGGAACTTGATTTCTAACCCAGTTTCTGCTGCAGTTTATACTGAAAAGTCTTGGAAGTAGCTGGGCTGGATGCACTGTGAATACATTAAAGCAAATCCTGTATTTGTGCTCCATTCCCCAGTATAGGGATTGAGCATCTGTTTTGACTGGCAAGTGTCCCTCAGCTGTATTCACACATGCAACATCACATGAGAGTTTGTGGACAAATGAGATTCATCCAYACAAACTCTCTTACACATTCAAAAATGTGCACATGCCTTCACTGCCGGTAATAGAACTGAACAAAATAGGCCAAAAGATATGGAACAAATTCCAGGTATGATAGCATTTTTATTATGAGTAATATATCAGAGTTACAGCCCACTGACAGTAGATTGGAAATTTAGAAAACTTCTTTTATTATAAGATTCTATAAAGGAATTAAATACTAAAGAAAGATAAATTGAAATGTAGATAAATTGAAGAGGTAGCCTGGTTACCTGGTGTGTTACAGACAGTTAATGTGACTTAGCCAAGGATGTTGAGACACATTATAYGTGTCCATTTTGAACTTCTCCATGCCTGGTGTGATTGATCATTTACAGGCAGATGATTCCTTCCTGGGTGTGCAGGTATCTGCTGCTGTGTGACTGACTGGAAGTGGTCTGACACCATGGAAGAAGCTTCAGGGATAAATGGACAGCCAGGAACTATTCCATGTGTCTCAGGCCTCATACCTTTGAAATCCTTCATGGATTCTGCAGTGGATTGTACCATTAAAAATGTAATGGGAATAAACGCTCTTAGTCCTTTAAACCTGTGATATGTGTTTGAATCACTGAGCATCAAATAAATACTAAAACATCTTTGGAATAAGTTGTATAAAGTTCACATTGTAAATGTACTGCAGTAGTTTCAGGAAAGTATTTTAAAGAAGTTTTTAAAAAGATTGTATTAAACAAAATAAATCTCAAACTATGAATATAGCAAGATACAAATTTGAGGGAGCTCAACAATATAGAATTTAATTTCCAGTCTTTACACCCAGTTCTTGGATGCAGTATAGCCAGAGGTTTATACACTTTGAGCATTCCCTGTTTTTAGCAGCATGCTGCTGCTTTTCTGGATGAACTAAAGCCTGCTGTTAGCTCACTTCTTCTAAGCAGCCTGCCCAGGCAGCCTCCCTGAGCTTCCTCTGAGGCACTTTACAACTCTGTGCTGTCTTTTACTCCATGGCTGCATCACAGATGGGTTTGGGTTTTTTTCAATGCAACACAGCATGATTCATTTTTATAGGGAAGCAGGYTTTATGTATGCTCTGGATGAATCTAGCTCATGGGAAAACCAAGCCCTTCCAAATTTTACAGTGAAACATGGCACTAATTAATCATCTTGCCTTGCAAGGAAAAAATACTTCAACTATCTCAGTGTTACTTCAGGTTCTTTATTGATTCTTCATTGTATTTTTGGTGTGGATTAAATTCCCTTTTAAGCTTAGCTTTGTGTTCTACTCTTTCACTAACATTAAAAGGTGATGTCAYTTCAAATACTGATATCAAAGCTCTGTCTTTCCTCCCTTTAAAACGGAGRAAGACTATCCATATATGTATACATACACACATGCACAAATAGTAATTATCTGATCAGTCTGAGTGATTCTGAACATGTGCTATTTCTTACTCAATTTTTATTTAGTTTGTGTTCTTTCTGGATACGTGATTTTTATTTTGATTGTCACTATTTTGATGTTCCTAAGAAGAGTTAATAAAGAAAGTGGCACCAGCACGTTGATCATTGAATTGTCTTTTAAAAAAGAGTTGTGAAAAGAAAGACAAACAAACAAACATTTCCTCATTAAGTATGTTCTGCAGATTTTTCCAGCTTTTAAAACCATGTCAGCTCCATCAGTTTCTCCAGCGGAACTGGGAATTTGATGCACACTGTTGTTTGTATTATACTACTTAATCTTTGTTCTGTGCTTAAAATATTAAGAGGGAGCTGTTACACTCAGGCTCTCCACTTCACTAGTGTGGAATTTTGAGCAGTTGCTGACAGCACAGAGAACATTGCACAGTTTTCCCAGTTTTTGATAAGACCGTGAAGGGGAGTGTGTTTAAAATAACAGGACATAAAGGCAAATACATGTTGGAGAGAAATCAGCTCTTTTAGATAAGATTTTCTTACATATTTTGCAGTAAAGAGATGATTGGAGGGTCTGCAAAATTTCTAAGCAAGTGACTTGCTGGGTTCTGTGTAAGGCTTGGATTTCTTTACCTTAGGGCACAAGCTGCCAATGCATCATGCAGAGAGAATGGATTCTCACTTGAAAACACACAGAAAACAAAAACTTATGTGGATGCATCACTCTGCAGTTGCCTTTTTAATTTATGCCTCTTTCTTGCTTCTCTTCAAGCTCCAGMTCTGGTGGTGGTGAGGAGCTGAAGCCCATTTTTCTGCTCGTGTCTCATTTGAGGCTCCGTTTTCAGCACTGGTGACAGGGTGACCCAGATTCCCAGGGGTGCCCCAGGAATGCCACGCTGCTGCTCTGCTTTCCRAGTCCTTGCTTAGCACATCTTATCCCAACTCAATGTTATTTTGCTGCTCCTCTGCACCTGCCAGCAGTGCTTTAATACAATTAGCATTACCGAGCAGCACGTGTGCCTGCTCTGGGGTGAACACAAATTGAATAACAGTTGGGTGGAGGGCACACAGGTGTGTTCAATAACACTGAGCAGTGGGAGGGGCTGCAGAGAGKAGAAAAAGCCCACAGGCACRGGAGGCTCAYAGTGGAGCCTGAGAAGCCATGGAGTCGGGTGGACTGGGAAGAGATGGAAAAGCCAAATGGAACTAGTGGACTGGGAAGAGATGGAAAAGCCAAATGGAACTAGTGAACTGGGAGGAGATGGAAAAACCAAATGGAACTAAGGTGAGGGGGTGGCTTCTCCTGGTTATGAGCGAAAGGAGAAGAGGGAGTGGGAACAGATGGCTCTAAATTATACAGCCCCCTGATGGTCTGTGCCTGTCTGRGATCAAGCTGTGATTGACTTTTTATTTGGAGGTGGACCTGTGGCTTTTACAATAGATGTGTAGAAAATCAGATCACTAAAAAACAAACCCACAATTTTCGTAATACCTATAAAGAAGAAGGTTTGTGGGCGTACATCTTTGTTACAAGACAGTGAGGTGTGAAGAGTCAGGAGCCTTTTCTGACTGGTTATTATGTTTAAAAGACACYAGTCTGTTCATCTTGGATGGTCTTAGTTTGTTGTGCTTCTTTTTTTCCTCCTGCAATCTCTTCAGTAACAATGAAAGCAGAGTACCTTGAAAGGTTGTTTTCAGTAGCTTTCTGAGGCAAACACTGTAACTGGGGTTGTTTGACCAGGAGTCCTGGCTACTGCCTGTAGGCTCACTATGTGGAAAGTTGTTTTTGTTGTTTTCAGTTGGAGGTTTTCTTTTTGTTTGTAAAAACAGTTGACTCTTACCTCGTAGACATATAAAGATGTTCCTCCTTGACACAATGGCCTGAGTTTGTAGCTTACCAGAGGAATGCCTTGTGATTGGGGCACTGTGGGGGTTCTACAACAGGTTTTATTTTTCCTTTTCTGTGCAGTAAATCATGAATGTTTCTAGGAAAGCCCACTCTGAATCATGAGAGGGTAAAGGTGCCCCCCAGACTTACTTGTGACTTGTATGGAATCTCCACTGAGTGAGATCCTGGGAGGGGAATCCTTTCCAGGACCCCAATGCACAGTGTATCTATGGCCTGTCTTTTCTGTGAGCTGCTGCTATCTCTTAACCAGGACAGCTTTTACCAACGTGATGGTTTTTTTGACAGTCCATTAGGCAGAGGAACTTTTTTCTCAGGTTCCAGGAATAGATTGCATGATGCATTGCTGTGGACACTGCAAAACACACTCCTGCTCCAAAAAGCTTTTAATACAGGAAACTAGTAGAAAAAATGAATAGCTGTAGTAAGACTCTGGAATGCTGTTAGATTTTATACAGCTTCTGAAATATTTTTGCATATTCAGCAGAAAGCYTTTTCAGTTTCAGGCTTCCCACCACCCCCCCAGTCTCAGACATATTTCTGTAATTTTACTGTGGGAATTTGGAGGCTGTGTAGGTCTTGGAAGCAGCGTCCTTTGCTGTGGGATCTCATTGCSTTTTATAAGTCAGTTTCAAAATATGCCAGTAACTACTGAATTTAGCTCCAAAATAATTATTTAAAAGTGCTTGATTTTTTTTTTTTAAATCATTATTAATTTCTTTCATTTTTTGTCATGCCTTCTTTGGCCAGCTCTTCATACCTACATTTTATCTCCTGAGCTCCTCTGAAAGAGGTTTAATTCAGTTGAGTCTTTTTTTATTGTATTGCCAAGAGTTTAGTCAAGCCAAGAGGTTTTGTTCGTTGAGGAAAAGCAAACCATGGAGTTTCAAACCTGCTGGATTAAATGTAATTGTCTGAATGGCATGAAAGCCTTGCTGCTGTGCAAGCAGCTGTGGGTGTCTGCAGCTGCACAGAAACATGGGGGTGCAAGTTAGGAACCCTGAGACTGTGAGACAATCCTTTATCTGCAGCCAGTGCTGTGGTGAGCTGGCATAGCTCAGCTGGGATGTTGCTTTAGGCTGGGCAGAGTTTCATAGTCCGTGTTACARCCTCTGTTTATGACCCTTTTGCAGCACTGCTGGTCTCCCTTAGATATTCTTTCCCTTGGCTGTCTTACTGTGTTGACCCTTCAGGGAGGGTAAACTCATATCTGTCATGGTAATCAGAGCCAAAGGAAATGCTGAGGGAATGTCATGTTTTTGGTCACCAGCTCCTGCCTCTGGAAATAACAGCAGCTTTCTGGGCACCCCTAGGATGCAGCCTGGGGTTTGACTGTTTTGGCTGAGCTGAGTGGAGAGGGATGGGGATGGTTTCAGAAGAGCAGCATGAGAAGACATAAAGTGCAGCTCAGTGGAAAGTTAGGAGGACATTCTTGGTTTCAGTTCGAGGACATTCTTGGTTTCAGTTCATGGGGTCCATCACACTGCATTGGTGACAGATGGAGGGAATAGAAGTTGCCTGTGTCAGGAGACTGCAACCAAAATGAAATCTGAGGAGGCAGAAGAATCTGTAGCTTCACTTACGTTATTGTGACGTTCCACTTTCTTATGAAGTTCCTTGAGTATTAGAAAACTTGCATTTGTGGTATTGTGCATTTGGTACAGCTCTTGACCAGAATTGGAAAGAACCCTTGGAAATATCCTTTGCCGTTAAAGGCCTGAGAGACTGTCTTGCTGTTGCATTTCTGACAGTGAATTGCTGTTGGATTGCAGCCTGGCCATAGGATTTTCTGGAAGTTTATTCTGGGCCAATCCAGACAGATGTGAAGGCAGTAGCAGTGGCAGCATCAAACAGCTGATGATTTTTGGATTGCCTGGTGTTGCCCGTTTCAAGCAGTGGCCTACAGAGAGCTGTTTGTTACTGAACTGAGGGCAGAGCAGGAGAATCTCTYATGGCAGCTGGACAAAAAGGCTGCAGAACATGGCAAGTCTGCTGTGGGCAAACCCAGCAGTAGTTGCTGCTCTGAATGCCTAATGCTTTCAACCCARTTTAGAGGATTCCCATGGTTTGTGAGAAGGGTGCAAATGACCTTCCCCTCTTCCTCTGTTTGTGGCAGTCATTTGAAACCCAATGGGAAGAAAGCCTGCAGACCAAGAAAGTTTGACTGTAAAATCCTTTTCAGGTTTTGTTGAGGTAAAAATGATATTTTCCTTTTGTCGGGYTGTTTGATAAGACTATCAGGATGTTTCTAAAATGCTGGCCTATATTACTGCCAAAGGAACAAAAACATATGCAGGAAGGTCTGTGCTTGTGATTACTGCTTGAAATTATATCTTATTCTATTCTGGGATTATGTTCATCAATTATTTGATGTGTCTTGATCTCCCTCATAAAATTCCTGTGTTCACTGTGAATGGGGACATCTAAGAGGGCAGAACTAAGGCTGTACAAGTCTTGTGTGCTTGACCTGAAACATACTTTTTAAAACATRTATTGTCTAGATAATGCAGTGTGTACTATTTATGGCAACACAAATAATTCAAGTTTATGCCTGGAGCAATGACAGCAGGGAGAGTTACAAGAATTTGCAGATTGTAGTATGCAAAGGTAGAACATACAGAACATACACTTTTATTACACTTAGGGAGAGGCTCGTTGGTGACACAGATTGCTGAAAATGATAGCAACAAGGTCAGAGGGGGCCCTCATGCTCCTTGAAATTGGCACTGGCCAGCATTACATGCAAAAGGGAAAGGTCATTGAACACCAAATTGGGCAAAAATCTCCACTGACAAATCTGGAAGATGCTGTGGGTTATGAGGATGCCTGTGCTTAGAGCTGAGTAACAGCTACAGGTGCTTTATCTTCCAGTTCAACTCAGCTTCACGTAAATTAATTATTAAACATCAAGCAAGTGCTTCTGTCAGTGATGAGGATCTATCATGTTACATCATTGCTCCAAGAGAAAGCTGTAGATGGTTAATTTTTGGAGAACAGTTTTCTTTCACTACCATTCTCTGGCTGTTGTGAAAACTGCATAAAGGAAGCTGAGGATGTGAAGATATGAGTAGGTATCTCTTTTTCCATTCTCCTGTGGCATGGTAAAAGTTACAGCTGGGTAGAAGAAARTGCTGTTAGTTTCCATACTACAGAGTCTTTGGTATGTGGTGTTGAATGCTATAAAAATAAACTTGAGCAAATATATGCTCTTCTAACTGTCAAAAATCACAAAAACACACGCAGGGTTTGATGAGCAGTTGTCTAGGAATTGTAAATATATTCCTAAGAAACTGGGTTTGACAGACAGGGGAGGACATGCAAGCTGCAGGATTTCAGGATTTTTGAAATCTCATTTTCATTTCTGGACTTTCCATCTTCTTTTATGTGCACATGCACAAATGCCCATGAAGCCAGTGTTCTSATGGCAAACTAGTTCCTGAGTTTGATGGGTTAGAAGTTGAAAATTGTGCTGTTTGCACTTCAGACAGWATTGGATTTGTTGTAGTGTACGGGTACCCAAAGCAGCAGCATTTCCAGAGAAAGGGCTTTTGACTGCTGGATGGAGAAGAGGCCCTTGTTGTGGTAACCCAGTGTTTTTGTATTTGGGGAGAGCTATTTTGGTAAAGTTTCAAGTGCTTCAAGTACTTCCCAGTACCTTATTTTCCTTYTCTACTAATTGCCTTAAGCTGGTGCCAGCAGCTGCCCATCCTGTGCATATGGAAGGGCAGTTTTGGGCAGGGGGGACAGACCTGGTGGGTATCTCAGCCAGCCCCCACTGCTGAGCAGCCCCACAGAAGGACGGGAGGGGACCCCACTGGGAAGCTCCACGGGGCACGGGCGGTGCTTTGGTCTCCAATTCAGGGGATTAATACCATTTGCTGTTTCTTGGACACTGCAGCCAGTTGGCCTTGTGTTCATATTCAGTTTGCCCACTTCTCGAGTGCACTTACTTGTGTAAATCTGCTCAAGCGTTTAAGTCTGAAAGAGCAAACAAACAGGGGAATGAACAGACGGCTCTGCTGGCTCTGGAGGGGTCGCTTGCCTCTCTTGCCTTGTTTCCATGAATGTGGCCCCGTGCAGCACATACAATGCTGTCTGTCAGCCCTCCCTTCCCACAGGAGGGCTCGGAGTGCTGGAAAGCACCGTCTGTGCTCCTTTGGAAGCTGGACACACGCTCCTTCCTCTTCCTCCGCTCTCAGTTCCTCTCTGCAGCCTCTGTGTGCCCCAGTGCCGGGGCAGGAGGGATGGCAGAGCACCAGTGCCAGGGCAGGAGGGATGGCAGAGCACCAGGGCCGGGCAGGAGGGATGGCAGAGCACCAGGGCAGGGCAGGAGGGGTGGCAGAGCACCAGGGCCGGGGCAGGAGGGATGGCAGAGCCCCAGTGCCGGGGCAGGAGGGGTGGCAGAGCCCCAG